>NC_059304.1:9048892-9076392 GCF_017591435.1 Portunus trituberculatus | reverse complement strand
TCTCTACTCGAAAATGAAGTTCCTAAGAGGGTAATTACAGCATTTTTCTCCTCATATTCACTCCCAGCAAGAAAAACGGGGAGAGGAAGTATCAAGCAATCATTATATCACTGTTTCAATTCCCGGAGCTCGAGTAAGTGAAAAGTGCGAGCAATAACCGCAGAGTTTTGCAGCGGACGCGTTAAAATCAATTCTCTCTTTTTGCCTCCACGCTTCCTTGGTCTAAAAATTAAAGGAAAGGAAGGAGTGGAGGGCGGGTATGTGGAGAACAACCCTAACCCTCTGTGGACTTTGCAGAACGAGTGTGTATAAGTGGAGGGAGATGGTATGGAAGTGGAGTGCTTTGGGGGAAATTCAGGTGCGAGTATGAGTAACTGAATGGTGAACAGTGTGCGGTGGAGGATAAGAGGTATATGGACAAAGCTTGGAAAGACGGGGGATGTGTGAAGTGCAGCTAGGAACTATAAACCGTGAGGATGGAGGGAAAAGGAATGAAAAAAAGGTAGCTATGGACAGGCGGAGTGCAAAGCCCGTTAAGGGAGAAAAATGAGGTTTTGAGGTGAATTGTGAGGCCTGTATGCGAAGGAGAATGGATGAGAGGAAATAATGGGAGCGTGGAAAACCTATTGAGTGAGGATAACAGGCTCTGAGGGAGGCTATGAAGCAATAGGTGAAGGAAAATAAGAGAGGTGTAAAAGTCCATTGAGGGAGAAACTCGAGGTGCGGGAGAAGACTGTGAGGCGTGAATGTGGCGCGGAATAGGTGAAAGCAAATAATGGTGGTGTGAAAAGCCCATTGAGGGAGGAAATTAAGTTCAGAGGTGCTCCGTAAAGCCTAAATTGAAATGGAAACGAGTAACTGGAAATAACAACGTCGTAAAAGTCAGACAGAAAGGAAAAAACAACAACAAATAAGACAAGCCTCAAATTTGAAGGAAAATAGAAGGCAATACATAATCTGACGAATCTGACGAGAGATGAATAGGATTATAGTTAAGTCTAAATTGAGAGGGAAACCAGTAACTCCAAATCATAACCATGTAAAAGCGCTCCCCTCCCCCCCAACACACACGCACACGCACACGCACACACACACACCAAAAAAAGCTACAAATAAAAGCCACAAGTTAAAGAATACAAGATTATTACAAAAATATACCAAGTAATTGATGAGTGAGAAAACAGCAGAGGAAAAGTGAAAAGACCTCCAAATGGGAAAACATAGCGGGAAAACGTGAGTGTGGAAAGGCAAGTGTGGGTGTAGATGGACGCGTGGTGAGAGTGGAGGGGCGAGACGTCACTCTGTGTTGGGACGCCACTAATAGCATCATGAACCAGACTGACTCCCAATTATGTTCTTTTCTCGTCCTTCTGAGGCTACCAAGACGACGGAGGCGGAGCTGGTGGTGCTGGTGAGAGACAGTCACGTGGAGAATCACCAGAGAAAGGAGAACACGGAGCTAAATGCGTAAAGGAAAGGAGTTAAGAATGCATGTCATTCCAAGTGGGAGAAATTAGAAAGGGTGGTTTTTTTTTTGGGGGGGGAGAGAGGAATGCAAGGACAGTAGTGGTTCATGAGGGGCGAAGAGGACGAGAAATGAGGGGATAATGAGAGTAATGAGAGGTTAAGAGAAGTGGAAGTGTTGGATGCATGAGTGGTTAAAATGAGGAGAATAAGAGCGATTCATGAAGGTGTGAGAATAATAAAGAAGAAATGAGAGAGAGAGAGAGAGAGAGAGAGAGAGAGAGAGAGAGAGAGAGAGAGAGAGAGAGAGAGAGAGAGAGAGAGAGAGAGAGAGAGAGAGAGAGAGAGAGAGAGAGAGAGAGAGAGAGAGAGAGAGAGAGAGAGAGAGAGAGAGAGAGAGAGAGAGAGAGAGAGAGAGAGAGAGAGAGAGAGAGAGAGAGAGAGAGAGAGAGAGAGAGAGAGAGAGAGAGAGAGAGAGAGAGAGAGAGAGAGAGAGAGAGAGAGAGAGAGAGAGAGAGAGAGAGAGAGAGAGAGAGAGAGAGAGAGAGAGAGAGAGAGAGAGAGAGAGAGAGAGAGAGAGAGAGAGAGAGAGAGAGAGAGAGAGAGAGAGAGAGAGAGAGAGAGAGAGAGAGAGGGCTAATGATGAGTAATTAATGACTCTAAAGGGATGTGGGAGTAATGAGAAAGAATGAAGAAAAGACGAGTAATGAGTGGATGAGGAGATACGAGTAAGAAGAGAGAGAAGAGAGAGAGAGAGAGAGAGAGAGAGAGAGAGAGAGAGAGAGAGAGAGAGAGAGAGAGAGAGAGAGAGAGAGAGAGAGAGAGAGAGAGAGAGAGAGAGAGAGAGAGAGAGAGAGAGAGAGAGAGAGAGAGAGAGAGAGAGAGAGAGAGAGAGAGAGAGAGAGAGAGAGAGAGAGAGAGAGAGAGAGAGAGAGAGAGAGAGAGAGAGAGAGAGAGAGAGAGAGAGAGAGAGAGAGAGAGAGAGAGAGAGAGAGAGAGAGAGAGAGAGAGAGAGAGAGAGAGAGAGAGAGAGAGAGAGAGAGAGAGAGAGAGAGAGAGAGAGAGAGAGAGAGAGAGAGAGAGAGAGAGAGAGAGAGAGAGAGAGAGAGAGAGAAACACATCGATAGAACACAAGGACGCAGTTTACAAGAGCCGACAGGAATGCAAACACAAAGATAAAACCAAGAGAAAAAAAAAATGAATGTGGATAGAAATAAAAATGGTAGAAGGAAAAGAATGGAAGGTTTAGGAGGCGCGAATGAACGTTAATTGGTGTAGTTAGAGAAAGAGAGAGAGAGAGAGAGAGAGAGAGAGGGGGGGAATCTTCAAATATAGACCCGGATGAAACTTCAAAGAAAATATTAAGGGAAAAAGATCAAAGCTAGCACTAGCACTCACCCTTCCCCACCTCACCTCCCCCACCCACACACAAGATTGAAACCTCTCGAGTCTTTGGAATGTTCTTTTTTTTATCCTTTTCTTTTTATTTATGAGATTAACTTTTTTCTCCTCGGATGCAAATAATGCCTCGAGATTTTTTCCAGATTGCGAAATAAGAGGGTAAGATTTTTCCAGTTTAAAGTTGAGGTGAGACTAACGAAACCTTCCTTACTATGTGGTGGGTACGCGTGGCCAGGCGACACTGCTAATACTATGGCTGATACTATTACTACTATTACTAATACTACTACTGCATTATTACCATTACTACTACTACTACTACTACTACTACTACTCATACTAATGTTGTTGTTGCTGCTACTACCTCTACAACAGCTCAAAACTACAACTACTACTACTCATACTACTGCTGTTGTTGTTACTACTACAGCAAAAGCAACTACTATCAATGAACGTTGTTGTATATAACTACTAAAATTACTATAAATATTACTATTTCTACCAATATTAAACTACACTATAACAGTAACTACTACTACTACTACTACTACTACTACTACTTCCATACTACCATTGATATTATTACTACAGCTACTACTATACTACCAATAATATTATCACCACCACCCCCACTACTATTACTACTACTACTACTACTACTACTACTACTACTACTACTTCCATACTACCATTGATATTATTACTACTGCTACTACTATACTACCAATAATATTATCACCACCACCACCACCACCAACAACAACACAATTACTACTACTACTACTATTATTACCACCGACTTTCCACCACTATCACCAAATACCGTGAGCAGCAAAAATACCAGAATAAAAATAACACAGCTAACAACTACTATTCACACACCACCACCACCACCACCACCTCTATCGTCACGTATGACAAACACGGGTCATTACGAAGGGTCAACATAAGGTCAGGTCACGCCACGTCAGCTCACTCCGTCATGGTTAAGATGACGTATACGTATTACACTTAGCATTACCTGAATCGATATAAAATTGCATCACGCCTCTCTCTCTCTCTCTCTCTCTCTCTCTCTCTCTCTCTCTCTCTCTCTCTCTCTCTCTCTCTCTCTCTCTCTCTCTCTAATCACTCTTTCTGTCTTTCTTACTTTCTTTTCTTCTTACCCCCTCCCCACACACCACACCACACCACACCACACACACCACACACCACACCACACACCACACACACACACACACACACCTTTCCATTTCTTCCTCAAATCACTGCAAACACGATGTGTCACCACTAACACCTCCTCTCCCTCCTCCTCCTCCTCCTCTTTATTCTAGTCCTCCTCCTCCTCCTCCACTTTTCGTTTCTCTACTTTTCTTTCCTAATTTTTTTCTATTTACGTCTTCTGCCGCCATCAGATACTCCTCCTCCTCCTCCTCCTCCTCCTCCTCCTCCTTTCTCCTTTTTCCTTACCTCTTCTTTCTTTTAATCATTATATATTAATACGCTTCATCTCTTTCTTCTTCCTCCTTCTTTTCTCATTCCTTTTTTCCTTCTCCTTCTCCTCCTCCATTTTTTATAATCCTCTTCTTGTCTCTTATGTTCCTCCTCCTTGTGCTTGTACAGTTTTATATTTTCCTATCCTCTTCTTCCTCTTCTGTTCCCCATTTTTCTATCTGCTTCTTCTCCTTCTTCTTCTTCCCCTCCTCCTCTTCCTCCTCCATCTTCTCTTCCCCTCCACCGTGACCTTTCTACCTCCAACCACTCCATCTCTCTTCTCCGTCTCCCTAAGCTTGTTTAACCTTTTTCTTGAGGGCAAAACATGGTGTGTGTGTGTGTGTGTGTGTGTGTGTGTGTGTGTGTGTGTGTGTGTGTGTGTGTGTGTGTGTGTGTGTGTTTATTGTGTGGAGCTTTTTCTACTAATGTGTTTCCTTTTCCTCCTCCTCCTCCTCCTCCTTTTATTTATCCTCCTGCTCCTCCTTTCTGAACGCACACACAAACACACACAGCCTTCCTTTATCGACCTCCTCCTCCTCCTCCTCCTCCTCCTCCTCCTCCTCCTCCTCCTCCTCCTCCTCCTCCTCTATCTCCCAGCTCAACGCTAACGTGAAATCAAAACACAACCCCGAGCTTTCTCTTACCCTCACTCCTCTCACCTTACTGTGACGTCACTCCTCCCTCTGACGTCATTACCTTGTGTTGTCACGTCACTACCTGGAGAACAGTGACGTCACAAATAAGCTCCTCTGACGTCAAGCTTACCTAGTGACGTCATGAAGATGAGATTAAAGTGCTTTGTGTGGGTGGGTGTACGTGTATAAGCATGTGGAGGTGTGGGTGGGTGTGGGTGGCTAAGGGTTGGTTTTGTGTGTGTGTGTGTGTGTGTGTGTGTGTGTGTGTGTGTGTGTGTGTGTGTGTGTGTGTGTGTGTAATTCAACTCGGTCGCCTGCTGGTCACCCATTACGGAGCGAGCTCAGAGCTCATAGACCGATCTTCGGGTAGGACTGCGACCACATCAACACACAACATACACCGGGAAAGCGAGGCCACAACCCTTCGAGTTACATCCCGTACCTATTTACTGCTAGGTTTACAGGGGCTACACATTAAGAGGCTTGCCCATTTGCCTCGCCGCTTATCGGGACTCGAACCCGGCCCTCTCGATTGTGAGTCGAGCGTGCTAATCACTACACTACGCGGTGTGTGTGTGTGTGATTCACTGTTTGATCTGCTGCGGTCTCTGACGAGACAGCCAGACGTTACCCTACGGAACGAGCTCAGAGCTCATTATTTCCGATCTTCGGATAGGCCTGAGACCAGGCACACACCACACAACGGGACAACAAGGTCACAACTTCTCGATTTACATCCCGTACCTACTCACTGCTAGGTGAACAGGGGCTACACCTGAAAGGAGACACACCCAAATATCTCCACCCGGCCTTGGAATCGAACCCCGGTCCTCTGGCTTGTGTGTGTGTGTGTGTGTGTGTGTGTGTGTGTGTGTGTGTGTGTGTGTGTGTGTGTGTGTGTGTGTGTGTGTGTGTGTGTGTGTATTTACCTAGTTGTATTTACCTAGTTGTAGTTTTACAGGGGCCTGGGCTTTATCCTCGTGTGGCCCCGTCTCCATATCTACACTGCTAATACTATGGCTGATACTACTATTACTACTACTACTACTGTATTATTATTACCATTACTACTACTACTACTATTGCGAGTGTGAGTGTGAGTGTGAGTGTGAGTGTGAGTGTGAGTGTGAGTGTGAGTGTGAGTGTGAGTGTGTGTGTGTGTGTGTGTGTGCGTGCGTGCGTGCGTGCGTGCGTGCGTGCGTGCGTGTGTGTGTGTGTGTGTGTGTGTGTGTAGAGTAATGTTAAGGATGATATGTTAACTTGAATCTCTCTCTCTCTCTCTCTCTCTCTCTCTCTCTCTCTCTCTCTCTCTCTCTCTCTCTCTCTCTCTCTCTCTCTCTCTCTCTCTCTCTCTCTCTCTCTCTCTCTCTCTCTCTCTCTCTCTCTCTCTGCTGATCTAATATTCTCCATCAGAACCATTTCCTCTCTAGATGTGATTCTTATATGTTCATTTCTTTTCCATCGGTCTTCATATTTTCCTTAAAGATTTATTTCTCTTCACTTCAGAAATTTTAATGATGCTTTGGGGGGGGGCAGACTTTCAACTTTCCTGATGGACATATTGCTTCTTTTTCTCTCTGTATCTTCAATCTTAAAAATTTTCTCTCATTTCCTTTCCCTTTCAACATTCGTGACTTGGTTAGCTTGTTTTTTTTTCTTTTAATGTTTCGTCATAATTATTCTCACAACATGTTAAGTTTGTAATTAACTTCAACACTGATTACTCGTCCTTGAATATATCATTGGGCTTGTCTTCTTACCTTCTATTTTAGTTCTTTCTTTACTCATCCTTCTGTCTTAGTTCTTTCTTATATCAACCTTCGTCTTTCTTTTACTTTTGATTTCCTTATTATTTTTTCTTATATCATCCTTCGTCTTTTTTTTTTTTTTACTTTTCCTTACTTTTTTCTTATATCACCCTTCGTCTTTCTTTACTCTTTCTTGATTCTCCTTACTTATTTTTTCTTGTTTCTTCCTCTTTAAGTTTTCCCTTCGTTCTAATATAATTAATACTTTCCCCGATTTGTTCTTCAGTTTTCAGTTCTTCCTTATTTCTTTTTTAATTCCTTATTTTTTTTTTCGTTCTCGTCACTATTTGTTAATTTACCTTCCCTTCGTTCCTCGTAGTTAAAATTCTTTCTGAATATTACTTTAGTTCTGCCTCTGCTTCTTTTATTTTTCATCTTTTTTTGTAGTTCTCCTTTGTTTTGTTCCTTTCCCAATTCTTCCCTTTTTTTTCAATTATCTGTTAACTTTTCAATTTCTTAGAGCTGTGAGTAATTTCTTCCGCAACTCTCACATTCCCAACACTTCATCTGTCTTTCTAATCATCATCTAATTTGCATAAACATTTACAGTAGACTCGCGCCTTGCGTTTCTAATGAGCTGCCTTCATTAGAACACCATCACCGGTCTTCCTTTCCCTATTTTCCCAAGATTTAACGTTTTTCTCTCTTTACTTTACATTTTCTAGATACTTAAAAAGAAATACCTTCTTTATTTCATTGTTTTTGTAAAGTATGAAATATTCTGATTATTATTTTACCACTAAGCTGTTTCTGTGGTCACTTAATAGAATTTTTAGATACGTATTTAACTATTTCAGTTTCTTTTGTAATTATGTGGCCAAGAAAGGATTAAATTCATCTCTCTCTCTCTCTCTCTCTCTCTCTCTCAAGCCTTTTCTATAATGAGCTTAATGTTTACAAAGGATAACCACATCAGCAAAAACGAGGAGTCAACATTCCTTCCTTCACCCTTTACTCAACTCCTCTACAACCTTAATCAACCGCACTTCCTTAAGCCTAAAGGACACCCAACACACTCAACTGCTTCCCTAAGTATTTGCCTAAGACTCTCATATCCTTCCGTATCCCTCGTATCTCGCTCCTAACCTAAAACATTAATTAAAAGTATTTCCCTTAAGTCTGAAGAATACCCAACAGGCTGAACTATTTCTCTAAGTATTTGCCTAAGACTTTAATATCCCCGCGTCCCTTCCTTTATCTTAGTGAGTCCCTGCAGCTAAGTCTCACTGCTGCGTGCTGGCTTAGAAAGAGAGGAAAGAGACACAGAGGGGGGTGTTACTGACGAGGCTGCCTTCATATGTCACTCCAAGCAGTGTTACGGCATTGTGTATCTACTGTTTCATTGTTGTTATTTATCGTTTCTTGTTTCGTTTCTTGCTTTTGTTTCTTTTATGTTTTGTCGGTGATAAGTGGTGTTTGTATTTTCTGTCTTTTATTAATATTTTTTTTCTCTTTTTGGTTTACATTTTTCAGGGCGGGTAGGGGGTAGGGGGTAGGTGTCTCTTCCCTGCTGTGTTGTGTGTCCCTTACTTTTTATTTTGTTTTTGTTTTGTGCCGTGACGTGTGGAAATTACCTGTCTTTCTCGGACCTGGTGTTGTTCTTGTACATGTACAATACATGTGTGTGTGTGTGTGTGTGTGTGTGTGTGTGTGTGTGTGTGTGTGTGTGTGTGTGTGTGTGTGTGTGTGTGTGTGTGTGTGTGTGTGTGTGTGTGTGTGTGTGTGTGTGTGTGTGTATGTGTGTATATATATATGTGTATATATATATATATATATATATATATATATATATATATATATATATATATATATATATATATATATATATATATATATATATATATATATATATATATATATATATATATATATATATATATATATATATATATATATATATATATATATATATATATATATATATATATATATATATATATATATATATATATATATATATATATATATATATATATATATATATATATATATATATATATATATATATATATATATATATATATATATATATATATATATATATATATATATATATATATATATATATATATATATATATATATATATATATATATATATATATATATATATATATATATATATATATATATATATATATATATATATATATATATATATATATATATATATATATATATATATATATATATATATATATATATATATATATATATATATATATATATATATATATATATATATATATATATATATATATATATATATATATATATATATATATATATATATATATATATATATATATATATATATATATATATATATATATATATATATATATATATATATATATATATATATATATATATATATATATATATATATATATATATATATATATATATATATATATATATATATATATATATATATATATATATATATATATATATATATATATATATATATATATATATATATATATATATATATATATATATATATATATATATATATATATATATATATATATATATATATATATATGTGTGTGTGTGTGTGTGTGTGTGTGTGTGTATGTATGTATATATATGTGTGTGTGTGTGTGTGTGTGTGTGTGTGTGTGTGTGTGTGTGTGTGTGTGTGTGTGTGTGTGTGTGTGTGTGTGTGTGTGTGTGTGTGTGTGTGTGTGTGTGTGTGTGTGTGTGTGTGTGTGTGTGTGTGTGTGTGTGTGTGACTTGTGGGCAGGTCTGTCATCACCAGCGCTGAAGGCACCTTTATTTTACATTCTCGTCACCCTCTCTCTCTCTCTCTCTCTCTCTCTCTCTCTCTCTCTCTCTCTCTCTCTCTGTCGTGTCGCGATGATGAAAAAATTCAACTTTGATAACGTTCGTCGCGCTTCACGCTTCCATTTCTGACGGGGAGGGGGAAGGGACAGGAAGGGGAGAAGGGCCAGTGATGGGAGGCAAACAGCAGGAAAGCAAACATGGGATATCTAGACAATTCCTACGGCATTTTACATTTTTTGTCACTCCCAGCAACAGTGAGAGGCGGGATGGGGAGAGCAATGATACACGGACATCCAATATTGCTAAAACTCGTATTCAGAAACGCTCTACTCTCACCAAGACTATCTTCAAAGGCCAGGTTCTCGAGAGTGTTTTACCTGTTAATATTGTTTAAATCTTGTTAATGTATCACTAGAGCCATAAAAAGTGCCCTTAAAAAAACGTGTAATTTTAACAAGAGGTTATTGAATATTGTGAAAGTACGGTGTAAAAATATTCCAGAATTTAGTCCTTATCAAAACACGTCCAAAATTGAATAGGAAGTGAGGGAGGGAGCAGGGCAGAGAACATGGCACTCGAAATATGCCGTGCCTTAACTTTCCTCGAACATGCAGTGAGGCAGCGATGTGGGATGAGACACGAGGCTAAGGACTGCATTCTCAAACATCACACGTCCACTACATTCAAAAGGCTCGAGTTAAAGTTAGTTTTTTCCAGAATGTTTCTATATACGGCCCTAGTGACAGATTAACAAGACTTACCCATAATTAACAGGTGAAACGCTCTTGAAAACCCACCTGATTATCACTAAAATCTTAAAAATAGACGAGAGGTATGAGCAGAGCATTTCTGAATACGAGACAAGAGGAAGGCGATCATAGCAACCACGCCTCGCCTTCCACACGATACATGACACCCCGACTGCAGCTCCCTCTGTCTGACTCATCCTGGTCACTCGTATTCATAAATCGAGGCGTGGCGCAGCGACGGGGTGGCGTCGCGAGATAAGGAATGACCGCGCGCCGCATCCCGAGGTAATGGGCAACTTGATTACGTGTGGCGGAGCGAGGGGCGCCGCACGCAAGCCCCGCCAGATGTGCATGACCCGCAGGCATTAAGCCGTCATGCACCGCCCGTGAGATGGCGTGCTGACCTTCCACCCAGCCAGAGGTCAGCGCAGACGGAAGAAGAAAGGGAAAGGCAGGAGGAGGAGGAGGAGGAGGAGGAGGAGGAGGACTAGATAGATAATGATGACGATGACGATGATGATAATGGCGAAGATAATGAAAAGGAAGAGGAGGAAAAGGATGTGGATGAAGAAGACGAGGAACTACGAGTAAGTGAAAAAAAAGGACTGTCTAAGAGGACGAGGACTGGTACGAGAACGAAGAAAGGAGGCAACACAGATCTCTTAAGCCTGTGTAGTCTAGCAAGCTTAGCGGGTGTTTTAGTTAGTTACGTGCGACCCTGTGTACCTCTGTGTGTATGTAGGTAGGTAGAGTATACACCAAGGCCTCTCAACCCCCGAAGTCACCGCACCAGGGCCAGGCATTTACGTGGCCATCTGAGAATTTGAAGATCGGGTGTTTGAGGCACAATGAACGTTCCGTGGTGATATACTTGGAACTTCTGACCTCTGATTTATATAGTTCCATAATACTGAATCGTCCTTAGCACTGATTTATGTTCGTTACGTTCCTTTTGTCTTTTTTCATTTATACCATGTGGGCTTTTCATGGGAATTTATGGGCTAAAGGTGATACTTTTTGGGGTGCCTCCTATCTCAAAGCCCACCCGCTAGGAAACCCTTGCCCGGAGTGAGGAAGCCCAACCTACGTACACTCGGACCGTGGACAGGATTCGAACCCGTGCGCTTGGAGACCCCTCGGACCCCAAAGCACGCATGGTTCCACTGTACCACGGCGGCCCTTAAACACCACTATTAATATGAAAATTTATTATGTTAGATGAAATAGAGATGGGGAGAGATTTTGTTAAGCTTCTGAACTCCAGATATCCTTGAATGTTATTGATAACTACTACTAACCATATGGAAAGGATGTACGAAGGATTAAGTGAGGATGGAAAATGTTACTGTTTTTTTTACTGTGTGTGTGATATGGGAAAGACGGAAACAACTGCATTATTTGTTATCCATGACTGTGTTTCCTCTGCTGCGATCAACATTTTCCTTCTCCTCCTCTTCCTCTTCCTCCTCTTCTTCTTCTTCTTTTTCTTCTTCCTCCTCCTCCTCCTCCTCCTCCACAACGACCAGAGCACACGTTGCAGTCATAAATACGATACAATAAACAACTGGAAAATAAAAGAAAAAGGAGTCATAAGCAGAGAAGAACCACACCAGAAAGGAATCATGAGCAGGAAAGAATCATAAAAGAAAAAAAAGATAAGACTCACATGACAATAAAGAGGAAAAAAAATAATGCCGATGAATAATGAAGGTAAAAAAAAAGAAAATAGTTAGAATAACGTATTTTACTGAGAAGAAAGTCAGTCACCACCACCACCACCACCACCACCACCACCACCATAATAACAATAACAACAACTACCACACTTCATTTTCATCACCTCACCTTTCTCTTCTCTTCCTCCTCCTCCTCCTCCTCCTCCTCCTCCTCCTCCTCCTAGTTCCTGAATTACGAAGAGAAGCAAGATGAGATAATCTAGAGAGAGAGAGAGAGAGAGAGAGAGAGAGAGAGAGAGAGAGAGAGAGAGAGAGAGAGAGAGAGAGAGAGAGAGAGAGAGAGAGAGAGAGAAAGGCAATCATACCCTCCTCTTACATCCTTCTGCACGCTTCCACAACCAAAAGCAAGCAAGTTAAAATTACTTATCTTGGTCTCCTTAGAAGGAAGGAAGGAAGGAAGAAAAAGACAAAAAGGAAGGCTAAGATTGAGATAAGGAAGGAAAGAATACAAAAAAGGAAAAATAATAGAAAAGGAAATAAAAATAAGAAAAAGCAAAACTGGAAGAACAATTGGAAAGAAAAACGGAAAAGAGAAAAGGAACAAAAAAAAAATGAAGGCCTAACGAAAATGTGTGTGTGTGTGTGTGTGTGTGTGTGTGTGTGTGTGTGTGTCTAAATAGCCCTTACGAGGGGAAAGATAACTGGTCCTATTTCGGTGGGGAATAAGGGGTGTGGGGGAGGGTAAAGATTGGGTCAGATGAGGGTGGCGACCGTGAGGGGAAATTGGAGAGGGAATGGAGAGAGAGAGAGGGAGAGAGAGAGGGAGAGGCAGAGGGGGAGAGGGGAGATACAGGGAGAGGGAGGGAAAGAAGGGTGTGAGGGTAAAGATAATTTTGTTTCCTGATGACCTGTGGCTGATTCCGGCGATCTTGAGGAGGAGGAGGAGGAGGAGGAGGAGGAGGAGGAGGAGGAGAGAGAAAGAGAATAAACACAAGGCAGAGGCAAGGATAAAGAAGAAAAATCACAGTAAAGAAGACTCGGGAAAGGAAGCAAAGGGGAGGAAGAACGTGAAAAAAAAAAAAACAAGGAAGACAACACAGGTATAAGAGAGAAAAAAAAAAAAGGGAAGAAGGAAAGAAAAAAAATATGGCAAACATGAAAAAAATTAAGCAAAGGAAAAAAAACGTGAAATAAAGGAAAAGAAATGAAAGAATCGAAGTTGAAAAAAGAAAAAAAAGAAAAGGGTTAGATACAGAAGAGAAAGTAAAACTATAGAGAGAAACGAAAGAATGAAGAAATAAGTTGAAAAAAATAAGAATAAGAAGAATCGAAGGAAGAAAAAAGAAAGTTGGAAGAAGAAGCAAAAGTAAATAAAACTAAGAAAAATTGCAAAAAGAAAGAATATAAAGAGAAACAAGAAACCAAAAGGAAGAAGGGAGTAAACGAATAAGACACGACAAAAAAGAAGAAAAACAAGAATAAAAAGGACCAGGAAGAGGAAAAAGACAAGAAGGTTGGAAACAGAGGAGGAGGAGGCGGCAATGAATTGGAAAGGCGAGAAGGAAGGAAGGAAGGAAGGAAGGAAGGAGAGAGAGAGAGAGAGAGAGAGAGAGAGAGAGAGAGAGAGAGAGAGAGAGAGAGAGAGAGAGAGAGAGAGAGAGCAAGGAAATTATCGAGCAAGGAAGAGAGGGAGAGGTGAGAGGGGGAAAAGGGTGGTTAGGGAGAGCGCTTCCCCTATCATTAAATCCGGGTTATAACTGGACACATCGATCCCAGTAGACACCTGTGCTCCTAATTACCCTTACCTGAGGCGCTCCTCCTGGCCGGCCTCTCCTCAAGACGCACCTCACGCATTTAACAATATATTTTTCCTCTTTTTTTTTTCTTACATTTTCTATATAATATTATTTTCAGCTTTTTATTTTTAAGACTGAATATTTAGTGACCATATTTTCCATGCGTTTAGTCTAGTCGTAATTCTATTTTGTATTCAGTCATTTGTTTTCATTTTTTGCTTTCGCATTATGTTTTTTTTTTTTATTTAGTTTTTATATCACACTGACAAAAGCAGAGGAATAATGATGATGATGATGATGATGATGATGATGATGATGATAATAATAATGATAATAAAAAGAATAAGAATAAGAAGAATGAGGAGAATGATAATAATAATAATAAAAATATATAATAATAATAATAATAATAATAATAATAATAATAATAATAATAATAATAATAAAGAAGAAGAAAAGAAGAGAAGAAGAAGAAAAGAAGAAGAGAAGAAGAAGAAGAAGAAAAGAAGAAGAAAAGAAGAAAAGAAAAGGAAAAAAGAAAAAGAAAAAGAAAAATAAGAAAAAGAAAGAAAAAGAAAAGAAAGAAAAAGGAAAAGAAAGAAAAATAATAATTATAAGAAAAGAAAAACAAAAACAAAACAAACAGACAAAGAAAAAAAAGATACGAGATAATTATACAAAAAAGTTGCAAATTACGAAATCAACCCATACGTCTCTCTCTCTCTCTCTCTCTCTCTCTCTCTCTCTCTCTCTCTCTCTCTCTCTCTCTCTCTCTCTCTCTCTCTCTCTCTCTCTCTCTCTCTCTCTCTCTCTCTCTCTCTCTCTCTCTCTCTCTCTCTCTTGGCCTCCTCTTTCCTCTCACCAGGCCCTCGTAATTAATTTGAAGCTGGCACCTGTAGTCTTAGGGAGAGTGGGAGAGAGGGAGAGGGGGGAAGGGGAGAGGTAATGAAGAGGGAAGGAAGACAAGGAGGGAGGATGAGAGGAAGGAAGAGGAAGGAAATGAATAATTGGAAAAGTAAAATGGAAGGGAAAGAAAAGAAGGAAGGAAGGAAGGAAGGAAGGAAGGAAGGAAAGAAGAAGAGAACTGAGAATAATTGCTTCCTTTAGTAATCAAAGTGTTGTTCTTTTCTCTTGTTGCTGCTGCTGTTGTTGTTGTTGTTGTTGTTGTTGTTGTTGTTGTTGTTGTTGTTTGTGGTGATGGTTATTAATTCAAATTCCTAAAAAGCGGATTCTAAAACAATATATTTCTATTTTTGTGTGTGTGTGTGTGTGTGTGTGTGTGTGTGTGTGTGTGTGTGTGTGTGTGTGTGTGTGTGTAATTCACCTCGGTCGTCTGCTGGTCACCCAGCCAGTCTTCCCCATTACGGAGCGAGCTCAGAGCTCATAGACCGATCTTCGGGTAGGACTGAGACCACAACACACTCCACACACCGGGAAAGCGAGGCCACAACCCCTCGAGTTACATCCCGTACCTATTTTACTGCTAGGTGAACAGGGGCCACATTAAGAGGCTTGCCCATTTGCCTCGCCGCCTCCGGGATTGGAACCCGGACCTTCTCGAGTGTGAGTCGAGCGTGCTAACCACTACACTACGCGGTGTGTGTGTGTGTGTGTGTGTGTGTGTGTGTGTGTGTGTGTGTGTGTGTGTGTGTGTGTGAAATGGAATCTGCTTTTAATAGCTAGCAAACACAGGAGGAGGAGGAGAAGGAGGAGGAGGAGGAGGAGGTGGAGGAGGAGGAGGAGGAGGAGGAGGAGGAGGAGGAGGAGGAGGAGGAGGAGGAGGAGGAGGAGGGGGGAGAAGGAGGAGGAGAAGGAGAAGGAGAAGGAGAAGGAGAAGGAGAAGGAGAAGGAGAAGGAGAAGGAGAAGGAGAAGGAGAAGGAGAAGGAGAAGGAGAAGGAGAAGAAGGAGAAGGAGAAGGAGAAGGAGAAGGAGAAGGAGAAGGAGGAGAAGGAGAAGGAGAAGGAGAAGGAGAAGGAGAAGGAGAAGGAGAAGGAGAAGGAGAAGGAAAAGGAAAAGGAAAAGGAGAAGGAAAAGGAAAGGGAAAAGGAGAAGGAGAAGAAGAGGAAGGGGCAGCAGAAGGAGGAGGAGGAGGAGGAGGAGGAGGAGGAGGAGGAGGAGGAGGAGGAGGAGGAGGAGGAGGAAGAAGAAAAAGACAGCGGTAAAGAAGACGATGCCAACACTGATAACAAGAAAGCTAAAGAGGCAGAAGAAAGCGGAACAGAGGAATAAAAAAAATAAGAGGCAATGAGCGAGAGAAAGAAAAAAAATAGAAAAGAGAGAAAGAAGAGCACTAGAGACAGGAGGCAATAACGAGGAGAGGCTGTGAGGCGTTGGGGCGTGAGGCAGTTCTAGGAAGTCCTTCGTCATGGGGGCGGCGCTGGCGAGTGAGCATCGACTGGGAGCGACATGCCGACACACCTCCGCCTTTATCTCCGTCTCCCTTATAGCGTGGACACCATTAGTTTGGCTTGGCGTGGATAGCTGGTTCCGCGTGTGGATGGATGGAAGAAGAGGAGGAGGAGAATGGGAGGCAGGAGAAATGGTAGCGGTAAGCAGTGATAGGTTGGAACAGGGCGAGGAAAGGAATGGTGAAGCGGAAGAGAGATGCATGAGTGGTGATGGGAGTGTTGAAATGGGTAGGGCGAAGCAGGAAGCGGCGTGGGGAGGCTGGCACGGGGGACAGTGGAAGTAGTCAGAGTGAACGTGAGGTATTGAGGGCGAACTAGAGAGGCGTGCGGAGATGAATGCGTGAGTTTACAAGGGAAGGGCTGCGGCGGTGTCGTGGGGAGTGGGTGAGAGGGATGACTAAGATAAACGGTAGGAGGTATGAGCAACGAATAAGCGGTAGCGGTGATGGTGGCGATGTTGGTGGTGGTGGTGGTGGTGGTGGTGGCGATCGGTGAGACATGTTGAGTGGCCACTGTGTGCTTAGGTAGGCGGAGGCTGTGAGGCATGAGAGAGACGGAGGCTTCTGAGGGGCATATATGAGCAGGGAAGACGATGACGAGGGACTATGAAAGGGCTACGAGGGGCCATTCCCACGAAGCTGTGTGGGGAAAGAACGGGGCATTATGATGGGGATTAGGTGAAGGTAAAAGGAAGAGAATGTGAGGAGAGGTAGAGAGGATACCACGAGGGGTGATAATGAGGGTTTGCTGCTAAATGGATGGGTGGGAGAAGGGAAAGTGTGCGGGTGTTGATAAAGACTGTGAAGGGAAGCTGTAAGAAGGGAGACTGTAATGGAATGTCTGTTTTTTGAAGGAAGAGTGGGGGAGGGACAACGGGAAGAGGGAGAACGAAGGGAGAGGAGATATGATGAGAGGATGTGATGGAGTGATGTGATATTGTAAGGGTGATCTAAGAATACCTGTGAGATACTGAGTCATTCCTGAGATGTATGTCTGTACCTCCTACTCCACCTTTACCTCCCCCTCCCTCTCCCTCCTCTCCTCTCCTCCTCCACCACGAACCGTAACTCATATTGATCCGAGAAATTCTGGATCGACTCTGGGAATTTACTAGACGTGCTGGTAAGAAATAAGAATAAAATAAAGGAAAAAAAGAAGACGAGGTTCCTTGATATCGATTGTGTGTGTGTGTGTGTGTGTGTGTGTGTGTGTGTGTGTGTGTGTGTGTGTGTCACTGTTTGATCTGCTGCAGTCTCTGACGAGACAGCCAGACGTTACCCTACGAAACGAGCTCAGAGCTCATTATTTCCGATCTTCGGATAGGCCTGAGACCAGGCACACACCACACACCGGGACATCAAGGTGTGTGTGTGTGTGTGTGTGTGTGTGTGTGTGTAATTTGACTGTTTGATCTGCTGCAGTCTCTGACGAGACAGCCAGACGTTACCCTACGGAACGAGCTCAGAGCTCATTATTTCCGATCTTCGGATAGGCCTGAGACCAGGCACACACCACACACCGGGAGAACAAGGTCACAACTCCTCGATTTATATCCCGTACCTACTCACTGCTAGGTGAACAGGGGCTACACGTGAAAGGAGACACACCAAATATCTCCACCCGGTTGGGGAATCGAACCCGGTTCTCTGGCTTGTGAAGCCAGCGCTCTAACCACTGAGCTACCGGGCCGTGTGTGTGTGTGTGTGTGTGTGTGTGTGTGTGTGTGTGTGTGTGTGTGTGTGTGTGTGTGTGTGTTGGAAATCATTGGTTTTTTTACTTTCTTTTGCGGTACTTCCTCGAAAAGACCCTCTTATTGACGCGAAGATTACGGTTGTAGGGTGGTGCTGGTGGTGGTAGTAGTTGTGATGGTGCCAGTAGTAGTAGTAGTAGTAGTAGTAGTAGTAGCAGTAGCAGCAGTAGCAGTAGCAGTAGCAGCAGCAGCAGCAGCAGCAGCAGCAGCAGCAGCAGCAGCAGCAGCAGCAGCAGCAGCAGCAGCAGCAGCAGTAGCAGTAGTATTAGTAGTAGTAGTGATACGTGATATAAAGAAATAAAATAAATACAGAAGGAGAGAATAGTAGTGAAAATCGTTTATTGAAAGCTTAGTACGAGAGCGGCTTAAGAATATTTATACTGAGATGGTTCTGGCTTCTTTTTTCGCCACCACGCTGAATGTCAATTGTCTCGAGATGTTTACAGTGAAGGGAGGGTCTGGAGTGCCTCTCTCTTGGGCCGCAGGAGAGAAGACGTGTGATAACAGAGAGAAGGAACAAAGAAAGGAGAAAAAAGAACATATCAAGAGAAGAAACATGAATCAAGACATGGTAAAAAAAAGAAAGGAGAGAAAAAAAAGAAAGAAGAAAACAAATGGAAAAGAGATGATGCAACACGAATGCAGTCAAAGCAAAGTAAAAGAAAAGAAAGGAGAAAAGGAACAAAGGAGAAAAGAACAAATGAAAAAGATGATGCAAGAAGAATCAAGATAAAAGAAGGCAAAAGAAGAGAAAGAAGAAATGAAGGAAAAGAGAACAAATGAAAACGAGATGATGCAACAAAAATCAGGGCAAAGCACAGTAAAAGAAGAGAATGGAGAAGAGAAGAAAGACGAAAAGAACAAATAAAAAAGGAGACGAAAAACATGCAAGGGGACGAAAGACGATAAAATAAGAAAGGAAACGAATAAAAGCAACAATCCTGATAAAAATGAGTGATAAAAGATGAAGAATTAATAAAGAAAAGAAGGAATTAAAGGAAGAAACGAAGCAAGAACAAAGATAAAACATGATAAATGAAAAAAGAAAACAATATAGCAAGAGAAGACATGAGATGAAAGAAAGCAGGAATAGAAGGAGAGAAAAAATAATAAATGCTGAAGAAGAGACGAAGCGAGAATCAAGACGAAGCACAGCAAAAGAAGAAATTAAAAGAGAAAATGACAAATGCTGCAGTGAACGTTAACCCTTTCACTTCACTCCGACACAACATCCTCCTCATTAACACCTCCACGTTCCCGCACTCACTGTTAATTCATTTTTTGTCGTCCGATTGTATTTTTATTCATCTTTCACGTTCTTTAACTTGATTTATTATTTTTTTTTACATCAGTCTATTAAATATATACTACTGAACTTTAGGGACTTCAGACAAAATAAACTTAATAAACATTTCATTCATTCTATCAAAACTATCACTTCATCATTACTTCATATTATTTCATCATCTTTCACAGCGCTCTAAATGTTACCAAAATACGACAAGATCTCACAGCGCTAGTAGATATATTTTCTCACCTTCACCATCAACTACCACCACTCACATCACATAATCACGAGTGTCAGAAGCAGCCAACGTATGAAATGAGTTCCAATAGTTTAACCTTCATCGTTAGTCTTCACCTGGGCGGCTGCCAAACACCCACCGCTCGTGCATTTAATAACAGATTCATTTGGGACGCTATTATTAATCCACCTTCTGAAAATATATATATAAAAAAACGCTGATTAAATATTTAGACGAGGAATGCCAAGGAATCTATTTACCTCATGTGCGGCCAATTATGAAAATAATAACCGAAAATATACCTGGCCAATTATTTATTTATTCTATTACTATCATTACTGCTATTTCATCGTCGATATTGAGAAATCTGCCGATACAGCGGACAGGAAAGGCCGGACATTCACCCAACTTGTGTCCGTATCGATGTTAGAGAGAGAGAGAGAGAGAGAGAGAGAGAGAGAGAGAGAGAGAGAGAGAGAGAGAGAGAGAGAGAGAGAGAGAGAGAGAGAGAGAGAGAGAGAGAGAGAGAGAGAGAGAGAGAGAGAGAGAGAGAGAGAGAGAGAGAGAGAGAGAGAGAGAGAGAGAGAGAGAGAGAGAGAGAGAGAGAGAATCAAGAGAGAGAGAGAGAGAGAGAGAGAGAGAGAGAGAGAGAGAGAGAGAGAGAGAGAGAGAGAGAGAGAGAGAGAGAGAGAGAGAGAGAGAGAGAGAGAGAGAGAGAGAGAGAGAGAGAGAGAGAGAGAGAGAGAGAGAGAGAGAGAGAGAGAGAGAGAGAGAGAGAGAGAGAGAGAGAGAGAGAGAGAGAGAGAGAGAGAGAGAGAGAGAGAGAGAGAGAGAGAGAGAGAGAGAGAGAGAGAGAGAGAGAGAGAGAGAGAGAGAGAGAGAGAGAGAGAGAGAGAGAGAGAGAGAGAGAGAGAGAGAGAGAGAGAGAGAGAGAGAGAGAGAGAGAGAGAGAGAGAGAGAGAGAGAGAGAGAGAGAGAGAGAGAGAGAGAGAGAGAGAGAGAGAGAGAGAGAGAGAGAGAGAGAGAGAGAGAGAGAGAGAGAGAGAGAGAGAGAGAGAGAGAGAGAGAGAGAGAGAGAGAGAGAGAGAGAGAGAGAGAGAGAGAGAGAGAGAGAGAGAGAGAGAGAGAGAGAGAGAGAGAGAGAGAGAGAGAGAGAGAGAGAGAGAGAGAGAGAGAGAGAGAGAGAGAGAGAGAGAGAGAGAGAGAGAGAGAGAGAGAGAGAGAGAGAGAGAGAGAGAGAGAGAGAGAGAGAGAGAGAGAGAGAGAGAGAGAGAGAGAGAGAGAGAGAGAGAGAGAGAGAGAGAGAGAGAGAGAGAGAGAGAGAGAGAGAGAGAGAGAGAGAGAGAGAGAGAGAGAGAGAGAGAGAGAGAGAGAGAGAGAGAGAGAGAGAGAGAGAGAGAGAGAGAGAGAGAGAGAGAGAGAGAGAGAGAGAGAGAGAGAGAGAGAGAGAGAGAGAGAGAGAGAGAGAGAGAGAGAGAGAGAGAGAGAGAGAGAGAGAGAGAGAGAGAGAGAGAGAGAGAGAGAGAGAGAGAGAGAGAGAGAGAGAGAGAGAGAGAGAGAGAGAGAGAGAGAGTTATGGGGTCTCTGTGATTCACTGTCACTGTCAGGCATACTATTTTCCTCCACTCCCGAAGGCACTGTCACTGTCAGGTGGATGGCAGGCTGGTGGACACTGCCATTTATCACCTGTCACTGTCACTATCAGGCGGATGTGTCCTTAACCAGGCGTGGACAGCACACTTCACCTGCTGGGTGGACATACTGGAGACGTCCACTGCTGAGGTGAAGGCGTTCCACAACACCGCGGTGTCGTGGGAAAAGGCGCGCTGACACCTCACTGAATGGCACCTCGGCACCTCGAGGAAGGTGTCAGACACTACCGCTCTCGTAGTACGTTCACTCTTCCTCCAGGGTATCCGCGCGCTCTGTCTCTGTCTCTCTCTCTCTCTCTCTCTCTCTCACATAGAACCTTCCAGTTAAGTTTACATATTAAATCTTAAACTCAATCGCAGAAATACCGACTACCAATCTTGAACTCACTCACTCTCACACACTCTCTCTGTCTCTGTCTCTGTCTCTGTCTCTCTCTCTCTCTCTCTCTCTCTCTCTCTCTCTCTCTCTCTCTCTCTCTCTGTCCTCTCAAGCGTGTACAGGACCTGACTGGACTAGCGACCCACCCTCCCTGCCTTTCCCTGATCACTCTGGCTACTCTAGGTCTTTTGGCTCCGCGGTACAGGGCTTAACTCGCTGTAGAAAGATTACAAGTTCGATTCTGGCACAGTCGTTTGGTGAAGTAGTTCTGTTTCGTAACACCAGCCAGCCTGCGCCATTATAGTCACGTTGCGGCGCCATAACCTGATCAATATTAGTTGGTGTGTTGGTGTTGTGTCTGTTTCCGATGTGTGTTTTGGTTCTTTTGGTCGTAGCTTGCTCTGTTTCTGTTAGTTTGTTGGTTTCTGTATTTTTATTATATTTTTTTCAACGTCCGTACTTGCTTCCTTGGTGAGTTATGGATTCACAGCAACAGTCAGGGATTGAATGATTTGTGACTATTGGTTTTGTATTCATCTTGATTTCAACCGCGAGAATGTAAATGAATGGTTCTCTTTTGACTTGAGGTCCTGGTATTGACTTCCACAAAGGACACGTGACTTTTGGGAATTTCCTATAATACATTAATCAACTAATTCATTCATTTATCTATTTCATTCGTTTTTTTTTTTTGGAGTGGGTGTTTCTCTTTCCTTCGGTCGCCTGCTGGTCACCCAGCCAATCTTCCCCATTACGGAGCGAGCTCAGAACTCATAGACCGATCTTCGGGTAGGACTGAGACCACAACACACTCCACACACCGGGAAAGCGAGGCCACAACCCCTCGAGTTACATCCCGTACCTATTTACTGCTAAGTGAACAGGGGCCATACATTAAGATGCTTGCACATTTGCCTCGCCGCTTACCGGGACTCGAATCCGGGCCTCTCGATTGTGAGTCGAGCGTGATCTTTGCGGGAAACTAAATTTTTTAACATCTCTCAGACATCTTCCCTTCCTCAGTTTCTTACTATGCGATCTTGTGCTTCTAATGTCATATTCTTCTCTAAGGATTAGTTTCTCATTATCCACTTGATCCATTCCGTTAATCAATTTATAAACTTGTATCAGATCCTGTGTGTGTGTGTGTGTGTGTGTGTGTGTGTGTGTGTGTGTGTTCTGTGTGTGTGTGTGTGTGTGTGTGTGTGTGTGTGTGTGTGTGTGTGTGTGTGTGTGTGTGTGTGTGTGTGTGTGTGTGTGTGTGTGTGTGTGTGTGTGTGTGTGTGTGTGTGTGTGTGTGTGTGTGTGTGTGTGTGTGTGTGTGTGTGTGTGTGTGTGTGTGTGTGTGTGTGTGTGTGTGTGTGTGTGTGTGTGTGTGTGTGTGTGTGTGTGTGTGTGTGTGTGTGTGTGTGTGTGTGTGTGTGTGTGTGTGTGTGTGTGTGTGTGTGTGTGTGTGTGTGTGTGTGTGTGTGTGTGTGTGTGTGTGTGTGTGTGTGTGTGTGTGTGTGTGTGTGTGTGTGTGTGTGTGTGTGTGTGTGTGTGTGTGTGTGTGTGTGTGTGTGTGTGTTATTCACCACGATCGTCGGCTGGTCACCCAGCCAGTCGTGTGTGTGTGTGTGTGTGTGTGTGTGTGTGTGTGTGTGTGTGTGTGTGTGTGTGTGTGTGTGTGTGTTGTGTGTCGCCTCGCCTCCCCATGGCAGCCGGAAAACGAGAGTCCAGCGCACGCCACAGCCGAGAGAAGCGAGCGATCAGCGGGCACGCGGGTGAAAAGAGAGCCAAGAGTTACAGGTTTCAAAAGTCTGTGATAAATCTTTCACTGCTGCAACTTGAAAGCAACTCGCCCGCTTTTCCTGATGTTTTTTTTCATTCTTTTCTTTCTTTCTAATTTTCATTTTTTTCTTTATTCTTGTGATTTTTTTTTTCCACTTCTAATTTTTTACATTGTTTTTCCTTTCCTTTTTTTTCGTTTCTTTTAATCTTTTTAATTTCCACGTTCTTTTCTTTGTTCCCGTTATTTTTTTCGGATACTTCTCGTTTTAATGTTTTCCTTTTTTTTATTATTTTTGCAATATTTTCCACTTTTTTTTTCCCCGCACCTCTTGTTTTAATGGCGTAGAGATTGATTGATAACCTGAGGGAGCCGCCACGTACTCCCCTCTCCCATTCCCTACTCCCATCACTCCTCACTCTCCCACATTCCTCTCCCGCTCCTCTTCCTTCTCAGTCCATCATCACCATCACCCGAGGCACTCAATTCTCTCCCTCCTTCACTCCTTCACTCCTTCACTCCTCTCCGTCACGACCCAAGGCACCCAATCCTCATCTCCCATCCCTTTACCTCCTCTCTCCCTTCACCAATCTCACTCACTCTGTCTCTCCCTCTTTCTCCCCTTCCTTTTCCCTTTCCCTCCATATCCTGCCTCCTGCCTCACTTCAAAGTCACCTATATTCTCTCTCTCTCTCTCTCTCTCTCTCTCTCTCTCTCTCTCTCTCTCTCTCTCTCTCTCTCTCTCTCTCTCTCTCTCGCTCTCTCTCTCGCTCTCGCTCTCGCTCTCGCTCTCGCTCTCTCCAATCCTTCCATCCTATCTAGCTCCCTTTATCTTCATCTTATCCACCGAAACACTCATCCTTCTCTCTATCTACCTCTTTATCCATACCAATTCCTCCATCCGATCTACCCTCCCCCCCTCACTTCCTTCATCTTACCCACTTTGCTACCCATCCTTCTCCTCTTTCCCTGTTCTTCCTTCTTCCTCTTTCCCTCTACCACTTCTGCCTCGTCAACGGGCTAAGGGCTGAGCAAACCCAACTGGCTGCCTGGGTCCTTTGGAAGAGGCGGAGCGGCGGGAGGTGGTCGAGTTGAGCTGGGACCGAGACTAAGACCGGGATCTCAGTTATCGATCGAGAAGGTAAGCGAGGTGCACTGGAAAATTGGTCGGTAAGTGAGTGGCGAGGAATTGAGGTCATCGACGGAGAAAGGGCGAGGTAGAGGTCGGGGTGGGAGGGATGGGAAGGAAGGGAAAGTAGGGAGAGGGACAGAATTGGAAGTTGTAGGTGTATTTGTGCGGAAAATGAAGAATTAGTGATTTATATAAAAGATTTTACGACACACACACACACACACACACACACACACACACACACACACACACACACGCACACGCACACGCACACAGACACACACACACACACACACACACACACACACACACACACACACATTATACACGAGCAACCACCAAACAACTAATACTAACAATTACTTTTTTTCTTTCCTTTTTCAACCCTACCAAGCCATGTCTTACCCTAACTCACCCTACCTTGCCTTACCTTACCCCCTACCGAACGCAACTTAACTTTACCATAACCTTCTTCATCCTAACCTAACCCAACCTAATCCTATCCAACCCTAAACTAACCTAACCCAACTTACCTTACTCATTATCGCCTTGAGAAAATGTCACTAAGGAAGGAAAGTTTGCCCAGACCTTATTCACTCTCGTCACGGCTTTTGACAACATGACTAAGGAGTTTCTCTACTTAAATTAATGTCACACTCTCTCCACCTCGGTATCTTGAGGCTGGGAGAGATGTGGGAGAGAGGGAGATGCAAGGTGGATGAGAGAGGCTACGGTGGGTGTTTAAGGATACGTGAGGGGACAGAGAGACTGAGGGTGGCTGAGAAAGGGAAAAGATGGGAGAGGGATATTGTGGGGAGGTAAGATGGGTGAAGGAAGGTACGCTGAGGTGTTTTGGAGTACGTGAGGGGGAAAGGGGAGGGAGGGAGGGAGGTAGAGTGATTGGGTGAAGGATGGTAAGAATGGGAGATGGATTCTGTGAGGATTAATGTGCCGTAGGGTGCTGGGGAGAGGGAGGGTGAGGGTAGGTTGGTGAGTGTGCAAGTGGGCGGATGAGGATGATTGGGTGGATGGATGGGCACTGCTGGGAGAAGAAGGTAAGATTGAAAATGAATGGGACTGAGATTGAAGGATTTTTTGAGGCGCGGTGGGGGAGGAGAAAGGAGGGTGTTGGGCGTGGGATGGAGGAAAGAAGGGGAGGCTTTTGGGCGTGGGGTGGGGGAGAGAAGGGGAGGGTTAGTTTGGATAAAAGTGCGAGAAATTTTCATTCCATCCACTCGAGGAAAGAGAGAGACGGAGATTTTCGCGCGAGATTGTAAGCCTTGATCGAAAAGGCTCCCCCCTCCCTCCCCACTCTCACTCTCTCTCTCACTCACTCACTCTCTCTCTCTGAAGTGATGCCACCTCCTTCATCCCTCCCTCTCATCATTCCGTTTTCCTCCATATTAACCAAACTCCATAGCTCTTTCCTCCCTCCCTCCCTACCTTTCCTTCCTTCCTTCCTTCCTTCCTCAACCCACCAGAACTTTCTCTACCTCTTCTGTAGAACCATCCACTCCATCCTTCTATCCTTCCTTACAACCCTCTACACTTTCCTCTAACTCCTCTAAACTACTCTCTCTCTCTCTCTCTCGGCCACGGGTTATAATCGACCTTCCGCTCCGTCTCCTCATCGGTGAATTAAGCAACAATTTCTCGTAGGATTAGCATGGGGACGCCGAAGAGGACCCTCCCAATCTGCCAGCCGCCGGTCACCGATACGCTCAGATACTTCCAACGCGGACTCTGAACTTCCTGACGTGGAGCAGGGACGTGACAGGGAGAAAGAGAAGGATGGACAGGGTAGAAGAGGGTACGAGAAAGGAGAGAAGTTAAGAGAAGCAGGAGCGAAATGAAAAGGATGAGATACAGGGAGGATAAAAGGAGGAAAAAATAAGGTTTGAGATGAGGACGAGAGGAGAAATATGAGGTAATGATGGGAAAGGAGGAAGGATAAAGACAGGAAGTTAAGAGACATGAGATAAAGATAAGAATAGGAAAAGGGAGACAGAAGGAAGATAGAGAGCGAGGGATGAGAGTAAGATTGAGAAGGGAAAAAGGAAAAAGTAAGAGAAAGTTGAAAAAAAGAGATGAGATTGGATGTGAGAAGGGAGAAAGAAAGATAGAGAGGAAGAAACAGAATGGATAAAGTTGAGAAGTGATGAAAGAAAGAGACCGGAAGAAAGTAAAGCAAAATAAAGACATAGGAGGAGAGGTTGGAATGGTGAAGAAAGAAGAAGAAGAAAGACGAGAGGAGGTTAATATTAAGAAAAGGACGAAGTTAAGATGAGAAGCGAAGAAAAAGGACAAATACAGAAGGGTAAATGAAGAGATAAGGCTCAGATGAAATAGGGAAGGAAAAGGATAAGAAAAATTCAATTGAGCAAATAAGAGGAAAAGGAAAAGGTTGTTGATAGAAGTGAGGAGAAAGAAAACGGAGTGATGGCATTGGAAAGGAAGGGAGGAAGGATAGGTGAAAAAGAAATAGATGAGAGAGAGAGAGAGAGAGAGAGAGAGAGAGAGAGAGAGAGAGAGAGAGAGAGAGAGAGAGAGAGAGAGAGACGAGTTAAGTGTTCTGTATAAGGAGGAAGACGAGGCTTAAAACTTCCTTATGATGTATTGGATCCAATCGCTTATAGACGTTCGGGTGAGAAGGGAAGGAAGAAGGATGGAGGGAAGGATACATTAGGACGGAGGAGGAGGAGGAGGAGGATGGCGAAGGAGAGGAGGAAGGAGGAACTTGGTAAAGTGTTGGTGTGTGTAATAGGCATAGAAATGACTTGTTTTTCCGAGGGCTCGTCACGAAAAAAGAAAAAAAATGAAAGATAGAAAGAAAAAGAAAAAAAATGTAAGGAGGTGAAGAAACAAACAAACTTACCTACTTTACCAAACACAATTATCTTTACCTACTTTAAGAAACCTCTCAGTGTGATTCTCTACTATTGACACCCCCCTATCCACCCTCCCTACACACACACCCACTGAAACAACCACCTTTACATCGATATCTATTCAAACAACTCTATGTCCCAACGCCTCTTTATTGTATCCAGTCTGCATTGAAGGGTCACT
>NC_059304.1:9039943-9048392 GCF_017591435.1 Portunus trituberculatus | reverse complement strand
AACGCGAGGCGCCAGACTGACAAAGGACACACACACACACACACACACACACACACACACACACACTTCCTGTTTGCATATTCATCATGTAATTGATATATTTTGTGTTATGTTTTTATAGGGAGGGATCGGATTGGAATACAAAGCAGAGTGTTTTGATTTCTCTCTCTCTCTCTCTCTCTCTCTCTCTCTCTCTCTGCTTGTGTTGTTCGTTTGTTCGTTCGTTAATGGGTTCGTTAGTAGAGGCAGGTAATTCAGTGCTTGATTGGCTTCTCTTACCTGACTGACTCACTGAATGGCGGAGAGCCAAGTCAGTTCATCCGTCAGTTAAGTTAATCAGTCAGTGGTGGATGTATCGGTGGGTGAGTGGATGGGTGGGTGGGTACATGAGTGAGTGAGTATTTGAGTTAGTGAGAGAGTAACTAATTCTGTCTTGTTTGTTAGTATGTGTGTGTGTGTGTGTGTGTGTGTGTGTGTGTGTGTGTGTGTTTCACTTTCACTGTTTCACTGTTTCACTGTTTGATCTGCTGCAGTCTCTGACGAGACAGCCAGACGTTACCCTACGGAACGAGCTCAGAGCTCATTGTTTCTGATCTTCGAATAGGCCTGAGACCAGGCACACAACACACACCGGGACAACAAGGTCACAACTCCTCGATTTACATCCCGTACCTACTCACTGCTAGGTGAACAGGGGCTACACGTCAAAGGAGACACACCCAAATATCTCCACCCGGTGGGGAATCGAACTCGGTCCTCTGGCTTGTGAAGCCAGCGCTCTAACCACTGAGCTACCGTGTGTTTGTGTGTGTGTGTGTGTGTGTGTGTGTGTGTGTGTGTGTGTGTGTGTGTGTAAGAGAAAATGAAAGTTAATATAAGCAAGTACGTAAATGAAAAACAGAAAGAGAAAAAAAAGAGAGACGGAGTTTTCAGGTCAGTGTGTTTGTGAGTCAGTCGGGCATTAAGTCAGTTAGCCAGCCAGCCAGTCATTCATTCATTCAGTCATTCAGTCAACCAGTTAGTCGGCCAGTTAGCCAGCCAGCCAGCCAGCCAGCCAGCCAGCCAGCCAGCCAATCCCTCTGGTATATAAGAGAAGGTTGCAATCACGGAAAGGTAGGACAAATCATGTAATTAAACGGGTGAGACAGGGAAGGACATTCATAATTCATTTCCCAGACCTCCCATCTGACAACCATTACTACTACTACTACTACTACTACTACTACTACTACTGTTTTTTTTCCATCATTTCTTGCTTGTCACTTGTTTATTCACCTACTTATCAATCAAATAATCTATCAACTCACAAACTCAACCAATTACTCTTCACAGCCCTACCTTTGCATCTCCAAACCTCTGCTCCTCCAACCTCACCAAACCATTAACGTCTCACATCTTCACCTCCTCCTACATCTACCAACAAGTCTCCTCACGCCTGTTCCTCTTATGTATTCCCATGCAGTCATACCCACAGCCTTGGCCCAGCCATTCCACACATCCCCTCCCACCTCCACCCCTAATAAACTCCACACCCCCAACCCCACCACACGCCCTTGTCCTCTCACGCCACCCTACAGCCCTTGACCTAAAGACGCGATCCTCTTGAGAGAGAGAGAGAGAGAGAGAGAGAGAGAGAGAGAGAGAGAGAGAGAGAGAGAGAGAGAGAGAGAGAGAGAGAGAGAGAGAGAGAGAGAGAGAGAGAGAGAGAGAGAGAGAGAGAGAGAGAGAGAGAGAGAGAGAGAGAGAGAGAGAGAGAGAGAGAGAGAGAGAGAGAGAAGAGAGAGAGAGAGAGAGAGAGAGAGAGAGAGAGAGAGAGAGAGAGAGAGAGAGAGAGAGAGAGAGAGAGAGAGAGAGAGAGAGAGAGAGAGAGAGAGAGAGAGAGAGAGAGAGAGAGAGAGAGAGAGAGAGAGAGAGAGAGAGAGAGAGAGAGAGAGAGAGAGAGAGAGAGAGAGAGAGAGAGAGAGAGAGAGAGAGAGAGAGAGAGAGAGAGAGAGAGAGAGAGAGAGAGAGAGAGAGAGAGAGAGAGAGAGAGAGAGAGAGAGAGAGAGAGAGAGAGAGAGAGAGAGAGAGAGAGAGAGAGAGAGAGAGAGAGAGAGAGAGAGAGAGAGAGAGAGAGAGAGAGAGAGAGAGAGAGAGAGAGAGAGAGAGAGAGAGAGAGAGAGAGAGAGAGAGAGAGAGAGAGAGAGAGAGAGAGAGAGAGAGAGAGAGAGAGAGAGAGAGAGAGAGAGAGAGAGAGAGAGAGAGAGAGAGAGAGAGAGAGAGAGAGAGAGAGAGAGAGAGAGAGAGAGAGAGAGAGAGAGAGAGAGAGAGAGAGAGAGAGAGAGAGAGAGAGAGAGAGAGAGAGAGAGAGAGAGAGAGAGAGAGAGAGAGAGAGAGAGAGAGAGAGAGAGAGAGAGAGAGAGAGAGAGAGAGAGAGAGAGAGAGAGAGAGAGAGAGAGAGAGAGAGAGAGAGAGAGAGAGAGAGAGAGAGAGAGAGAGAGAGAGAGAGAGAGAGAGAGAGAGAGAGAGAGAGAGAGAGAGAGAGAGAGAGAGAGAGAGAGAGAGAGAGAGAGAGAGAGAGAGAGAGAGAGAGAGAGAGAGAGAGAGAGAGAGAGAGAGAGAGAGAGAGAGAGAGAGAGAGAGAGAGAGAGAGAGAGAGAGAGAGAGAGAGAGAGAGAGAGAGAGAGAGAGAGAGAGAGAGAGAGAGAGAGAGAGAGAGAGAGAGAGAGAGAGAGAGAGAGAGAGAGAGAGAGAGAGAGAGAGAGAGAGAGAGAGAGAGAGAGAGAGAGAGAGAGAGAGAGAGAGAGAGAGAGAGAGAGAGAGAGAGAGAGAGAGAGAGAGAGAGAGAGAGAGAGAGAGAGAGAGAGAGAGAGAGAGAGAGAGAGAGAGAGAGAGAGAGAGAGAGAGAGAGAGAGAGAGAGAGAGAGAGAGAGAGAGAGAGAGAGAGAGAGAGAGAGAGAGAGAGAGAGAGAGAGAGAGAGAGAGAGAGAGAGAGAGAGAGAGAGAGAGAGAGAGAGAGAGAGAGAGAGAGAGAGAGAGAGAGAGAGAGAGAGAGAGAGAGAGAGAGAGAGAGAGAGAGAGAGAGAGAGAGAGAGAGAGAGAGAGAGAGAGAGAGAGAGAGAGAGAGAGAGAGAGAGAGAGAGAGAGAGAGAGAGAGAGAGAGAGAGAGAGAGAGAGAGAGAGAGAGAGAGAGAGAGAGAGAGAGAGAGAGAGAGAGAGAGAGAGAGAGAGAGAGAGAGAGAGAGAGAGAGAGAGAGAGGTCACGCACGTGGTAGCTCCGTGTTTTTCGTGGTGTTACAGTGGTTTAACAAAGTGCAGTGTTGTGAAAATTTCAGTGCTTGAAGTGCTAAGTGTCCTGGTGTCCATGTAAAAGTGTAAGGTGTGCTAAGCCTTGCAATAGTGTTAAAAATCACTTGAAAAGAGTGTTTGTACCCGTGCAGTGACTGAGACCCGGCCTGACCTGACGCGAGGCCTAAGGCAGCACACAGTTGCCAAATCTCCAAGGTAGTTTTTAAACAACCTGTATCTCTCTCCGTGGCTGGTTTGGCTTGACTTGTGGGAGAGGTAGTTAGTGTCGTGTGTTTTTTGTGCGCCTGTGGGGAAGTGCTTTGTGTTCTGTGCCAGTGTTTAGTGTCTGTGTTCACGAGTGTGTTAGTGTCGTACGTGTCGTTTAGAGCCAACACTCGTTGTCGCTCCCACACCTGGCTCCACACCCCAGGAATCACTTATCCTCTCCTCAATGTCTAGCCCCGCCCATCGCCCCATAGCCAGGCGAGACTTGCCTGGCTACCAGCCACAGAATTGGTGTTGCGTTTGTGGCAAAGCAACACTTAAGACTCAACACGTGAGCTGTGACGAGGAAACCTGCCGTAACCTTTGTCACAACAGCTGCCTTGGGGATACGCCAGTCTTCAAGTGTAGCTACACGGAACAGCTACGACTCCAAGCAAACATCCCGGACCCCGTCATCTACATCAGCGAGGAGACTGACACACCCCACGCCACTACCGGACGATAGTGGGAGAGTCAGTGGGAGGGCTTGGAGAGAGAGAGCTAGTTTCACTAGTTGAGAAGCTCACTGAGGAAGCCTCTCAACAAAACTGTGTGATTAAGTCCCTCCAGGACGACCGAGACTTGATCATACAGCACAGAGACGTGTTTGCTGCGGCTCTCAGAGTAGCAGACAGGCTGATAGCGTCAAAACAGCGCCAGACGCAAGTAGCCACACGCTCAGGCAGTCAGCGCCCACGCAGAGTCAATTGACGAACACTGGGAGGTGGTTTGTCAGGACTCTGAGAGGTGGAGGACGTGGTGGAGCTCGGATAAACCGCAACAGATCCGGTACGCAGCTGTTTTCTCCACTTCCACCTTCCCTTCGCCTGCCCGGGAAACAACGACCGCTCCGCCTACCTCCACTGCTTCCACCGCCACACAGAGCGACTGTGACACCTCCCCAGCGTCCACTGTCACCCTTCTGCCACACAGAGTGACTGCTCGGTACTCACTACCACGTCTACCGCCACACAGAGCAGCAGGGACTCTTCCTCCATAAACACAGCGAACGGAGTAGATCGCGGTGCCTCTGTTCGCCCACGAACCTCTCCTCAGACCACTTCAGGAGATTGGAGAAAAAAGAAATCTAAGAGGGAAGTGCAGCAGGACGCGAGGAGGGTGTCCAGCGAAGGACTGAGGACTCACCAGGCCACCAAGCAGACACAAAAGCGAGCCAAGGCAAAAGTGTGTGAGTACTGCTCACGGAAAGGACACACTTCAGCTACTTGCCACGCCAGAACTGACGATTTACGTCAGGAGCGTCTCCTACAGCGGCTTCTTACGGTGGAAAGATACACAGCCACACCCTTCCCACCTGCAGCGCCTCAGCCCGCCCACCCCCTCACTTCATTTCAGTCCTTGCCACAACCTCGCCCACTCCTTCCTCAGCCTGGTATCTGGAATCAGAACCAGGGGCGGCAGTGGACCACCTCTTCACCAGTACCAGCAGTCGGCCGCGGACCCTAACCACCACCTCGGACTAGCAGGCCTCGCTCACTACCATCCCTCACCATGGTACAGCCAGCTTGCCCCGCCGCCAACTAAAGGTCGTCTCTAGCAACGTCCGTGGTCTCCGGACTAACCTTGCAGACTTATACCACAACTGTGTGCAACGACACAATGCAGACGTTGTTGTGGTGACCGAGACATGGCTGAACAGTGAGGTGGAGCCCACGTATGGCAGGATGCAGGGCTTCACCCACTGGGTGAGGAGGGACCGACAGGAGCGAACAGGAGGTGGAGTGGCTGTCTGCTTCAAGGAAGGAATGCAGGCCCAGCTACTCGACATAGACACGCCTCCAATGATGGAGATGATGTACTTCCGAGTAATGCTGGCAGACCGCTCAGCCCTCCTGCTGTGTGCCCTGTATCGCCCCCCGCGACAAGGGCCTGACTCACTCTGTACCTGACTGAGACCTTAGACAACCTGATGATGGCACACAGCTGCAGCCACGTGCTGATTGTGGGGGATCTCAATCACCACCTGGAAAGAGACGCCTACGAGAATCTCCTGAGGTGCAGGGTCTGACAGATCATGTCACCTTCCCCACACATGAACGAGGAGGGACATTAGACCCTGTCATCTCAGACTACCAGGAAGACAAGCTTCAGTGTCATCAGCTGGGGCTCGTGGGCAGCTCTGACCATCACGCTGTACTGACACAGCTGGAAGTGGGCGTGGCTCAGGACGAGGCCACCACCCGCACCATCTGGCTGTGGAACAAAGCAGACTGGGCTTCCTGCGCCGCGACCTGACCCACACCCCATGGGCCACTCTGCTACAGGGAGGAGCAGAGAGTGAAGCACTTGCACTCACCTCTCACCTTCTCGCCCTCCAGAGACGCCACGTCCCACACAGGGAATACACCACCAGATCGACGGATCAGCCATGGTTTGGCTACCGTTGCCGTGTTGCTGCCGAGGCAAAGTATGCTGCCTGGCTCCGCTACAAGAGGAACCCGACTCGGCGCAACAAGGACCTGCACAGGGCTGCATGCAGGAGGATGGTGGTAACCAGCAAGTGGGCCTTAAAAAAGTGGGAGGAAAGCCTGCGCCGGAAACTGTGTGGCACTGGCGTAGGAAACAAAACTTGGTGGTCTCTTGTTAAGGACAAACAAGGAACTGGCCACCAAGAATCCATCCCTCCCTCAGCAAGCAGGACGGTACTGTCGCCACCAGCAGTAAGGAGAGGGCACAGTTGCTGGCTTCCTTGTTTGCTGGAAAATGAAGGTCGGGAATCCACAGCAGCCACCGCCTCAGCTGGTCCAGCAATGTGAGAAGACTGTCACCATGGTGGAGGTGACGCATCAGCAGGTGAAGCGATTATTGCGGGGCTGGACACACAGAAAGCCACCGGCCCTGATGACATCAGCCCGCACCTGCTGAAGCGATGCTCCCAGGAACTGGCTGCCCCTCTCACCCAAGTTCACAACTTGTGTACGGGAAAACGTCTGGCCTTCAGTGTGGAAGGAGGCTCGAGTAGTTCCTGCACACAAAAAGCTCCAGGACGGACCCAAAAAACTACAGACCCATATCCCTGTTGTCAGTGGTGGGTAAAGTGTTTGAGAGGGTCGTGGCAGAGGTGGTGTGTAGCCATCTCAAGGACAATGCCCTCCTCTCAGACCAACAGTTTGGGTTCAGACCTGGAAGGTCAACCTCCGACCTAATGATGCTTCTCACCAGGCATTGGCAGGACGCCCTCGACGACGGCAAGGACACTATAGTGGTTGCTTTGGACATAGCAGGAGCTTTTGATAAAGTATGGCACAACGGATTACTAGAAAAGCTTCGTGCTAAAGGCATCCAGGGTGGCTTGCTACGACTCTGGGAAATTACCTGCAGGACAGAAGCCTCAAGGTGGTTGTCAACGGGCAAACATCTGAGTCCCTGCCTGTGGAGGCATCAGTGCCACAGGGTTCAATTCTTGGCCCACTCCTGTGGAATATCTACGTGGATGATCTTCTCCAGCTACTGCCAGGAGTCATGGCCTATGCTGATGACTGCACCCTCTCCTATACCTATCCACGCCAGGACAGTGGGCGGGCTGCTGAGGCCATCAATCAGCAGCTACGAGTGATAAAGGAGTGGGGTGCTCGCTGGCAAGTGACATTCGCGCCGGAGAAGACACAAGCAATGGTTGTCTCTCGGTCCCCAGCCGCCATGGCAGCAATGGCAGGAAAGTTGTCTTTGGCGTTGCTGCTCTCCCACTCCAAGATGACGTCAAGATACTTGGAGTGGAGGTGGATCGAGGGCTGAGGTTTGACAGGCATGTCAAAACCATTGCCAAGAAAGCCTCTCACAGGATCTCCGCTCAGAAGGATCGCCAGTTTCCTCGACAGGAAGGGGAGACTGCTGCTGTACAAGGCACAGGTGCGGCCCCACCTTGAATACGCAGCTCTCTCCTGGATGTCCTGTGCCGCCACACACAGAAGGAGACTGGACAGCATCCAACGCCGCGCCATACGGCTAGTAGATGCTGCACTACCACCTCACCCAGAGCCTGAGCGTCCCCTTGATTCACTGGAACACCGCAGAGACGTGGCGGCGATCGTAGTGTTCCATAAGGCACAGGTGCAAAGAGTGCCACATCTGGCAGGGCTGCGTCATCCTCTAAGAGTCACCGCACGGAGCACGAGAACGGTGCTCAATGGTGGTGACGCCGTAGAGGTGCCGCGATCCCACGGGTGTCAGCATCAACGCACCTTCGCAGGACGCGTCTCCAGGATGTGGAACTTGTTCACGGCCGCGGTGCCTCACGTCCAGGAGATGAACACACAGTGTCAAACTGATGGCACATAAGTGGAGACAGACACTGCCAACTCCTCTGACACTCTTTGTGACGTGACACTCAGTGTAGTGCAGTGCGTGAATAGTGCTAGTGAAGTGAAACGAATAGTGCTCCATTTACATGCTGACCATCTTGTATATTATCTATTTTTAAGTCTTGTAAATATTGTAGAGAAATAGATTGTAGTACCCTTAGAATAGGTAGCACACGACAGTGCGCCTTTGGGTACATGTTCCTTTGTATTAAGTTTTGTTTAAATAAAAAAAAAAAAAAAGAGAGAGAGAGAGAGAGAGAGAGAGAGAGAGAGAGAGAGAGAGAGAGAGAGAGAGAGAGAGAGAGAGAGAGAGAGAGAGAGAGAGAGAGAGAGAGAGAGAGAGAGAGAGAGAGAGAGAGAGAGAGAGAGAGAGAGCTACAAATAAAAGAATAATGAAAGAAAATAATTAATGAACTTTTGAATGCTCCTTCAGTACTGAGACGCATTTCTAACTTAAGTTTTGGGTATTGTACAACGATTTTATTGACAAAGAAGAGTCTGTGGAGATCAGAGGATTAATGGCCATAGTGTTCCTTATTTTAGTCCCTACATGAGGTTCTGAAGCTGTATAAAATCACCAAATAATAATCACAATG
>NC_059304.1:9027443-9034943 GCF_017591435.1 Portunus trituberculatus | reverse complement strand
TGTGTGTGTGTGTGTGTGTGTGTGTGTGTGTGTGTGTGTGTGTGTGTGTGTGTGTGTGTGTGTGTGTGTGTGTGTAGTGAGGGCGTAATGAAAGAGTTATCCTCCACTTATAAGGGAAAGGAGGAAAAAAGGAGGAAAAGTTACCTCCACTCTCTATCTCTCCATTTCCTCAATCCCTCTCACTTTCCTCCACACTCTTATCTGTTTCTTTTTTGTCATCTCTCTCTCTCTCTCTCTCTCTCTCTCTCTCTCTCTCTCTCTCTCTCTCTCTCTCTCTTTTTTTCTCCTTTTTCTTTTCTTTATCATTACTACTCCAGTTCTTTTATTTTTTTCCATATGCATTTTTCTTATTTCTTCGCTCCATTTTTTTCCATTTCCACTTAATCTACCTCGTTCTCTTTATGCTCCACTTCTATCTGTTTCCCTTCTGTAGTTCGTCTTTCTTCCTCATTTCTGCTATTTTTTCATGTTTTTTTTTCTCTTTCCTTCTTCGTATCACTTTTTATTCCAATTTCTTCTCGTCTGTCTTTTCTTTTTTGTTTTTTACTTTCTCTTCATTTCCTTTCTCAATTTGTCATTTTCTTTTGTTCCTCCTATTCATGTTTTTGTCTTTTTCCATCTCTCTCTCTCTCTCTCTCTCTCTCTCTCTCTCTCTCTCTCTCTCTCTCTCTCTCTCTCTCTCTCTCTGTTTATCTCTTTTCTTTCAATTCTTTACCTCTTTATTTACTTTCTTCCCATTGTCATGTTCCCCTCATCATCATCATTCTTTTCCCATTCTCGTTTCTTTCTTGGTCTTCTTCGTCCTCCTCTTTCATCCCTTCAATTTCTTTTCCATTTCCTCGAATCTTCATCTTTTCAATCTTATTCTCGATTTCCACCTTTTTTGCCTTCCTTCCCCCTCAAAGCGTTTCCATTTTCTTCTCTTTCTCTTTCTCTTCATTACCTCGCATCTCTCTCTCTCTCTCTCTCCCTTTCTCTTTTTATTTCTCTTTCTTCTCCAAAACTCCCCACTTTTTTCTCTTCTCCACCATCAGTTTCTCTCTCCCTTGCTTTTTTCTTTTCCTTCAGCTCTCTCTCCCCTGCCTTTTTCTTTTCCTTCATCTCTCTCTCTCTCTCTCTCTCTCTCTCTCTCTCTCTCTCTCTCTCTCTCTCTCATTCTTGCAAGATAGGGAGAGGAAGGAAGGGAGAGGGAAAGAGAGGGAGGGAGATAAGGGAGGGTAAGAGTGGGAGGGATGAAAGGGGAGGGAAAAGGGAAGAGGGAAAGGGAGCGTCGACCCAAATCCTGACCTCCTGTTTGGTGATAAAAGGAAAACACAACTGACGGCAACACTTCCTGGCCGGTGGTGGTGGTGGTGGTGGTGGTGGTGGTGGTGGCGGCAGTAGTAGTAGTAGTAGTAATAGTGATAATAATAATTGCAGTGACAGTGACAACAATAAAAGCAACAACTTTTCTACTACTACTACTACTACTACTACTAATAATAATAATAATAATAATAATAAATAATAATAAGATACTAATCAAACAACAACAACAACAACAACAACAAGTAGAAAGAAAGAAAGAAGGAAGTAAAACAGCAGCAGCAACAAAACTAAACTGCTCACGGCGCCTTCAAGTAATAAAGTTGTTTGCGAGAGAGAGAGAGAGAGAGAGAGAGAGAGAGAGAGAGAGAGAGAGAGAGAGAGAGAGAGAGAGACACAGAGACACACACACACACACACACACACACACACACACACACACACACACACTATAAAAATGTTTGAAGGAATAAAAAAAGAAGACAAATAATGACGAAGATGAAAGAAAAAAAAAAGAGAAAGAGGAGGAGGAGGAGGAGGAGGAGGAGGAGGAGGAGGATAAGAAGAGGACATGAATGAGACGAGGACGAGAGGAGAGGAGGAGAGAGGAGGAGAGGAGAGTGGAGAGAGTGAATGAGAGATAATCTTGAAGGAGGAGGAAATTGTCTCTCTTCCCCCTGGTGGATGAGAAGAGGTGGTTTCTCTCTCTCTCTCTCTCTCTCTCTCTCTCTCTCTCTCTCTCTCTCTCTCTCCCAAGTCAGTTCATATAAGGCTCAGCTCTAAGCAGAAAATATAGGAGGGAAGGAAGAATGAAGGAAGAAAGGAAGATAAGAAGATAGAAAGATAACAAAGCCCAGGAAAGAAAGAGAATATAGTGGTGAAGGGTAATTAGATGAAGACAGAAAGGAAAATAAAGCAAGCGGGCAAGAAACAAAGAAGGAATGAAGGAAAGAAAGAAGGGAGGATGTAGCGAATAAACGAAAAGAGATTGACGGACGCGAGAAAAATAACGATGAAGAAAGAGTAAAAACCACAGAACAAGAATAAAACATACAAGCAATACAAAAGGAGAAAAATATATGTATAGCACAAAAATAACAAATTCTTCTAAATACTGTTTCTTCAGTATCACACACACACACACACACACACACACATGAAAGACTATCAACACACTACTTAAATGTGTGTGTGTGTGTGTGTGTGTGTGTGTGTGTGTGTGTTCACTGTTTGATCTGCTGCAGTCTCTGACGAGCCAGCCAGACGTTATTCTACGGAACGAGCTCAGAGCTCATTATTTCCGATCTTCGGATAGGCCTGAGACCAGGCACACACCACACACCCGGACAACAAGGTCACAACTCCTCGATTTACATCCCGTACCTACTCACTGCTAGGTGAACAGGGGCTACACGTGAAAGGAGACACACCCAAATATCTCCACCCGGCCGGGGAATCGAACCCCGGTCCTCTGGCTTGTGAAGCCAGCGCTCTAATCACTGAGCTACCGTGTGTGTGTGTGTGTTGTGTGTGTGTGTGTGTGTGTGTGTGTGTGGTGAGGTTAAAAGAAAGTAGGTGTGTATGAGAAGGCCGTGATCTTTTCTAACGGCGTAATATTCCTGCGTGCTTATTCTTGATGGTAAAGGTGCGTTTGATGAAGCTCAACATCCTATCTGCTTTAGTGTACGGCTTCTCAATGCAACGCTCAGGAAATATTTGGTTGCGGCAGCTGAAACTATTACTGACTTTGCTATAACTATTACTACTACTACTACTACTACTACTACTACTACTACTACTACTACTACTACTACTACTTCTACTACAGATACGTCCCAGTCCATCACAGTTTTATCCAGGTTCCAATCAAGATAATAATAATCCCACGTCGATCTTCCTAAAGACTAAATTTATCTCGTTCCGTAGTGAATGGATTGGTCTGCCCTCCCATCCATCTGTGTGTGTGTGTGTGTGTGTGTGTGTGTGTGTGTGTGTGTGTGTGTGTGTGTGTGTGTGTGTGTGTGTGTGTGTGTGTGTGTGTTTTCCTGAAGCCTTCCTAATCTCAGCCTCCACGCCCTTACACACGAGCCACACAAACAAGGTCTCCAACATCGCACACTTAGCATACCCTCCCCTATCCTACCCTACCCTACCCTACCCTACCCTACCCTACCCTACCCTACCATACCATACCCTACCCTATCCTACCATACACTAACCTACCAGCATCGCAACTCACCATAACTTATTGTAACCTTACGTAGCTTAACATCCACCACCACCACCACCAACACCACAAACACCATAACCTAACCTAGCCTTACTAACCATCACCACCACCACCACTACACACCACTACCACTACCATAACCATCCCCTACCACTATACCGTAACCCACACATAGCCCAGCAATCTTACGTAACTGAGCCTCACACCCACCACCACCACCACCACCACCACATTACCACTAAGGGCGGCCGTCAGTGCCCATAAAGCCTAATCCCCCGGAGGCTTAATGGAGGCCGCACGGGAGTCACATACAGGGTCAGAGGGCGCCGCAGTGGCCTAAGGTGTCTAGTGAAGCTTCTTGTCAACATGAGCCTCCCTTTCCTTTATCCAGTATTCTGAAACTCTTCGCTCCCTCACCACGACCGTTTTCCAAGGCCAAAGAGATGATTAACCGGGTTCTCAAGAGCGTTTCTCGTATGCATAGTGTAGAAATCTTGTTAATCTGCCACTAGAGAGGGGAAAAAAAAAACACTTAAAAACGCGTGTCACTTTAATTAGAGCCTTTTGAAATTAGTGAAAGTGGGGATTATATCAGAGCACGGCGACGGGAGGTGGAAAAAAGAAGTTAACGACACATGTGGCAGGAGGAGGCGTGTAGTTTCTGTATTAATAAGAAGTTTTGCTAATGGTGCTTTAAGGAGAGAGAGAGAGAGAGAGAGAGAGAGAGAGAGAGAGAGAGAGAGAGAGAGAGAGAGAGAGAGAGAGAGAGAGCTATGCCGAGGAAAGAGAAGGAAAGAAACACGAGATACCTTGCCTAGAGTGAGAGGAACAAAAACAATAAATGGATGAAGGAGGAGGAGGAGGAGGAGGAGGAGGAGGAGGAGGAGGATAACGACGATGATGAGGATGAGAAAAAAAGAAATTGTAAGTGATGGAAGGAAATGAAAGAAGGGATTCGAAAACTTTCCCCACAAATGGAACCACACCATGTAAAAGAATCTTCTCCTGTTGCTCCTCCTCCTCCTCCTCCTCCTCCTCCTCCTCCTCCTCCTCCTCCTCCTTTTCTCTCCGGGTTGCCTCCATTTTCCCTCCCTTTCATCGCCTCATTTATCTTTCGCACTTCACTTACTTTCTCTCTCTCTCTCTCTCTCTCTCTCTCTCTCTCTCTCTCTCTCTCTCTCTCTCTCTCTTTCCTTTCACTTATTCATATTCTCTAAATCTTCGTTCTTGCCAACCGAAACTCTCTCCTTCTCCTTCTCCTTCTCCTTCTCCTTCTCCTTCTCCTTCTCCTTCTCCTCCTCCTCCTCCTCCTCCTCCTCCTTCTCTCTACTAAAATTCCATGTGATTTTTTAATATCACATGGTTTCGCCTTTTTTTTTCCTGCCAGCCTCGGCTGGAGGGAGGGGCGGGTGGGGAGGAGCCTTCTGCTTTGCTGTCCTGTCTCTACCACTGGTAGTTAGTAGATAGTTTTCACAAACAGCCTAGTAAGGACCTAAGGGTCTGTTGCTGTTTGTCTTCCTTTGTATTCCTTTGTATTCCTCCTCCTCCTCTTCCTCTTTTCTTCCCGTCCTTTCTCTTTTCTTCTTAGCATCTTCCCGCCCTGCCTGTTCCCTCTCCTCCTCTCGTCGTCTCCTTCTTCACTTTCCTTTCCTCGTCCTACCCTCGCATCTTCCCGCCTCCCCTCCCCGCCCCGCCTCTGCCACTGCCTCCCTTCCTATCGTCAGTCGGGGTCCTCTTATCAACGGTAAACACGACTTTCCTAGCGAGAAGAGACGGGAGGATTGCGGGACCCCTGACGCGACTCTCTCTCTCTCTCTCTCTCTCTCTCTCTCTCTCTCTCTCTCTCTGGGAATGTGCTGGGAAAAAGACTAAAAGGAAGAAGAGGTTACGACGAAAGAGAGAGAGAGAGAGAGAGAGTGGAGGATTTACTGCATTAATTTAAGACTAGGCATTGTGAGAGAGGAGAATACTACTGCAAGTGCATTATGGGAGCTCTCTTTCTGACTTCCCTTCATACAAAATTAATGAGAATTGTAGCAGTGTGCCATGAAGCGATAAAGAAAACGAGAATAGTGTCGATGGAACTGGTGCTACATGTAAATCTCTCTCTCTCTCTCTCTCTCTCTCTCTCTCTCTCTCTCTCTCTCTCTCTCTTCATTAACTCCACGGCATAAAGTTTTAATGTAATTATTTCACGTTCACACATCCAATCTAGAAAGAAAAAAAGTGAAAAGAAAAAACTTATTCTGATTTCCATAGAACTTGACCACTATTGCTTTTGAAGGGAGGAAAAAAAAAAAACCACTAACACTCTCTCTTTCTCTCTGATTTGCACCAAACAAACTTCTACTGACGTTGATCATAAGAATTAAAAGACTATGACAGGAAGGAAGGGAAGGAAAGGAAGGGAAAAAGGAACGGATGGAAAGTTGAGGAAGGGAAGGGAAGATAAAGGAAGGGAAGGAGAAAGTGAGGAAGAGAAGGAGAAAATAGGGAAGCAAAGGACAAAGAATGGGAAAGAAGGAAAGAAAAGGGAAAAACAGAGAAGGGAAGGGAAGAGGAGCACGACAGTGAAGGAAAGTGAAGGAGAGATAAGAACTGGGATAAGAAAGAAAAGGGAGACGAAGGAGAAGGGAAGAGAAGGAAGTAACAGGAAATGAAGGAAAAGGAAAGGGAAAGATAAGGAGCGGAAGGAAAGATAAGAGAAGAGCTGGCAAAAAAAAAATGTTCCTCTTAGTTTCACACAGTATAAAGGAATTAAAATGTGAATATTGGTAGGAAAAAGAAAGGCAGTTTACCTCTTTAAGGGTCATGCAGTCCTTCCTCGTCCCACAACCCCCTCATCCCTCTTGAAGGCGTTTAAGAGCATGGCAGAAGCAGAAGAACAACAAGAAGAAGGGACAAGAAAACAGGAAGAAGAAGAAGACGAAGACGAAGACGAAGACGAAGACGAAGAGAGAGAGAGAGAGAGAGAGAGAGAGAGAAAAGCTGGTCCATTTCCACGATTTGCAAAGTTTAGGAAGAGGAAAAGAAGATGGAAAAAAAAAGCAGCGGTGATTTATTTTCAGACGCTAAATATTTGAAGAGGAAGTCAGAAGAAAAATAAAGGAAAGGTCATTGTAATCTCTAAGGTCATCCAATACTGTCATCTTGAAACTGTTGAAGAGGAAGTGAGCAAGTGGGGAGAAAATATAAAGGTTAAAATTCTCTCTCTCTCTCTCTCTCTCTCTCTCTCTCTCTCTCTCTCTCTCTCTCTCTCTCTCTCTCTCTCTCTCTCTCTCTCTCTCTCTCTCTCTCTCTCTCTCTCTCTCTCTCTCTCTCTCTCTCTCTCTCTCTCTCTCTCTCTCTCTCTCTCTCTCTCTCTCAAGGGAACAAATACGTTCCTCTTCAAACTGTTTAAGAGGGAAGGAAAGGAGACAAAATGCAGAAGGTTAAGGAACTTTCCGAGGTGATTTGATACCCTGCTCTTGAAGATTTTTTTAAGAGGAAATTGTAGAAAATGAAAAGATCTTTCTCTTCAGATGATAATATGACAAGTCTCTCCTCTTCAAACTAGTAACGGAAAATGAGAGAAAGAAAACAATGAGGTTAGTTTTGTCTCACGTGATCCAAAAATAGTATCTTGATAATGTCTAAGAGGAAATGTAAGAGGAAAAGAACCAATTTCGTCGCTAAAATGACTCAATGCTCTCCTCTTAAAAAAATAAAAGATAAAGAAAGTAGAAGAAAAAAGAGAGAAGAATAAGCAGATGAAAAGAGAACAAGGAAGAAGAGATAGAGAAAGAAAGAAGTGAAACAAGGAAAGGAAAAAAAGAAATAAAGATAGAGAGATAGAAAGAGAAAGAAAAAAACAAGGAAGAAGACTCTCATAAACTGGATAACACATTTACAACTCCTTCCCAGACTAAACATTCTAGAAGCAGCAACTGGACGGACTTAATACTCCCATTACTCGCTCAGTGGAC
>NC_059304.1:9014943-9017443 GCF_017591435.1 Portunus trituberculatus | reverse complement strand
ACCCTTCTTCCCTTCTTTCGTTACATTCTCTCTCTCTCTCTCTCTCTCTCTCTCTCTCTCTCTCTCTCTCTCTCTCTCTCTCTCTCTCTCTCTCTCTCTCTCTCTCTCTCTCTCTCTCTCTCTCTCTCTCTCAAAAGTCCTCACTCACACCTCTTTCCCTCTCTCTCTCCGGCAGATGGTGAGCCTGGTGCAGACCCTCATCTTCTCGTGGGTGCTCGTGGAGACCTACCACTCCAGCCAGTCCGCCACCGTCGCCTCCTCCTCGGCAGACAACAATTCAGAGTCGTCCTCCTTCTCCTACTCCTTCCCCTCGCTCTCATGTCCCCCTGGCTTCTTCCTCCTTAAAACCACTTCCTCCTCGTCTTCTTCTTCTTCATCCTCTTCTTCCTCGTCGTCTTCTTCTTCATCTTCATCCTCCTCTTCGTCATCATTACCGTCATCCTCGTCCACTTCCACGTCGCCTTCGTCAGAGTCGCCGCTTGTTGAAGTATTGGAAACGACAACAGAGAGTAACGACACAGACGCAGCGGGTTCGCCTCTTACGTTACAGCTACGACCTCAAAGTGACGAGGACCACGACCCGCCGCAGTCCTCTTCGCCGCCCTCGCCTCCTTCAGCCTCCGTCACCTCGGCTACGAAGGTCACGGAGGCTCTGGGAAGCGACGCCACGCCCTTGCTGGCCTCCTCGTCGTCCCCGGATGGCAATGATTCTGTATGGTCGTCCACGGCGCCGCCCATAGACGACCATAATGCCACCAAGCCGTCCCCGTCGGAGGTGGCCGGAACTAGAACCCCTCCGAGGATTAACTGCGGCGCCCCAGGTATGAGAGAGAGAGAGAGAGAGAGAGAGAGAGAGAGAGAGAGAGAGAGAGAGAGAGAGAGAGATTAATTAAGCACCTGTGTTGCTACAGCCGTGCCCTCTTCTCGTTAATAAGGCTATATCTTCCTTCTCTTCCTCCTCCTCCTCCTTTTCCTCCTCATGATAACCCTCCTTACCCTCCACCTGCTTCTGATCCTCTTCCTCCTCTTAATCTCCATCCTAACCAGCTCCTTCCCCTGCTCCTCATCCTCCGCCTCCTCCTCCCGCAGGCCAGGGTGTGCTGTGGTCCCTGGTGGTGGCCTCGGCTCTCTACTCTTTGGTGGGGGGCCTGCTGGTGGTGGCGGTGCTCAACGTGAGTACAAGTGGCGCTGCGCTGCGTGGTGTGGTGTTGTCTTGGGTTTGGTTATGAGTCTTGCCTTAGTAACGACACTCCATGTGATTTTTTGTTCTTGTAGTCCTTCATTGTCTATTTGTGTTTTCTTTGTTTTTTTTTTCTTCTACTGTATCTGTTCTGTTTTTCTTATTCTTCTTTCTTTCAAATGTTCATCTGTGTTTTCTCATTTGTTTCAATTGTCTCAAATGTCTATATTTATTATTTGCTTTCATTTTTTTTCTATCTTTTTCTTTTTATTCGTGTCTTTGTTCTGTCTATCGTCCATGTAATTTCTTCTCCGTGTTTATTTTTTTCTTTCTCTTCTTATCTGCTCCATTTAACCTAATCTACGAGAGATGTAGGCTGGAGTTCGAGAAAGTTGAAATACATTAAGATCTAAAAGCGAAATCGATACACAAATAGCGTCAGATGACAGGAACACATTTATTAATCATATATTCAAATACCGAGTCAATAGGGAGCTTTAAAGATATACAAATATATGTACAACGATGATCTAGGAGTAAAGGTAGGCATATTTTATACAGGAACCGCTACGTGTATAGGCCTACTGGCTCCTTGTACCTTTCCCTTAGGTTCTCAGTTCTTTCTTACAACGTTCTATATTTCCCCATCCATCATTACCCTTTTACCGTCCCTTCCTAGCTTTCTTTTATTCTTTCATGGTCATAATTCGGTGTATTTCTTATAAGCTTCCATGTTTACCTATCCATCGTTACCTTTTTTGCCCCTTTTCCACCTTACTGTCTTAATCTTGCCTGCTTTTTTTTTTTTTTATACATTTCTTTTCCGTTCCATTTTGTGATCTTAATTCTTTGTATTTCTTATAAGCTTCCATGTTTCCCTATCCATCGTTACCTTTCCTGTCCCCCTTTCCGAGCTTACGGTCTTAATTTTGTCTATTTTTTTTTTTTTACAATCTTATACATTTTTTTCCATCCTGTCTCCTTTCTATCTCCCTTTCCCAGTAGTCTTTTATCTCTTACGGTCTTTATTTTGTCCTTTATCTTGCAAGCTTCCACATCATACCTGTCTTCCTTCTCCAGCTTCCTTTTACGGTGTTAATCCTGCCCCCTCTCCTACTGTCATCCTCATTCCGCCATCCATCCATCATTATCTTTGTTGTCCTCCCATGACGGTCTATACCATCTCCCTCACCTTCTGTCATCGATCCTCCTCTCCATTCAGCTCTTCCTTAATCCTTCCTTGTCTCTGTACAATACGACCACTGACCTCCTGACCCCATCTCCCCGCCCTCGTTTCCTCATTCTATTGTGTCTTTCTTT
>NC_059304.1:8959943-9009943 GCF_017591435.1 Portunus trituberculatus | reverse complement strand
AGCCTGGCGCCCCCACAGCCCTCCACGGCCGTCCGCTACCATGCCCTGGCCGGCTCGCCCTCCAAAGAGCCGCCCTCACACAAGCATCACCGCCACCGCCACCACGCATATGAAAACAACATATAGAGGCCTCCACGGCGCTCTGCAGGAAAACTATTAGCGTGAAGGACTCAGGAGAGGACGGTATCCTGCGTGTAAGTGCCGAGAAGCATGTCAGTGCGTGCGTGCGTGTGGGGTGGAGGGCAAGACGCGTGATGCTGAAACGACCCGCCGGGTATAAACTTTTGCCTCTTAGGACGGGGAAGAACTGACTACTCATGTACAAGCCAGACATGACGCACGGCTGAACTCACACGTCCTTTGCTCTCCGACATCTGACTCCACACCTCCAATATCCATCCCCTCTTTCCCTTGCCGCCCACACCCATCTTCCGTGACCCTGTGCAGAGAAGGGCGTGGCTGAGTTCTGAAGAAGAGATAGTCATGCATCTCTCAACTCTCCCCAGGCACTTTTTTTTTTTTACCTCATCATCCATGTGCGCCATTGCCCCATTGCCACAAGACGAGGTTCGCCACACTTATAAGTGAAGACTGTGACGGCGTTCTTGTATCTGGGTGACGTCACTGCTTCTCACACCACCGCAGGCCAACCCGAGTGAGTCATCGCGGAGTCTTCCAGCGAGACCGGCCCGTCGCTCAGTGATGCTCAAGTACTAAAAATAAAACGGCGGCGTGAAAGATTCATACCAATACCTAATCGTACAAGCCACGGCAGAGGACGCTTGATGCCCTGACTGACCCGAGCTGACGAAATGAACAGACTGGGTAAGATGCAGATGTGGCGGTAACAAGTAAAAAAAGTTTGTCTATCAAACTGTGCTCAAGAGCATTATTTTCAACTAATGTACGTATGGTATTGAAAGATGCGGAATCTTTGACATCGTTTTGATTTTCTTCTTCAAATCCAACAGTAAAGGGATTCTATCGATTATTCTGCTGTCTGGCAAAGCTTCCGGACTCATTCTTCAACGGCACTCACCAGCCTTAGCGGAGCAGCTGGCGTTCCTTTGCTCAGCCTGGAAACCACTGACGCACCGAGTAATGATGGTTCTTGGGATGACTTCCATACGTCACACAGGCGCGCTCACTCGCCTCTGTGTCGCTTCAGTGTTTTGCTCATGCGGAACGTACCAAGTGTGCTAATTAGGTTAGGGATCACGCGGGCGGCTGGACGACTCGTGTTCTAGCGAGTCGCTCCCCACAAGACGGAGCAGCCGCGTTGCGTTGTCACTGTCGTGTTTGTTGTTGTGTAGCGACGTCGTGTGGCCGTGTGTAGGTCACAGTGACTTAACAGTGGTGTCATAGCGTCCCAGCGTGCACATCCTTCCAGCACAGCAGCTTTGCGTGTACAATTAGGCCAGGGGAGGGTAGAGGAGGCCGCCCTGTGTGCTGTGTTTGCCGCAGCACTCGTTCGTAAACCATGGCGCTGGGGAGCTATGCTACGCCACGCCAGAAAGGCTGTCACGTGTCATCCCGCAGCGTGTACCCTTTGTAACACGCCGCGGAGAATCGTGGCGTGACATTTGTAACAGGAACTACATGTAAGATTAATGGTTCGTCGTCGGCATGAATATCATAAAACTTGTATAATAATTCCTCGTGCCGGCGATGCTGTGACCTTAAAACCAATCCATTGTGTGGGAATTTGTAACTGTTTGTGACGCCACTCCAACCCTCTGTAGTTGTAACATTTATAACGCTACGGCAGTATACGTATTGCAGCATTTGTAACACGGCAGCCACAGAGACACTTACGTAACATTTATAAAACACCAGCGAAGATTTGTGACATTTGCGTCGAGGCGAAAGGGGCAGACGGCACGCAACAGGTGCCAGGTGGGGCTCGTGAGGCCATGAGGTTAGCCGGGCCTGCCGTGCTCATGGTGACGTGAAAATCAAAATAAAAGACAAGCGGTGGTAATCGGAGGAGAGAGCTGGAGGGCTTTGCTTCTTCTCACCTTCTGTGCATACTGCAGCGAGTACTGAACAGCAGCACCGCAGATTGACACCTACAAGTGTCCCCTCATTCAAACTACTCTTAGGAGTCTACATAATGGATTTCACTGCTAGATGATCCTTATATGCAGGATTCCACAGTTAGACTGTCCAACATATAACGGATTTCACTACTAGTTGATCCCAATATAACAGATTTCACAGCTAATGTCCATATATATGCAATGGATATCACTGCTAGAGTCCTTGTACACCGGACATCACTGCTAAATAGTTAATATAATAAAGCAAGCAAGCAGTAGCACAAGACCTTCGTGACATACTTGATTTCACTGCTACATAGTCCCTGTAATCAAAGAGTCCACGGCTCAAGATATATATATATATATATATATATATATATATATATATATATATATATATATATATATATATATATATATATATATATATATATATATATATATATACTACAGGCACAGAATTTCACTGCTAGAAAAGACTCTTGTATACCAGTGATTGCAGATGCGTTGATTCGATATAAGGGACTCGTCTGCAGTGTTGCCAGAAGTGTTGGTAAGCCAGCTCTGCCCTCCCGCCCTCCTGCCTTCTCATAACCGCCGCGCCGAGAGCCGACACATTTGAGTTCAGTTCATTCAACATTACGTTCGTTCAGCCGCGGTCACAAGTCTAATAACAACCACTTTCACTGTGCTTTGTTTTCCTTCGATATAAAGCCCTCCCATTTGTCATACGATATAACAACGCTAATATGAACAGTAAAATCCTCAAGGTTTGTCATCAGCATAGAACTAGAAGTAACGGGGTCAAGCTTGATGACGTTAAATTCTAATAATTGAGTTAAATAGCTTCTCAAATAGTGTTACATGAATGGAATAGACTCGTAACCAGTTTTTAGTGTTTGGTCAATGGGAGTTTTAAAAGATTATACAAATATAAGGAGAGGTGGACTAAGTAGGTAATTGTGTGCTATGTAGAGACACTCATGTGAACACCTGTTGGAGTATTGCAGCTTTCCTTATGCTCTATGTTCTTTAAACCTGATAATAGTTTTACAGATTGAACGAAATCATCCAAATCTACTAATTTTTGAGACAGTAACTATAAATTTCTAGGCATAAAGTAATGTGGTCTTTTGTTAATCATGACCATAAAGGGATTGGACATGAAATTAATGAGGTAAATTAATCTAAGTCTAACCTAACCTAACCTGGCCTTTAGATAGTACCACCAATGCCACTTTAATATTACTCGAGGACTTCAGATTGAGGGAAAGTTGCAAACACAGTAGAAAAGTGTGCTGTTACTCGACCGTTGACCAAGACTGCACGTGTACATTCCTTGGATATGGACAACTCTCTATATATCCGTACATGTTATACTTATTCAGCCACATATAAACATCAACTCAAACCCTCGTAATTATCGTACTTTAAGGAAACAAAAAAAAGTCAAATACATTGAAATACATTTCACTCCTTTCCTTTCTTCATGTGAGGTACAAAACAAGATAATCAAACACAAGACCTCGTAACTTCATATGAAAGTGAGACGAATGAAACGGAATCAAATTACCTTTCATCTTTTTTTTAGAATCCTACATAACCGATCGAAACCTCAATGCCTATTATTACTATACACTTACGTACGTGCATATATCAATACATTTCCTCTTCGTATATACAGTATATTATAAAGGGTATATAAAAAAAAGCTGTTCAAACCATTATTCTATTTGGAACTTTAAGACATGTAACACTTCTTGATTTTCTCTGTCCATCTCTCGTTTCACCAAGATCCTCGAGTACCTTAGGAACTGAGAGACGCGAGCACGAGGAGGCTTCTGAGTGTCTGGGATAGATAGTGAGTGGCACTGTGCGTAGAGTGACACTGTATGTAGATGGTTGTGTACGCAGCTTTCCCTTCCTCTCTCTCTCTCTCTCTCTCTCTCTCTCTCTCTCTCTCTCTCTCTCTCTCTCTCTCTAAGTGATAGGCTGATAGGCTGTGGGTGACGTAGGTTTCGGTGTTATGTGAAGGGCTGTGTGTAGTTTTTAGGGAGTCTCTCTGTCTGTCTGGCTGTCTGTCTGTATGTTCTGTAATGATTTCTCTCTCTCTCTCTCTCTCTCTCTCTCTCTCTCTCTCTCTCTCTCTCTCTCTCTCTCTCTTTGTCTTCTCCCTTTGATATATTAATAAAATGGTTCTGGTTTCCCGTGCTTTACTTTCCTTCTCTCGCCCAGCATTCAGCCACCCACCATCTGTCAATACCATCTGGCACTCACACACTGGAGGTAAGTAAGTAAATGCACTGGTACATTGAATTAGTGGATGGTTATAAATAGGAAGAACATACTAAAAAAAGAACATAGTAAGCTCGTTAACATTAGATAGTTTCAAAAGATTGGATATTATTTTTCTACATTTTAGGTTAACGCTTGTCAAAGGTAACAGAAAGGCAAAAAAAAAAAAATATTAAAAATAAAAATAAAGGCGCACTAAAGAAGCCAGTCCCAAAAAAAGAAGAGCAACAAGGATTAACCACAATTAGAAAAGTGTCTTGAAACCTTCCTCTTGACTTAAGATTGGTTTAGGTGGTTGATGGTGGTACATAGAGAGTCTAAGTGTATTGTATGAGAGAGAGAGAGAGAGAGAGAGAGAGAGAGAGAGAGAGAGAGAGAGAGAGAGAGAGAGAGAGAGAGAGAGAGAGAGAGAGAGAATTTTCTTGGTGTGTGAGGGAGGACAATTCCACAAACAAAGAAGTAAAGATGAGAAGCTCGCTACTTTACCACTCTCCCCCAAAAAACTTAAACAGAACTAGATTTTCTTATACCACACCGTCACCATCACATCCACAATAAATCCATCTCAAAAAGGGACAGAGATGTGTATTGCGGTCAAAGTAGTTTATAATGCCAGCCAGTTTACTAGCCAGCAAGGAAGTCAGTCACCTTAGCCTAACACTTGGAGATCCGGAACTCGCATCCCTGTGGCCCAGAATTCGATACCCGAGACGAATACAACTCGAAACTTTAAACAACTTTCACTTCTCCTTTCTCCGAAGTTGCTAAAGCTTCTGAAGTAGGCCCACGGGCGAGAGAGAGAGAGAGAGAGAGAGAGAGAGAGAGAGAGAGAGAGAGAGAGAGAGAGAGAGAGAGAGATCACACAAGGACACAGAGAGAGAGAGAGAGAGAGAGAGAGAGAGAGAGAGAGAGACAGAGAGACAGAGAGACAGAGAGAGAGAGAGAGAGAGAGAGAGAGAGAGAGAGAGAGAGAGAGAGAGAGAGAGAGAGAGAGAGAGAGTCCCGTCCCTGCCAGAACAAAAGAGGCATGTGGGAGAAGATTGGACAGAATTCTATAAAGTTGAATTGGTGACTGTTGCCCAGGGTTTCGTGGGTCAAGAGGCAAGAGGCATTAACGTAACCATCCACTTTCCCATTTTCTTTAATTCATCTCCATGTACATTTAGCTAAGTATCCCATATTGTGCAAGATGTTAAAAAAAAAAAAAATCTAGGCTTGTATTCCCCTATGGACTATTTTCAAAGGCAACAAATTTGGTAAGTTAATTCTCATGGGCTTTTTTTTATCAATTACGATACAAAATGCTTGTCAATCTACCAATACAATCGTGAAAACACTTGGATAACTCAATCATTTCCACTGGAGCTTGTTGGAAATAGTCGAAATAAGACGCCGAAACTAATAGGATACGGACTATCTATCAGACAATTAGTTGGTTTGCTAATTTTACTGGACTTAAGTGCAGCATTTGACACAGTTGTTCACAGATTGCTTCTTTTAGATTGCAGGTCTGTCGGTATTGATGGAGATGCACTAACATATTTAGAAAGTTATCTTGCAAACAGGCAATACTGTGTTCAAGTTAGTAAATCTTCCTCAGACAAGAAGATTTTAGAAAGAGGAGTACCCCAAGGTCCTATTCTGTTCTGTATATATACTATTGAACTATCACACATACTAAGAAAACATGACATTGACTTCAAACTGTTTGCTGATGACACTCAGTTTTACATGACCTTGAACAATGTAGGTAATGTTGAAGGAAAGATAAAACTTATTATGGATGATGTTGGTAGATGGATGGAATCCAAGCAGTTGAAACTTAATCAAAACAGGACTGAATGCTTGATAGTGGGTAAAAATAAGGACTTTAAGAGGATTGATATGTCCACATCATGTATTGATGGCAACAGTTTGGGTGTTCGTGATACAGTGAAGGATCTGGGAGTATTATTGGACTGTCATTTATCTATGAAAGATCAAATACGGCAGGTGGTTAAGACGACAAGATACCATCTGAAAAATAAAGGTTTTGTCACAAAATACTTGGATGAGAAAACTACGAAGATGCTAGTTCATAATCATGTGATAAGCAAATTGGATTACTGCAATTATCTGTATTATGGACTGCCTAAGTATCTCTTAAAAGACTTACAGCTTGTCATGAACAGAGCTGCCAGACTGATTACAGGCGTCTCTCCTCGTGAGAGGATAACACCTGTATTGATAGATCTGCATTGGCTGCCAATTAAAGCACGAATTGAGTACAAGATTAGTGTTATGACTCATCAGGCATTACAGTCTGGAAAACCTGAGTACTTGAGGAACTTACTGGAAACATTCCACCATGACACTACGATGGAGCTGAGACACGATGCAGACCCATACAGACTACATGAGCCAAGATATAACCTTGACATGGGATGCCGAGCATTTGCAAGATGCGCACCAAGGATCTACAATAAACTGCCGAGTGATATCAAAGGTTGTGCGAGGATCGATATTTTCAAAAAGAAATTGAAGACATATTTGTTCAAGGAAGTTTACGATTTTAACGGCATGGAAATCAAAGACAATTATAAATGCTAGTTGCTTTTGAGGGAGGCTCTGCTGAGCGCTGCCTCGCAGTGGAGCGGAGCCTTGAACAAACACCCCAAGTAACAAGTAACAAGTAACATATCCCTAGGTCCTCGTCGCAGCTGGACTCTCAACACACAGCAGTTAATTAGCCAGAGTATAAACTTCTACTCGATTTGTAGACATGAATTTACTGGACTACGTGATATCACAACTTGAGGCAACTGTATACAAGGTTTTAAAATGATGAAATAATAATGGATTCATGAAACAATCTGATACATTCCTCTGTTACACAGAAGTAAAGAAATAAGCCAAGTTTAATTCACGAGGCAACTTGACACTCCCGTCCACGTTATACTGAGGAAGGCGGGAAACAAAGGGGGAAAAGACAAAAAAGGAAAAAAAACACTGCGTTCTTCAAGTATTTCCGGGAAGGGACCTGCATTTTACACTCTACCCTGTTCGTGTTCCCTGAAGACCTCGTTGCCTTACAATACTTATCCTTCCCGGGAACCTGAGTATTGACAGCAGGATCAGAGGTAACTGCACAACCAACGAAAAGAAAACATGATTTACCTTTCTTTCCCTTTTACCAACCAGTCGGCGGCTATACGGTGGTGATGGTGAGTGGCCGTGGGGATTCCGGAGGCAGGCTGGCTAGCTGGCTGGCTGTGGTGATGGGATGGTGTGGTGGCAGCGCCGGAAGGAGGGTCACATGAAAGGCTCAGCGGGGAATCCAAACCATCATGACCTGCCGTGAAGGCGTGGCCCTGACGGCTTCCCTGCTATAGTCCTCATATGACCCCCGGACGCAGCGCCTGCCCGCACCTGCCACCACCACCTGTCAGGAGAGAAAAGAGTGTGTCAGGTGAAGAAAAACATATCGGAGCAGCGTGGTGGGATTAAAATGGAGCGGGGTTTTGTTTTGGTTCAGGGATGACAAAACTGGTTGGAAGAAGACGAAAAAGAAAAAGAAGAAGAAGAAGAAGACGAAGACGGAGACGGACGAAAAAGAAAAAGAAAAAGAAAAGAAAAAGAAAAGAAAAAGAAAAAGAAAGGAAAAGAAAAGAAAAGAAAAGAAAAGAAGAAAAGAAAAAAAAAAGAAAGAAAAAGAAGAAAAGAAAAAGAAAAGAAAGAAGAAAAAGAAGAAAAAGAAAAAGAAAGAAAAAAGAAGCAAAACCAGAAGCAGAAGCAGAAGATGATGATGATGATGAAGAGAAATCAAGCAACAGGATAAGTATTTGAGACCTTTACTGTTTCCTTATTTTGCCTTACAAAATAAGAACCAAACATATTTCGTTACACTTTTGACAACAAGATTCTCTATTCTTTTTCCTTTGTTTTCAAGAACATTCAAGTCATATCACCAACAGACAGTGGATCTATCTATCTATCTATCTATCTATCTTTGTTGTCCTATCATCATGTACGTTTCTGTAATTGAATCTCACCGTCCACCTAAAAGAGAATCTTTTAGAAATACAACTTACGTGGCCAATATTTTTCAAATTCTAGTTATGAGAAACTTTGTTCGTAAGAGTATTTTTGGTTTTGATAAGGCAGATATCAATATAATCTGTAAATAGAACCATCAAACCTCCCTTAAAAACGCGTGTGACTGAAAACAATCTTTTTAAAATACGTATAGGTTATGTTGCCACAATTTTCAAAGTCTGGAGATATGAGGGACTTGGTTCGTACGAGTGTTTTTGCTATATATATAAAGTAGAAATCGCATTAAACTCCCAATACAACTATCAAACTACCCTTAGAAACCCTTCTAAATGAAACAAGAATTTTTTAGGTGACCAATATTTTTCAAAGTCCACAGAGATGAGAAACCTTTTTCCTAAGAATTTTTACACTATTGATAAAGTAGATATCATGTCAATCTGTCAATATAATATCAAGTTACCTCTAAAAAACGAATAAATTAAACAAGTCTTTTTTAATATATATGTTGTGGCCACTATTTTTCAAAGTCCAGAGACCTGTTAAAATTTATCATTAGCAGGGTTTTTGCTATTCATAAGGTAGAAATCATGTTAATCTATCAATGGAACCATGAAACTGCCCTTAAAAACCTTGTTACTGAAACAAGAGTCTTTTAAAAAGTACAACTTATGGGGCCAATGTTTTTCAAATTCTACAGTCGTGAGAAACTTTGTTCGTAAGAGTATTTTTTATTTTGATTAGGTATATATGAATGTAATCTGTAAATAGAACTGTCACACATCCTTTAAAAACGCGTGTGACTGAACCAAGAGTCTTTATAAAATGTAAGTTATGTTGCTGCAATTTTCAAATTCTGCAGATATGACGAGCTTGGTTCGTATGAATGTTTTTGCTAATCATATATACACTAGAAATAGCATTAAATTGTCAATACAACTATAAAAGTATCCTTAAAAAACATTTTAACTGAATTAAGAATCTTAAAAAAAAAAAAAAGGTTAGGTGACAACTATTTTTTAAAGTCCACAGAGATAAGAAATCGTATTTCTAAGAGTTTTTATGATATTGATAAAATAGATAAAATGTCAATCTGTCAATAGAACCATTTAATTACCTTTACAAACACGTATGACTGAAGCAAGAGTGTTTTAAAAATATATGTTATGTGGCCACTATTTTTAATGTACAGAGAAATGATAAGATTTATCCAGAGCAGGGTTTTTGCTACTAATAACGCAGAAATCATGTTAATCTATCAAAGGAACCATAAAGATACCATTAAAAAATGGTGTTACTGAAACAAGAGTATTTTAGAAGTACAACTTATGTGGCCAATATATTTTTGATTCTACAGTAATGAAAAAACTTTGTTCGTAAGAGAGTTCTTGCTTTTGATAAGATAGATATCAATGTAATCTGTAAATAGAACCATCAAGCTTTCCTTAATGTGATTGAAACAAGTGTCTTTCTAAAATATAGGTTATATTGCCATGATTTTTCAAAATCTAGATATAAGGAGCTTGGTTCGTATGAGTGTTTTTGCTATATACATAGTAAAAATTGCATTAAATTGTCAACACCGCTATCAAACTACCTTTAAACAAGAATCTTTTAAAAATATAGGTTAGGTGACCACAATTTTTCAAAGACCACAGAGATCAGAATTTTTTTTTTCCTAAGAGTTTTTATACTATTGATAAAGTAGATATCATGTTAATCTGTCAATAAAAATATGAAATTACCTTTACAAAAACTTGTGACTGAAAAAGATACTTTTGAAAATATATGTTACGCGGCAACTATTTTTCAAAGCACAGGGATATGATAAGATTTATCATTAGTAGGATTTTTGCTATTAATAAAGTAGATATCATGTTAATATGTCAATGGAACCATGAAACTATCCTTATAAAACTGTGTTACTGAAACAAGTGTCTTTTAGAAATACAACTTATGTGGCCAATATTTTTCAAATTCTACAGTTATGAATTAACTTCGCTCGTAAGAGTGTTTTGTTTTTGATAAAGTAGATATCAATGAAATCTGTAAATAGAACCACCAAAATTCACTTAAAAATGCATGTGATAAACTAGAGTATTTTTAAAAATAAAGGTTACGTTGCCACAATTTTCAAAGTCTACAGATATGAGGAACTTGGTTCGTATGAATGTTTTTGCTACATATAAAGTAGACTTAGCATCAAACTGTCAATGCATCTATCAAATTATCCTTAAAAACCCGTGTAACTGAAACAGAATATAGGTGAGGTGACCACTATTTTTCCTAAGGGTTATTATGCTATTGATAAAGTAGATACCATGTCAATCAGTCAATAAAACCATCAAATTACCTTTACAAAAACTTAAGACAGAAACAAGAGTCTTATGAAAATATATCTTATGTGGCAACTAATTTTCAAAGTACAGAGAGATGATATAATTTATATTTAGCAGGGTTTTTCTATTAATAAGGTAGAAATCATGTTAATCTGTCAATGGAACCATGAAACTACCCTTAAAAAACCGTGTTACTGAAACGAGTGTTTTAGAAATACAACTTATGTAGCCAATATTTTGTAAACTCTACAGTTATGAGGAACTTTGTTTGTAAGAATGTTTTTTGCTTTTTGAATCAATGTAATCTGTACATAGAATCATCAAACTTCCCTCAACAACATGTGTGACTGAAACAAGAGTATTTTTTAAGAAAAGTTATATTGCCACAATATTCAAAGTTTACAAATATGAGGAGCTTAGTTCGTACGAGTGTTTTTGCTATATATAAGGTAGAACTTGAATGAAATTGTCAATATAACTATAAAACTACCCATAAAAACCCGTCTTACTGAAACAAGAATGTTTTAAAAATATAGGTTAGGTGACCACAAAGTCTACTCAGGCAAATCTTTTCCTAAGAGTGTTTATGCTATTGATAAAGTACATAGCACGTCAATCTGTCAATAGAGTCAACAAATTACCTTTACAAAAACGTATGACAAGCAAAAATATTTGGAAAATGTTATATGAACACTATTTTTCATGTTATGTGAATACTATTTTTCAAAGTACAAAAAGAGGGTAAAATTCTATCCATAGCAGGGTTTTTGCTTTTATAAAGGTAGAAATCATGTTAATCTGTTAATGATGCTATGAAACTACCCTTTGATAAGGTAGATGTCAATGTAATCTATAAACAGAACTATCAAACTTCCCTTAAAAACGCTACAGACCGAATCATGTCTCTAAAATTTACGTTATGTTGCCACAATTTTAGAAGTCTACAGATATGTGGAGCTTGGTTCATATGAGTTTTATATATATATATATATATATATATATATATATATATATATATATATATATATATATATATATATATAAATAGAAATAGCATTAAATTGTCATTACGACTATCGAACTACCCTTCAAAACCGATTTAAATAAAACAAGAATCTTTTAAAAATATAGGTCAGGTGACCACTATTTTTCAAAGACCACAGAGATGAAAAATCTTTTTCCTAAAGAGTTTTCATGCTGTTGATAAAGTAGATATCATGTCAATCTGTCAATACAACCATCAAACTACCTATAAAAAAATAAGACTGAAACAAGAGTCTTTTGATATCATACTGGAATAGGTGGAAGCTCGAATTATATATGTATATTAATTTTAATGCAAGTTTAATTTTTGAGTTACTTGTGTTAACCTAAGGATGTAAAATTCCATAATTAAGAAAGTAACGATTTTGTTTTGTAATCATGTGCATTGTGTATAATTTGTTGCATATTGATTATTTAAGATCATAGCAATACACTAGAAATTTTGAATAAACTAAACTTTTTTTTCTATTTAATTGAAAAGATTAGGTGAAAGCTCATTTTTCTGAATTAATCTACTAATGTGTAATGAATTAATATCAAAGGATGTCAGATTTCATTAAAGAGAAACCTACACAACAAAACGAGTTTCTTTTGCTAATATTTTGTCTGTTTTACAATTTTAATAATTTTTAAAATATTTTTGATCACCAAAATATCTTCAATAAAAAATTAGTAATGAAAATGAACATGACCAAATGGTCGCTAAAGGAGTAAGAAATAAGAATTCAAAATAACTGACAAGAATCAGAAGACTGAGAAGATATTCATTCCAATTACTGAGTAATTTACCTTTGCAAATAGTTTCAAAAAGCTTCTAGAATTGTTCCTATTTCACAAACGTTCTCAGAAGGACTTACAGCATCCCCCAAAACAAAGCCTCCCATCTGATAACGCTCGCCGTCCATTACTCATCCCGGTGTCCAGTGCAGTAATCACTAGTAGTATCGGTATCGGTGGTATCGGTATCGGAATCGGCCAAAATTTTGGTATCGGTACATCTCTAATCAGGATGAGGCAGTGTGTGAAGGATATTGGAAAATACAGTTTTCCACACAGAACGGTGGAAAAGTGGAATGTACTGGATGATGAAATTGTTACAGCACATAATGTGCATCACTTAAGAAAAAATTGGATAAATGGAGACATGGTGACAGGACACTATGAGCCCCATGCACTCGAACTCTGTACAATGCAACTAGGTAAACACACACACACACACACACACACACACACACACACACACACACACACACACACACACACACACACACACACACACACACACACACACACACACACACACACACACACACACACACACACGTTAATGGAAATCTTTACCCAGCTACCTACATAGTGTGATTACATAATCTGTGATGCAGAGGTCTATTAGAACATTAAGGACTCGGTGAAGCACCACTGTTTTAACAATCTATCTTACCGTAATTAGAATATCAACAAAATCTTTGGGAATATTCCATGTTATTGGTGTAACAAATAACAAATAACTTCTACTGTAGCACACTCGTATAGTACACTGCGTGTTCGTTGGTGGTCAACTTACATATTACTGAAGACAATAACAATCTTTCATGTGACTTCACAATAAAATATACATCACAAATCAATAGTAATCTAAATTTTTTTAAACATAACTTTTACATAAAGGTATAACAGAATAATCGGAGTTTTTATGATTTAACTAATGTGGCTCTTGAAATAAACACTGGGTGAAATAAAGGAAGCTGCAAGAAGCCATGCGGTCTACACTTGGCAGTTCCTGTATGACTGCCCACTTGTTTCCGACCACCTCACCTTCATCCATCCATTTGTCTGACCTTTTAAAGATCCTTAATGGCTCACCAACAATAGCCTGATAAACGACTCTATTCCTTTCCTCTACCACTATGAGAACCAATGCCTTCCTATCTATTACTAAATTACAATCATAGTAATCATCTTAACCCCTGCAGTACAACGACACGCTTGCATATTTATTCTGGTTACTATTTGGTGATTGAAGTTTCAGAAACTCATGTTGGTGATTTGAATAGTGAATCCTCTGGACCATTAATTTTATAATTTCCATACTCTCCCTAAAGCAAATAAAATTGTCAAATTATACCCAAACTCATGATAAAATGTGTCCTAGTACTGAAAGTATTAATAATGTGATTAACTGTATCTTAAGCTTAAGAGTTAAACACCTACTATACAAAATCTTAACGTAATGATATCTATACAAAGACTGTACAACATAAATGTATGCATAAGCCTTGTGATTTCTGGTTCATCAGAAAATAACACAGTAATGAAGTTGAATATCAACCACATCCTTTTCCTTTATTTTGATGATACCCGATACACCGTGACGCAGTAATGTCACGTATACCCGCGACAGCATGTCGTGCGTCTGGAATATCGACAACCGCGTCGCAGAAAACGCCGATTTTCAGAGGACAGCGGGTCATCGGGAATGATCCAAGACCGTTGTCCATTTCCCGCGACTGGAAGACCGTCGTGGAAAGACTATAATGAACATACTACACAAAAATACTGAATTATTTTTTATAATGCTTTATTTGGCATATATCATCAATATAATGCTGTAATTTTTCATGATTTGCATACCCATCACTTATCCGATATTTATTAATTACCTACAGATAGTATCGGATTTTGTTTTGATTTGATTACCACCACAAGTGCTGGACTAGCCACCTTCGCGTCCAAATCCTTGCCTTCCTTTTTCGTTTGTTCTGCTCTTGCAGTGCAATTGCATAAGTCCAACAGCTAAGATAGCGTGGTCAACTGGGTCCATTGTGTTCAGTGGCGATCCGCCCGGGTTTGTTGTTGTTGTGGTGGTGGTGAAGGTCTCGGATGGAAGATCAACGTCGTGTGCTATGTTTCCTGCGATCTGATCGTCGAACATACTGGTCGCGCGACACGCTGTCGCGGGTATACGTGACCGTGTGATACGGGCATAACTATCATAACTGTTTGTGCACGAACGTACGTACTTGTTTTCGTTGTACTGGTGATAACTACACTGCACGGCAGTGATAATGGCCTCCTGTCATCATTTTGTTATCTTCATTGTATCGGGTTGGCTCAAGGATGGAAATACATTGTAATTTCCTTATCATGGACATTCTTTAAATTTTCCTTCCCTCTGATTTTTGTTCATTAATTATTATTATCATTATAATTATTGTTACTATTATTATTAATTAAGATTAATGCATTTTCAACTACCAGTAAAAATAATAGTGATTTAGTAACTGTCATAATATCATTAAAAACAATAAAAACAACAGCAATGCTAATACCGATAATAATAATAATAATAATAATAATAATAATAATAATAATAACTAACAATAATAATAATACCACTAACACCACCACTAACAGCATAACAGGAGCGTGATATTATGAAGACGCCTGAGCTAACCCTGACACCCCCGCTACTGACGATGAAGACCCCTCCCAGTCACTGCTCACTCCCGCACTGCTATACACCATCTCCGTCGCGTACTTTAGAGCCTCGTCCCTCAAGTCCCCAAGCTGCTCGAGGTTGGAGAAGACTGAGGAGACGAATTGCTTGTAAAGTTTGTCGCTGTAGTGGATGTTGGTGGGATAATGCCTTCCATGAAGCTCATCAGGACCACTAGCTTTCCTATCGTCTAGTTCAAGAATAAATTTCCTAATAATTCCCGGTTTTATATCAATATTTTCTAAAGCTCTTAAACTACTCGTCGCACTGTTTGTAACAGGATTTCCTATTCTTTCCCTAGTAAATACTGAAGAAAATTGTTCATTCAATAAATCTACTATGTCTTCATTTTGATCCACTACTACACCATCTTTTCTGAGTGGTCCAATCCTATCCTTATTTCTTTTATCACTGACCTTGTAATAACTATATAATTTTTTGGGATCTTTACTCCCAGCTCTAGCTAGTTTTATCTCTGCCTGCCTTTTACTTTTCTTTATAACCTTACTCAAATCATCTCTGACCTGTCTGTACCTAATCAAATCTACATCTTCCCCACTTTTCTGCAACTCTCTATATGCCCTGTTCTTCTCTCTGATCTGTCTACCTATCTCGTGAGTCCACCATAATGGCTTCCTGTTTCTCTGCTTTATATCTTTGTAAGGGATACACTGCATCACTATACCCTTTACTACAACCTTAAAAATATCCCACATCTCCTGTGCAGTTTTATTTCCAAAACTATCTTCCCAGTTTACTTCTCCTAATAACTGACGTAACCTACCATAATTGCCTTTCTGGTAGTTTGGGACTCTAGTCTTATTCACTATATTATCCCTACTGGAATTAATGATAAATCTAATTATATGATGGTCACTATTTGCTAAAGTCTCTCCTACCTCAACTTCCTTTAAACAATGCTCAATATTTGTTAGTAATATGTCTATAACCTTCCTCCCCCTAGTAGGTTTATCTACCATCTGCACTAAATAGTTATTCTGAAAACTTTCCATAAACTTATTTTCACTAGCATCTCCTACCATCCTCTCCCAGTTTACTGACTTAAGATTAAAATCCCCTAAGATAATTGTCTGACTAGTACACCCCCTATTTATCTCATCTACCATAAGGTTGTCTACATCTGCTGACTGGTTAGGTGGTCTATAAAAAGCTCCTACTCTAATAACCTTACTTTTGTTTACTCTAACATCCAGCCATAAGGACTCTACTCTGTTATCTACCTTAATACCATTAACCTGACTGGAAATGAAGGATTTTTTTACATAAATAACTACTCCAAATTACCATTTACACCACACATACACACCAGTCCTCCTTTCACCCTACTACCATCACTACCACTAAAAATACCTTGCAAGGGCTGGAATGGATCGTCGGCAGCGGAGAGGCAGAGGTGAGGCACGTGGTTCAAATGCAGTTTACCGTGAAGGCAGGCCGTGCGGTAGTAGTCCTCCACGTCACGAAACCCGACCTGAACTGCTATGAACCGCGAATCAAACTCACGGACCGTTTTGCCCTGGTGAATAAAACGAGAATTAGTAGAAATAAAAGAAGTATTCATATAATCAAGTGGATAAGTACATAAATAAACATAAGTGTTTAGACAGATATGGTAAACATGAGGACAAGGAGGAGCATGAGAAACAAGAAAGATTAGGAGGAAGATTAGAAAGGCAATTAAAGTTAGGAAACTGATAGGATAAGACAAATGAAAAGATTGATAGATAGACAGAAAGAGGAAGATATTGACAGAGAAGAGAAGAAAATAGTAGACATAATATATCTATCTATCTGTCTATCTTCAATTTAAAAAACCTGTCATCTCCTCCTCCTCCTCCTCCTCCTCCTCCTCCTTGTTCTTCTTCTGTTATCTATCTATGAATGTATGTATCTATCTATCTATCTGTCTTTCCACCAATATATATTATATATCAATGAAAAAACAGACGATAGATAGATATATGAACAACAGAATAAGAACTAGAAGTGTCACGCCTTGGTTTTCTTTCCAAGAGAGTATATCAATGAAAAAACAGACGATAGATAGATATATGAACAACAGAATAAGAACTAGAAGTGTCACGCCTTGGTTTTCTTTCCAAGAGAGTGGACAATACACTGGACCCAGAAGGTTTTAAAGGTCTAGATTTTAAGGGTGCCAAGTTACCCACTCGACCTATCCGAGGAGACAATACTTAAAAAAAAGAAAATTTAATAATCTCTCTCTCTCCTTTAACCTTACCTTGGCAACACTCTTCACCTTGGTACTTGCAGTGGGGGCAAACAATACAAATATTAACACAAAAGATAAATATATTCTTAATAACATAAAACTTACATACTATACTTAATATAAACAAATTAAATCCCTCCTTCACAGCACAGTAAATCTCCCCACACTCCTTAATCTCTTTATAATCACTACAGGTACATATATCCCTTGAACAATTTCTATCGGGCAATATTACACCTTATTATACCCAACACATCACCACATCACCACCACAATACCCCGGACCTCTCAATACCTCACCTGTTAAACTTGCCAAAATCTCCAGACGCCACCAAAAAACTGTAGTGTACAGATCAAGATCGAGGAATCCTTGAGTAAGTGTGGTATCTCGAGCCACCTGTAGCTTTAAGATAAAGACATGCTGTGCGCTTTCTTAGTGCTCTTTGTCATGCCTGAAATAACCTTGCCGAATTTCTTAGGGGCCACTAGATCTTCGTGAGCCTTACAACAATAGCAATAATCGTTGCCATAAGATTTGTGTAGGAGCCGCGGATAATCCAGCATCCTTCTCTGTGTTGTTAAGACAACTAGTTTATCTTAGTATTATGATCTAAATTATTTCTACCTCCATACATACAATAGCATCTGCAGGCTGCACATGTGTTCATTTGATTAACAAATTCAAGTTCCTTCGAACAACAGTCAGCCAGGGATTACGAGGTAAAAACTGCAACCAGCTTGCGATAAAAAAAAAAAAAAAAAAATCAAACTCTTGCCTAGACTTGCAGAATACAGCCCTTCTGTTGGCTGAATTTTTACGATATTTGTTTGATTGGCTCTGACATTGTTGCACACATTTGCTAATGAAATCTCTTCCACATCAGTCATCGGTGGAGCGTACTATAAGGTAAACCAGGCAGTTGCCTGGAGCCTCTTTGGGCCCCAAAAAATGCCCTGTTGATGATTTTTGTATTAGAGCGATGGATGCAGGAGCCCCCAAATGGCTAAGTTCGCCACTGCCGTCAGTACATAGGTATATACATACACCTGTGTTATGTGATCCTTGTACTTCAACGAAAATTTTCTAATATTTGTGAAGATGAGCGTTTCCAAAGACTACATATGTGAACACGAGGTAGAAAGGATTTTTGAGAAAATTTATCACTGCTTAGAATTAAGCATGTGTAACTTTTATTTTAGGTTTGGTATTTTTTTTACTCCTCCACTAGTCATACTCTCACTTCTGAATTAACCTATTTCTTCTGGTAGTTTTTGACTTATTTGAAATGAATCGGCGCTTGGTTTCTTTTGCATTTTTCTTACATTCCTCCTCCCCTACCCTAAAATAGCCATGGTCTTCCCCTCAGGAAGTACTGTATTGTGATAAAAAGGAAAAAGAATAATAACAATACAAAACAGAATGAAATGTAGCAGAAGAAAAACAATTCGTCATCACAAAGTACCACAAAAGTAAGTAAAAAATTTGGACTGTTATTGCCATGGAGAGTACTTGCCACCACCACTGGCTAGGCCAACCCAGTCAAATTTATCTATTTAACCAAAACTAACATAACCATAACTTTAATCTAACCTTGCTAACTAATCTAGTTGAGGCAGCACATTGCTGAGATGTCTTCAGAATAAATGAACTATGCAGTGCAATTAAACTGATTTAACCAAAGCAAACTAGCCTAATCTGAGTAGCAAGGATAAGAAAATGGTAGATATCTAGAACAAGTCCTTCCTCCCCATCATCTCCAATTCCCTCCCCAAGAAAATGGGTTTTATGGGTGGGGAAAGCTAAAATAGACCATTTTTGGCAATCAAAAAATTTTAAGGGAAAAATTTTGCCAAAAAGCCAAAAAATGTAATTTTTTTGCAAAATATTTGTCAATTATTTGCGCTAGACTAAGCAGGGGAGCTTGTGCCTCTTCAGACACCTCCTGGTTACTAATGAAATCCGAACCAAAATCTAACCTAATTTTAACCTGTATACAAAATGTAATGAAACATTGGCAATGCTGATCACCAATAACAGCAAGGCTCACCACAGCCACTCCCTCCTAACAGGCTATGCATGGTGCTGCTGTGCTACACCTCTTGGAGGAAATCATAAAAATATAAGATATTTGGTATTACTCATAATGTTGGGAAGAAAATTCAGACCCAGATGCACACACGTCAAACAAGTTTCTTGTGTTTCCGGTGTAATGATGATAGAATAAAAAAAAAAAAAAAAAAGCCTGAACTTGCAGTTTGAGCAATATGCATCCACGGTGAAAACAACTTATCAAGACATCTGGTAGAACCTCACGTGTTTCACCTTCTCTCACGAAAAACAAATGCAGTACTATATAAGTAACTCTTGGCATGGCAGGCTCTTATTGGGCATCCTATATATGAAGGTCTGTGATTGGTTTAGCCCTGATATGTCATTTAACTATCAGCATGTCGTACTCTCATTGGACATCCATGATACTTGATTAATAGACACTATAAATCTCACAGGACCCACAATGCCCTACTGATGTAAACAGCCACAAAAAGAAGAGGAGAAAGACTGCGAAAAGCTGCTTGAAAGACTGTTTCTGACGCGTTTCAGATTTTTCCAAAGTATTACTACAAGCCAATAAAAGCCTTACACTGGAAAAAAATTTCATAAACATGAAATAAAGTGAGTATATTAACACAACATGGCGTTGTTTTATGTGCTGCTGAGAAGGACCAATTTTAGACATTAACCCTTAATCTGACTAACAACTGTAAGAAAATTAATATGAAGTAGTTAACTTAGCTAGGTTATATGAAGGTTAGAGTTAGGTTAGTTTTGGTTATCATATTTTCATTCACACTTCGTGTCAGCTGATTGAAAAAGCTCCAAATGGGGAGCCAGGAAATGAGAGAGCTAGAAGGACAACTTCACTAGGATAGTGTTGCAGGTTGCGAGTTTCAAGGTTTACCATAGAAAGGTATGAATGATTGAGAATCCTGTATAACTCTTGTATTAGAGATATGGATAGAATAGTGTGTGTGTATTTACCCAGTTGTAATTTTACAGGGCCTGGGCTTTATGCTCGTGTGGCCTCGTCTCCATATCTACACTTATCCAATCTTACTTTAAAAGTATGCACACTCGTTGCAGACACTACTTCTTCATTTAAACGGTTCCACGTCTCAATACATCTTTGCGGGAAACTATATTTTTTAACATCTCTCAGACATCTTCCTTTTCTCAGCTCTTTACTATGCGCTCTTGTGCTTCGAATGTCATATTCTTGTCTCAGGATTAGTTTCTCATTATCCACTTGGTCCATTCTGTTGATCAATTTATAAACTTGTATCAGATCTCCTCTCTCCCTTCTTTGTTCCAGGGTTGGTAGATCCATAGCCTTTAGTCTCTCCTCATATGTCATCCCTTCAAATTCTGGAACCATTCTTGTAGCCATTTTTTTGTAGTCTCTCCAACTTCCTTATGTGTTTCTTTTTATGAGGGGTCCACACTACTCCTGTATTCCAATCTGGGTCTTATTATAGTACTTATCAATTTCTTCATCATTTCTTTGTCCATGTAGTAAAATGCTACTCCAATATTCCTTAGCAAATTATATGGTTCTCTAAAATTCTATCAATATGGTTTGCCAGTTGATTGTTTTCTTCCATCGTCACTCCTAAGTCCTTTTCTTTTTTTACTTTCTCCAGTTCTACTCCATCTCCCATCTTATAGATTCCCACGGGTCGTCTTTCACTCTTTCCCATTTCCATGACATGGCTTTTGTTCACATTGAATTCCATTTCCCACATTTTTACTCCATTCCCAGATCTTATTTAGGTCTTCTTGGAGTATTTCACAATCCTCTTTTTGCTTTATAACTCTGCACAGTTTTGTGTGTGTGTGTGTGTATTCACCTAGTTGTATTCATCTAGTTGTAATTTTACAGGGCCTGGGTATCATACTCGTGTGGCCCCGTCTCCATATCTACACACATCCAACTTTCCTTTAAAACTATGCACACTCCTCGCTGACACCACCTCCTCACTCAAACCATTCCACACCTCCACACATCTTTGTGGGAAACTATATTTCTTCACATCCTTTAAGCATATTCCCTTGGCTATCTTTTTACTATGCGATCTCGTAGTTCTATTTAAGTTTTCCTCTCTCAACATCATTTGCTTATTATCCACTTCATCCAGTCCATTCAACAGTTTATAAACCTGTATTAAATCTCCTCTTTCTCTGCTTTGTTCCAAGGTAAGCAAATTCATTTCTTTTAATCTCTCCTCATAGGTCATTTCTGCCAATTCCGGAACCATTTTTGTTGCCATTCTCTGCAATCTCTCCAACTTCCTTATATGCTTCTTTTTATAAGGGGACCAAACCACTCCAGCATATTCCAATCTTGGTCTAATTACCATACTAATTAATTTCTTCATCATATCTTTATCCATATAATGAAAGGCTAATCCAATATTTCTTATCAAATTATATGTTTTTCCAAACATCTTATCAATATGAGCCTCAAACTGCCCATGGTCTTGTATTATCACTCCCAAATCCTTTTCCTTTTCCACCTTTTTCAACACTACTTCACCCATCTTATATGACCCTCTTGGCCGTCTTCCACTCTTCCCCATCTCCATCACATGACTTTTGCTCAGATTAAATTCCATTTCCCACCTCTTGCTCCACTCCCAAATCTTATCTAGATCTGCCTGTAAAATTTCACAATCTTCTTCACTCTTCACACACCTACACAACTTCGCATCATCCGCAAACAAATTAATATAACTGTTTACTCCCTCTGGCATGTCATTAATATATACAAGGAAAAGTATTGGTGCCAGCACTGAACCATGTGGGACTCCACTCTCCACCACCAACCAGTCCGACTTTATTTATTTATTTTTTTTTTTTTATTTAAACTTAATGCACATAACATACATACTGTATTTTACACATAAGTATGTTTACAGTTGGAGCTGAGTTCGTGAGCTAAGAGCGTGCACTGGCATGTGACGCTCATTCTAAAGCTGCTCCCGGGGACGGCATTGTGAGCGAGGGTGTCATAAAAACTGTCACTGTCAGTTGCGCACCTCCCTCGCCACTGATCAGCACTGTTATGTCAGGCACATGCACATCCCACGTCACTGTGTTTCACTGTCACTGTCAGGCATACTATTTTCCTCCACTGTCACTGTCAGGTGGATTGCAGGCTGGTGGACACTGCCATTTTATCACCTGTCACTGTCACTATCAGGCGGATGTGTCCGTAACCAGGCGTGGGCAGCACACTTCACCTGCTGGGTGGACATGCTGGAAACGTCCACTACTGAGGTGAAGGCGTTCCACAACACTGCGGTGTCGTGGGAGAAGGTGCGCTGACACCTCACAGAATGGCACCACGGCACCTCGAGGAGGGTGTCGGACACTACTGCTCTCGTAGTACGTTCACTCCTCCTCCAGGGTATCCGTAGAGCCGTGAGGTGAGGTATTTGCTGCACCTGGGCTTTGTGCAGCATAGTAAGGGCCCCAACACGCCTTCGGTGCTCCAAGCTGTCCAGCACGTTGATAGGGGCTTCTTGGTGAGGGTCCGGGTGCTGTCGCTGCTGTCTCTGCTGCCACTGCTGCCCCTGATGCCACTGTCGCTGTAGCTCAGCTTGGGGCTGCTGTCCCAGGCCACCGGCATCGCGAAGGAGGCGCTGCTCGCCGCTGCACCTTGTCCAGCAGGGAGAGGTGGGACTGGGCACTGCACATCCAGCTGAGGGGGCTGTACTCCATGATGGGCCTCACCTGCGCTTTGTACAGCGTCATGAGCCCCTTGGCATCGAGTAGGTGCCTTACTCGACGTAGGAGTGTCACCCTCAGGGATGCCTTACGTGCCACGCCTCCAGGTGGCGGTCAAGCTGAGTTTGAGTCTACCTCCACCCCAGGATGTTGATGGAGTCCTTAATGGCAAGGGTGTCTTCTCCAAACTTCAGCTGGCCTTCAAACAGCCTGACGTCCTCCCGTGAACGTGAGATGACCACGGCCTGGGTTTTTTCGGCAGCAAACTTGACTTGCCACTGTTTACCCCAGGCCATGATGTCACCAAGGTGGCGATTGGTGACATCAATCACATTCACTGCCTCCTCTCTACCGGCTGTGCGAGAGTGGCATCGTCCGATGCCGACACAAGCGAGAGGCTCTGAAGGAGGTTGTTGAAATATACGTTCCACAGAATGGGGCCAAGGATCGAGCCCTGTGGAACGGAGGCCTCCACTGGGTGTGTGGTTGACGTGCACCCGCCCAACACTACTCTCAGACTCCGGCCTTGTAGGTAGCTGGAGAACAGCTCTAGCAGTTGTCCTGTGATGCCGAACTGTTCGAGCTTGGCCAGGAGTCCTTTGTGCCAAACTCTGTCAAAAGCCCCAGCAATGTCAAGGGCAATAACGAGGGTGGGGCGGCCGGCGTCGAGGGCGTCATGCCAGGCTTGTGTATATCCCATATTACCGTTCTCATCTCCCTCCATCTCAAGTAGTTTTCCATCCACTTTAACACTTTTCCTTTCAGTCCTCCATAAATCTCTAATTTCCATAGCAGTCTCATGTGAGGTACCTTGTCAAAAGCTTTCTTTAAATCCAAATATACACAGTCCATCCATCCCTCTCTCTCTTGTATTTTGTCAACCACTCTTGAATAAAAGCTCAGTAGATTTGTTACACGTGACCTCCCTTTCCTAAAGCCAAATTGATGATCCGATAATAACTTATGATCCTCCAGGAACCGTATCCAATATTTCTTTATCACCCTCTCACAAATCTTACCGACCACACTTGTTAGAGACACAGGTCTATAGTTAAGAGGCTCTTCCTTACTGCCTCCCTTATAAATGGGCACCACTTCAGCTCTTTTCCACTCTACCGGTACTTCCCCTGTTTCTAATGAGCACCTTATAATATCATATAATGGATCAATCAATTCTTCTCTACATTCCTTCAATAATTTTCCTGAAACTTCATCTGGTCCCATCGCTTTATCATCTTTAAGTTCCTCCAACATTTTATATAACTCCTTTTTAGGTATCTTAATGTCATCCATGTGCACATTTCCTTCTACATTCTGAGGCTTTACAAACTTTTGCTTTTGTTTCTTTAGTAAATACTTGCTGAAACCTATTATTTAGCAATTCTGCTATATTCTTAGGGTCATCTACTATCCCTTGCTCTCCTTTTAACCTTTCAATGGACTCTCTCTTTTTAAGTTTACCATTTATGAACCTGTAAAACAATTTTGGATGTTCCTTATTCTTGTCTACAATATCTTTTTCAAATTTTCTTTCTTCCTCCCTCCTTACCCTCACATACTCATTTCTCGCCACTCTATAATTCTCCTTATTTAGTATATTCCTGCTCTTTTCCATCTTTTCCAAGCCACATCTCTCTTTCCTTAGCCTTAACACAAGTTGCATTAAACCAATCCTTTCTTCCTTCCTCTCTCGGTTTATACTTTGGTACAAATTTCATAACTCCTTCTTTATAATATTTCATAAAAATCTCATATTTTTTTTGCACTTCTCTGATTTGTAACATCTACTCCCAATCTAATTTTCTGAAATAATTTTTCAAACTTTCTGTGTCCATCTTTCTATAATTCAATCTACCACTCCTGTATGTCTCGTCTTTCCTTCACTGTGTTGTTGCTATCTGCATTTCCATAACCACATGATCACTCTTTCCCAAAGGACATTTGTAAAGTATATCTCCACATAGGTACACTTCTCTTGTTAACACCAAATCCAGTCTAGCCGGTTCATCATCTCCTCTATATCTAGTATTTTCCTTCACCCTCTGTTCCATCATATTTTCCATCATTAGATTAAGAAATCTCTCTCCCCATGCTTCCTCTCCAACACCACTTACTAGATTTTCCCAATCCACCTCCTTACAATTAAAATCTCCTACTAGTATCACTAGTATCACACTGTGTGTGTGTGTGTGTGTGTGTGTGTGTGTGTGTGTGTGTGTGTGTGTGTGTGTGTGTGTATTTACCTAGTTGTATGTTACAGGGTTCGAGCGAGGCTCATAGTGACCTGTCTCCATATCTTCATTTATCTAACTTCTCCTTAAATTTGCACACACTGTCTGCTGTTACAATCTCTTCACTTAATCCATTCCAGATGTCTACTGTCCTATGTGGAAAACTGAACTTCTTGATATTTTTATGACACAGACTTTTCATAATTTTCTTGGAATGTCCTCTAGTTTGTCTGTCTCCTTGCTCCGTCAGTGTTACCAGGTCTTGTCTGTCTATCATCTCCGTACAGTTTGCTAACTTATACATCGTTATTAGGTCTCCTCTTTCCCGTCCATCCTTCAGAGTTGATAGCTCCATCTCCTTCAGTCTTTCTTCATAGGGAAGATCTCTTCTTTCAGGGACCATCTTTGTAGCAGCCCTTTGTATTCTTTCTAGTTTCTTGATATCTTTCTGCCTATATGGCAACCATACCACTGCTGCATATTCTAGTCTAGGTCTTATCATAGTGGTTAATATCTTTTTCATCATATTTTTATCCATGTAATTGAATGCTACCCTGATGTTCGTTAGTGTCTTGTATGTTGAAGCAAATAATCCATTTACATGTATATGTCCTTCTGGAGTCAGGGTGTCTTGTATAATCACTCCCAGGTCTTTCTCTTCTCTTCTTTTCATTATAATCTCTTCCCCCATTTAATATTCCCATGTAGGTCTTCTATTACTGTTACCCATTTCCATTACATGGCATTTCTTAGTATTAAATTCTAATTTCCACTTCTGGCTCCATCTCCAGATCTTATCAATATATTTCTGTAATTCCATACAATCATTTTGGTTTTTTATAACTCTTAAAAGCTTGGCATCATCTGCAAACAAATTTATGTAGCTACTCAAAGCCTCTTGTATATCGTTGACGTATATTCAGAACATTATTGGTGCCAATCCAACTTGATGGTGTATTTCATATCACTGTCCTCATTTTCCTATCTGTTAAGTAATTTGTCATCCAATTTAAGATATTTCCCTTAATTCTGCCCATGTGTTCTATTTTCCATAGGAGTGTTCTGTGTGGTACTCTGTCAAAAGCCTTATTAATATCTAGATACACTGCATCCACCCATCCATCTCTTCCTTGTACTTCATCTATTACTCTTGTATGAAAGCTTAGTAAGTTTGTTATACATGATCTTCCTTTTCTAAAACCAAATTGGGAGTTATTAATTATTTAATTTCTCTCCAGATATTCCAACCATTTTTCTTTGATAACAATTTCATAGATCTTACCCACCACACTATCGTAGTTAGTGACACTGGTCTATAATTTAGTGGCTCAGTCATTTTTCCTTCTTTGTATAATGGGACTATATCGACTCTTTTCCATTCATTTGGTACATTTACCTTTCCTTAAATAGTTGTTAATTACATCCCAAATTGGTTCTACCATTTGCTCACTACATTCCCTTAGTGTCCATCCTGACTCTCCATCTGGTCCCATTGCCTTCCTCACATCCACCTTTTCTAGCAATTCTCTAAATTTCTGTTTTCTTACCATGATGTCTCTTAATTTCTCCTGTGCCGCTGGGTGGATTGCCTTTATAAACTCTCCCTCTTCATTAAATATTGATTTAAAGCTCTCATTCATAAGATAACTCATTTCATCCGGTTTTGTATATCGTATTCCCCTTAATCAACTTAGTAATGGTCTCTCTGTTTGTCATTTTACCATGTATATACTTATAAAAAAGCTTGGGTTCTTTTTCACATCTCTTCACTACATCCTTTTCAAAGTTTCTCTCCTCCTCCCTTCTTATCCTAATGTATTCACTTTGTGCCTCTTTATACTGCTTCCTATTTATTTTATTACGTTGCCTTCTTAATTTTTTCCATGCTGCATCCTTACACTTAGCTTTTGCACATATAGCATTATACCAGGTGTGTTTGCTCCCTTCTACTCTATATTCAGGAACATATCTCTTTACTCCCTTATTATACTTGTCTAGAAATATATCATTTTTTCCTTGAATTGTCTTTCCATGCATAATTTCTTTCCAATCAATACTACCAAAATAACTTTAATTCCCCAAAATTTTATTTAACGTGGTTCCGTCTCTTATGTTTGTGTCCCTCATTATATTCCAAAATTTGCCAATCCTCTAATTCAATTTCTAGGACCACATGGTAACTTTTTCCTATTGGAGTATGATATTTGATGTTTGGACATGGCTCCGGTTTTTTTGTAAATACCAAATCCAGCATTGATGGATCTTCTTCCCCTCTATATCTTGTATAATTATTCCTCCATTGATCCAATGTGTTTACCATTGCCAGTTGTAGCACATCATCTCCCCAACGTCCAGCACAACTGCTTGTATCCATTTCTTCCCAATTGACGTGTTTGCAGTTTAGATCTCCCACGAGCAACACTCTTCTATCCTTCCTTAGCATGTTATCCAGGCAATTTAGTACTTCCTTTTGCATTTCCTTATGTACATCAAGCCTCCATGTATTAGTCTTTGGTGGTACATATGCAACTATGATACTCCTTTTTTCCCTCCCATTGGTCCTTATTGTTATACTTAAAACCTCTACCAGTCCATCTCCAGACTGCATCTCTTCCACATATATATTCTCTCGAGTCATGATCAATACCCCTCCTCCTGCTTTTCCCTTTCTGTCTCTCCTCCAAACATTGTATCCTTGCTCTTTAAAATTCACTTGGACATCTTCACTTAACTTTGTTTCTGTCAGACATACCACATCTGGCCCTTTTTCCAATATATAATCTCTCACTTCCAAACTTCCTGATATAAACCCATCTATGTTTGTATACATGACTCTTTGTGCTTTCCTTCCCCTTCCCGAATATACCATTTCCTGTGTGTGTGTGTGTGTGTGTGTGTGTGTGTGTGTGTGTGTGTGTGTGTGTGTGTGTGTGTGTGTGTGTGTGTGTTAGCTATTTACCAGCAAGAATAAGGAAATCTTTTTATACCTGAGTATATATTGTATCTGCAGAATGACTTACACTGACCTGAAGAATGAAATATGCAGCACATGGGTGCAGTTAAGTGCCGAGCAGATGGCCCAAGTACGCATGGCCTTGCTGGACATCTCTAGCTCTGTAGGACAATACCCACGTATGAGGGAAATAAGCAAGTGTTCCAGCCTATCTTCAGCTCTCATCTTACTTGAAAAATGGAAGCTTCTCACACCACAAAAGTAAGCACATGTGTTGAGGATTTAAAGCATTTTTGGTTTGGTTTGGTAAATATAGAAAGTTATGAGAAAAGCATCAATGATTTTATTTTGATGTCTTGAACACGAAATGAGTATTTTTAACTGTCAGGAAAGATTCTCTAGATTTTGGAAAAAATCTCTAATTTTGAAGAAATCCCTAGATTTAGAGAATTTTCCTAAATTTGCACACCTGTGATATGATCTCAAATATCTGGTGTGTGTGTGTATATATATATATATATATATATATATATATATATATATATATATATATATATATATATATATATATATATATATATATATATATATTATATATATGTCTTATCAACTCCCCTCCTCTGACTGTCTTCAGCCTCCTTCTCACCACTGGAATTTCGCATCTCTTGCTATCTTCTACTGCTATTTTCATGCGTACTACTCTTCTGATCTTCCTAACTGCTTGCCTCCCCTCCTCCTGCATGCAGCTTCGCTGCACGGGGCTTTCTTCTTCTCATCACTGCTCTGCCTAAATCTCTAATGCAAGAGTTAAATAGTATCTTTTTTTGGTAAACTCTGGAACTCCCTACCTGCTTCTGTATTTCAACTCAATATGACTTGACTTCATTGAAGAGGGAGGTTTCAAGACATTTATCCCTTCATTTCACCTAACTTTCGGACCTGCTAGGCAACTGGCAACCAAGTAGACAAATTTTATTGTTTTTCCTTCTACTGGAATCAAATCCTTGCAAGACCTGTGCAAGAGTATGTCAGTGTCACTTTCAGACAAGATTATAGTCATATTGCAATCTTACCATTTAGTGTCTTGTTGCTTGTGTTTCTGTTTAGATATTTATTATCTTTTTATGTTTGCTGAATCTATTTTGTTGGTTTCTATCTATGTTGAATAAATATTAAAAAGAGATTTTGTGTTGTCACTGCAAGTTGACAAATGTATTACTATAAAGACATATAGTAATATCAATGTTATCCACTCAGAGTGGACATCCTTCTTCAGCTCACAGAACATGTTGGACCTCACATGGGGATGATTCGAGGGCTCATAGAACACTACAAGAAAAAAACCTTTCCTACATCTGACACTTATGACAATGAAGAGAGACATATGCAGCAGAACCCTGTACCTCATGACCCTGTCTATAATAGGAGTAAGTGTTGAAATGTGTCATGTCTCAGAGCTGAGTGAATGGTAAAGATACAGACCTCAGTTTATCTCGTCACCCATTTTGTCACGAAAATATGCTTTAGTATTGTCTTTTGGATTGTATTTCTTTTCAGTATACCATTCAACACCTCATTAAAGTGCCCCTTATCATTGCCAGACACTTTCAAGTCATTATTACAAAGCAACTGTAACAAGAAAGTACACATTAACCCCTTCCTGGGAGGATCTCTATATAGATGTTTTGAAATTGGGACTTTTGTCGGATTGTCTATATGTAGACGTTTGTCCTGATTTTACCACACTAGCTTGTAGTATGGTCTATATATAGGAGATTCCTTACAAGTAACAATATTCATAAAATAAATCATCATTTGGCATCTCAAATACCCAAATACTGGCCAACATTGCCTCTCAAGACTGGTCACCACTCGCATTTTGTTGGTGGTGGATATGCTATGCATGTAAGCTAATATTGAAAATATTTGTGTTTTTCTACTTTCTTTTATCATGAGTCTATCATGTTAAGGAAAAAGAAATGTACCGCATGCCAACAACGTTGCCTAAAAATGGATAGGTGCAAAACAAGTTTGTGAAAAATACAGAGAAAAGTGGAAATAAATTACGTCCAGGTCACAGGTCTTGGATGTAAGTAACTCCAAACATTCAAATAAATACATTGACATACATTATTATTAATCAAACACATATGACACCTATATATAGATTTAATTGTTTGTTCAGTTTTGCTGCAGAGTCTATATATAGACTCAATTGTTTGTTCAGTTTTGCAGCAGAGTCATCTGGAATGCCCATTTGTGGAGAAACATATACTATATAGATGTATGGATGAATGTTGGTACAGTCTATATATATTTTTTTATTTGGTTGTACACTCATCTGCCCTGACTGGGAAGGGGTTAAAAGAAAAATCTAATCTGCAGAACTCTATTGTCATGAGAGTTGGTTGGAAGACATGTCCTCCTGTATTGATTAGCATAAACATCTTTATGAACCTTAAATAAGAAAATATGTGGTAAAATTCACTAACTAACATTTTGGAATCATTCCATTATCATGAAATAAGGCAGAGTGGGAGTGAAATAGGAGTGAGAGTTGTAAGATTTAGTCTGAGTGCATGTGCCACATACCCATATGAAGTGCCATGTTACAGCCTTTTGCTTTTCCCATAGAAACCTTTTATTAAATAGTGATGTCATTGGTATACATTGCCTATGGGAGTGTATAGGAGAAACTTTTAGACCAGTGGAAACTGCATTAAATAGGGACCAAACTTGGAGTAAGTATTCTATCAAAATATATACAGTTTTGGAAAATGAAATATGTGTTTTATAAAGGAATTGTTAATTACTGAAAGTTCAAATGTCAAAACATGATAAGAAATAAGAGTTTACTGCATACTGCAAGACATAATGCTCATGTATAATCAGTTTCCATATTTTTTTTCAGTTTGTGAGTACTTGAGTGAGAATCTGCGAGGCCGTTGGTCTGACTTGGGGCGTTCCTTGGGTCTTGGAAACCTTGTCAGTGAGCTGTTCCGAGATCCAACTGTCAGAAAAAAGGACAAGGTTTATCAGGTAAGGTATAATTCCTCACCATATCTTCTTTCATATCTCATTTTAAATTGTAAGCAAAGCCTTGAAATTGAATTGATATCTTAACATTTCAAGATTAGTTATGGCAATTTTTTTATAATTTGTATTGTCATTAGAGCCAGTTAATCTGGAAATTCTAACTATGAGTAGACAATCATAGGAAATATACTGATGTGAAAACCCTTTTCAGAGCACAGTCAGTTTTTCAATACAATGAAGATTGCTTCCTACTCATGATTATGATATACTTTTTGAGTTAATTTCTATTGTTATATGTTGATTTTAAATGTTACATTGTAGAAATGAATAAATAGAAGATAAACTATGATGTACAGATAATACTGTGGCAATGTTCTTCTACCACAGCTGTATAGTGCATTATTATGGCCATTTCATGCCAGAGACAAGACACCCCGCCACACGCGGTGCAAAGCTGCATGGCTTAAAATCACCTCAATGTATTCCCAATAGGAGAGTTCACACCGGATGCGAAACTTTGGGACATATGCTAGCCACACCACGTGCACCAATTCCAACATCACTGGGCAGGCGATTTTTCTGGCCATAGCATCGATGGGTCATGCCCCTTGGGACTCCAGCCTTTGTGGTTTTGTCTCCAGAGGCCCATACCTTTTTTTGACTGCACCGACCTGACTCCTCAACTTCCCCTCACTCACTCACTGTCCTTCACCATGGACTGATGGATTTCCTGTAGTTGGTGCCTTGCTTCTTAATACTATCTTGTTCATTGAATGATAGAACTTAAGAGAACTAAGCTGGAGTCTCTTGAATAAGATGATGATATTCTCTACGTTCAAGTTATTTCATATTTGTTTCATATATCCAATTCTTTTCCTCTTATAGTTCAAGGCCAAAGATAACATTAATAATTCCTCTTCCTCCACCTCCTCCTCCACATCAAGAGACCATAAAGTACTGTCTTTCTTCGCTGTAGAAGGAACTGTCAAATAAGCCAGCCTCCACCGCCAGGAATGTCTCGCCTAGTATCGCACATGGTGTGAACATACCCATAGTAACCAAGTCAGCCCATCTCTCATGCATTGTATGCCTCATCTCTTTTGTGAAATGGCCCTTAGACTTTCTTATCATCATTAAGCTTGTTAGCTTGTGTAGTTGCTTGTTTTTAGTGATATTTCAGCTTAGCATATATATTTCAGCCTAGCATATATATATATATATATATATATATATATATATATATATATATATATATATATATATATATATATATATATATATATATATATATATATATATATATATATATATATATATATATATATATATATATATATATATATATATATATATACTAACTGGTAACCTGTGGAATATATATATATATATATATATATATATATATATATATATATATATATATATATATATATATATATATATATATATATATATATATAGGCAACCCCGCTTAACGAAGGGGTTACGTTCCTAAAAAACTCTTCGTTAAGCGAAACTTCGTTAAGCGAAATTTCAAGTTTAACACCTGAGTTGAACTTCCATTGAGAGTAAACAAAGCGAGAGTGCATCATAGTACAGTGAAAGGTTTAATGAAAGTAAAAATTATGAAGTTGAACAGTTAGGCAGTTTAATTTAAGTCATTATAATGTACACTAATGTATGTATGTACATAACTTTATAATGTTGATGATCTTAAATTTATGAAGGGAGGGAGAGTGAAATGGGAAAGACACCAACTGGCAACCTGTGGAATGTAAACAAACGGTGCATCATTGTATCACGTACAAAACTTATGTACCACATTTCCACAAAGCTTTCCATTTTATCCATTGTAGAGTCACGAGTTCAGGTGGTTCTTTTATCTTTCAAGGAAGATACGGTCTCACCAGCCCTCTTAATAGAGTCTGCTGACTTGAAAATAGTAGAGACAGTAGATGGTGGCGCGCAATGCTGTTAGTTTTCTCACCTCTCGTGTCTGTGAATAATATCCAGCTTCACCTCAAGAGTAAGAGACTTCCTGGTCTTCTTAGCAACGCTAGGCGACATTGCAGGGCATGTCTTCTGTAGGTGGCTATATTTGTACACTCCAGCTGATCGATAGCCTCAAGTGAGGGTTGGGAATGCAGTAGGACAACATCCTGTGGAATGCACCCTTTGAGATAAATATACTTTATAAGGGTAGTTTATTTATTTACATATCTTTTGTTATGTTTTATATGTTCTGTGCAATAATTATTATTTATAAGTACTTTTTTCTTACCTGAAAACACGTAAAAAAAAATAGTAGGGGTGCTTTTTTGGGGAAGCTGGAATGGATTAATGGCATTTCAATGCATTTCAGTGAGTAAAAATGTTTTGAGATACGAACTCTGTCACGGAACGAATTAAACACGTATCATAAGATACCACTGTGTATATTATATATATATATATATATATATATATATATATATATATATATATATATATATATATATATATATATATATATATATATATATATATATATATATATATATATATATATATATATATATATATATATATATATATAGACAACCCCGCTTAACGAGGGTTCACACAACGAAATTTCGCTACAACGAAGGTTTCATTTTACTACCATCTGCTCGTTTAACGAACACCAAACTCACTTTAACGAAGTTTTATCCAGGTAATTTTTTCCAAGTTTGAAAGCACTGCCGTATCACACAAGCCAACAGGCTTTTGAATACACCAGTGCCTCTCGTGGACAACACATGCATCACTCGATCTCCCTGTTCAAAACAATAACAGCGTCACCAGCAGCTCATCTTCCCTCACTGAACTTACCACCAAAACGCCCTGCAATGTTGCCTAGCGTTGCTAAGAAGACCAGGAAATCTCTTACTCTCAAAGTGAAGCTGGATATTATTCACAGACACAAGAGAGGCGAGAAAACTAATAGCATTGCTCGCCACCATCTTGATTCCATCTACTGTCTCTACTATTTTCAAGTCAGCAGACTCTATTAAGAATGCTGGTGAGACCGTATCTTCCTTGCAAGCTAAAAGAACCACCTGAACTCGTGACTCTATGTAATGTAATGTATATGTATCTGTGTTGTAATGTACTATGATGTGTGTAGGTGATGGGTTAAATACTTGGGTGTCGTTGGCTCTTACCCTTGTACCTAGTTATCTAGTTAATTGCTTGTTATGGGAGGGGAAGTGAGGACAAGTTCAGTGGGAGAGCAGAACGAGCTGTGTAGTCGCTGTACACCAAGGGAATAAAGATCACCAGATTGCTGACTGCTTTTTGCTGAACACCACAATGGATAAAATGGAAAGCCTTGTGGAAATGTGGTACATAAGTTTTGTATGCGATACAATGATGCGCCCTTTGTTTACATTCCACAGGTTGCCAGTTAGTGTCTTTCCCGTTTCACTCTCCCTCCCTTCATAAATCTAAGATCATCAACATTATAAAGTTACATACATACATATATTAGTGTACATTATAATGACTTAAATTAAACTGCCTAAATGTTTAACTTCATAATTTTTACTTTCATTAAACCTTTCATTGTACTATGATGCACTCTTGCTTTGTTTACTCTCAATGGAAGTTTAAGTCAGGGGTTAAACTTGTTGTAATCGGATCACTTAATGAAGGATTTTTTTAGGAACGTAATCCCTTCGTTAATCCCTATATATATATATATATATATATATATATATATATATATATATATATATATATATATATATATATATATATATATATATATATATATATATATATATATATATATATATATATATATATATATATACAGTAAGGTCCCGGGTTACGTCGGTCTCGAGATACGTCAAACTCGCACTTACGTCAGTCCACTATAAGGCAATTTAAGATTTAAAAAATTGAAAATTTATAAATCGTAAAGCACGGGGTTTATTGTTATTGTTGGCTGCCAGGCGTCACTAGTGGTTATCCGCCACACCGCCCACCTCACGCTTGAATACAATAACACTCTACGTACCTCATTTCCACCACACTGTCGTCCCTGGCAAGAGTGTTCCTACATCTGCGTTTGCTGACTATCTTAGTATCTTGCTCAATGGCACCAAAAAGAAAACTTCTGAGTGATAGCAGTGATGCTAAGAAAAGGAAAACCATTATGCTACAAGAAAAAGTGGACATAATTAAAAGATATGAGAAGGGAGGCAGCAGCTGTGTGTAAGGGAGTGAAGAAGAAAATGGGAAGCCCATTACCATGACAACAGGGAGGTTGATGACCTTGAGGGCTTTCGCACCCATCACAACAATAACAACTCCGGAGCCTTCGCCTGGGCCACACGACACTTGCAGCTCACTTGCACCGTCTGCGCCTGTCTGCTGATCCCTATTGCCCTTTCCTATTGCATTTCCTGCTCTGCTGCCCACGCTTCTACTCCCACTGCACTGCACTACGCTCCCAGCTGTCCACCCTGGGCGTCACAACATTCGACCTGCCCACCCTCCTGGCGGCCTCAAGCGTCCACCCCTCTGGCAACCTGCAGTCTTTCGCATTCACGGCCCTAATCAATATATTCCTACATAGTTGTAAATAATATAACAATATAACCTTTTACTTACCTGAATAACCATAAAAAATGATTGGTTGAAAACTTGATAATATGCTTTGAAAGTACAAAAACTCGAGTTACGTACAAAATCGACTTACATCATGTTACAGGAACGTAACTCTGGCGTAACTCGGGACCTTACTGTATATATATATATATATGATTTGAGGCTTCAGTTATAGAATTTTACTTGTCTCTTTACAGGTTTTGGAGGAATACAGACTGCGGGTGCAAGGAGACCACATTTCAGGGCTGCTGCAAGCCTTACAAGATTGTGAACTCAACCTACAGCGTAAACACATTTTAAGAGAAATTCTCTCCTGAGTATTTCTTCTTCTTGGTTTTACGAATATTGTCATAGATGTCATCTACATATCTCTTTAAGAATTAAGGAATATCAGATCTACAGGTTAGTGAGATTTGCTGTTTTGTGATATAACACTGGTACCATAAAATTCATAGCATTCAAAAGGTGTAGTGAAAGCTGTTTGAAATAAATTATAATTTTCTTGCATAATATTTTCAGTCATATCTAGATTGAGGTGCAGTCTAGTGTATAGTCGTGAGTGTTAGTTTCTTTCCACCTCGATCATTCCTAATTTTGCATTGTATAACACTCCCAAGACAAAGTAATTTTGAAAATTGTTTGCTAACTATATACAGTAAGGCCCCAAATTTAGCGAAATCCAGCTTAGTGAAACCCTTATTTAGCGACTGTCTGGAAAAAGACCAAGCCCTCAAGTTTAACGATTTTCTCTCATATTTAGCGAATGTACCCCGCTACACTGTCCCGCCTCCCGCTTGCTCTGAGCCAATTGTCCCGCCTCCCGCTCGCTCTGAGCCAATTGTGTGTCTGTTTGGCCGTGACATCAGCCCCACAGTGCCTCCGGCATTCCCGCTCGACACGAGCTATTGTGTGTGTTAATCCAGCGTGTGAACTCATTTTTTGTGCTCCCATCCTCGCTGTTTAGCAAGTTTCGCTATCACCATGGCCTCCACTAGTGGTTCGGGGGGTGTTGATTCTCGTGAAGGTGGTGATGTTGCAGCTGTAAATGGGGACTTTGGGTGGACGAAAGACTGATTGGTATTTTTCCCTATTTAAAGTAGTATTCAAATTTGGCGAAATTCCAATTTAGCGATGGTTTTGGCAGATTGCTAAATGTGGGGGCTTACTGTACAAAGATTTTATTTTAGTTCTTTATGCTCAGCAATTTTATATAAGTACTGAGAGAGAAATAGAAAGAAAATGGAAGGTTTATTAAATTAAAAGCTGGTGGTTTGGCAGTTTGGTGGAAATGTTAGTTATTGGCCTATGGGGATCTAGTTATTTAACTTTTTCTTCACCTTTTGTATCATAACCCTGTCCATGTAATCTGTTTTCAAGTTATGTATTTGCAAATCCATTCATTCTGCAGGTTTCTTCTTTTCAAGGCTCTCTTCTTTTTATCACTCATCTTTGAAATAACTAAAAGCAGAATAAATGATAAAAAAAAAAAAAGGCAAACAGTACAAATGATGCATGGATAGATTTATACTTTCTGTTCAGTTTGAGTTCTCACAGTATGTAACCTTGCATCTAGAAATCCAGAACCAGGATGTACTGACTCTGCAAACTCTGTGATCTGGTGAAATTCAGCTCAAGAGATGCATTGAGGCAAGTTGTTTTTGTGTTGTTCTTGATCGTTACAATGTATTTTTTAATGTTTTGTTTCGTTTTGTCTGAAATTATGTCTATTATAATGTCAGAGGATTGTCTATTGCATATTGTATATTTTTATATTTTATTATAACCTACAGAGATAATATGAATAGTATTTTTTAAATGTGCACTACATAAACACTTTAATAGTAGAATTAAGGCTCTATACATGCATTGTGTCTTTTATACCATCTTTTACACCCAAGACAAAAATTACTTTGTTTCTTAATTGATAAAGTTCAAAGTTGGTATCATTGTTTTTATTGTTGGTAGGAGGCTACAAGAAACCATAAACATTATAAAGTCCTGTAAAAGCGTTTGTTTTCCTAACTCAGAAATCAAAATCTGATACTGAGATTTCATGTCACCAAAACAATAACAGACTGATCCTTGGACTTGGCTGGCATAGATGTTCTGTCATCATATAGATGTAATGATGTTAGCAAATGGACAGTGCCCATCCTGAGGAGGTTTATAAAGTAAAGGCATGCCATGTTTGGCCTATGGCAAGACACAGCTTGGAGACATGGTGATAATAGCACTGCAGCATTCTTGGCTTATTTTAATTTTGATCTCAAATTTGTCCTTTCCTCAGAAAGGAAACTGAGCAGAAATTCCTCTGCACTTTGATTGTGAAACATTAATCTCTGGAGAAGCAAGGTAAAATGTGTGATAAGATTTTGTGTTATATTAAAGTCTCTAAAAATGAGAGAGCTTAGTACACCAGACAACTATATTTTGCTCTATAGAATGATGATAGTTGCATATACTTGAGTAATCATCAATGAAATACTATTGTAAAGAAAAATACTTAAAGGTATAAAAGTACAGTAAATTACTAAGCACATCATGAAATAATGTTCTGATATGACTAGTCTGTAGTGCTAGATCATTGGTTCACAAAGTGGCCAATATCGACTGTCAGAGGTCGATGGGACCATCCAAGGGATTGAAGAATAACCAGGGAGACAGTTAATATTACCGCTGGGGTTGAAGGGACCATTGAAGCTTCCATCTGAAAATTCTATAATCTAGATTATGATTTGTGAAAATCTGAAGAAAATCATGTACCTTTAGATAATAATGAAAAAAAAAAGTTATTGAATTCAAACCATAAATAATCATTTTTCAGTAATTAATCTTGAGAAATTTAAGTAGCACTGGCAACACTACCTTCAACCACAGTCCTATTACCCACTCCTGCAACTTGACATGTTTTAAGAGAAAAGCATCAAGAAACCTTGTTAACTAAATTGGCCATTGTTTTGGTTATACCATGTTCTTTTTCTTATCCAAGTGGCAAATAGTGGTTTTAATTTTGTGCGTAATTTTTTTTTCTCGCCTGTCATCATTGATGTAAAAAACTACTACACCTACTATTGGACATGGTTTTTGCCATTGGAATTATTTTCTTCTAATTAAGAGAGGGGATCGATGGAAATCTTGAAACTTCATTGGTGGGTCAATGAGTTAAAAAGATTGAGAACCACTGCACTAGATTATGTTGACCAACTTCTGAATTAAACCAGATGGGAAACACTGAAAACTTGACAGTTTGCAATATCTCCCTTTTCAGTAAGAATTAATGAAAGATTAATATTATAAGCTGGATATGATTTATTTTTCCAATTTTGACACTAATTAGATTTTTACAGACAACATTGATTAGAAAAGCATAAAGATTGAAATCTTGATATGATATTGCTTGTTGGTAAAAAGGGTGTATGGACAAGTCGAGTATTAACCAATTTGAGTGTGCCAAATTGAGTGCGCTGGAGCCAGGTCTGTCTAGGGAATATTCCCTAGACAGAACAGTGTTAACATTCAGGGAGAAGATTCCTTAGACAACAATCAAGGCTGATGTTTTCATGAATCATGATTGTTGTCTCATGCTTTTGAATGCACTAAAGTAGTACATCAAATAAAGTAATACTACCATAAAGTAGTTCATCATATAAAGCTGTATTCATCCTCAATAGCAATGCTTCTCAAACGTTTCAAGCTTATGGAACCCTTTCACACTTCTGGTATTCTATGGAACTCCCTACAATCCTTTCACCCAATATAGGTAAGTAGAACGCCCCCACATATAATTACAGGCACTAAATTGATGTGGACTTCATGTGGTCTCTCTCTCTCTCTCTCTCTCTCTCTCTCTCTCTCTCTCTCTCTCTCTCTCTCTCTCTCTCTCTCTCTCTCTCTCTCTCTCTCTCTCTCTCTCTCTCTCATTTGCAATGGAAATGGCGCATAGCCTATTATGTTATTAATGAAGCCCATCAATGTGGGGAATTTCTTTGGGAAAAAGATTGGTTGCATTGACATTCAAGTTGATTGTATGCCACTTGACTTGGTGTGCACTCAACTTGTCCAGGTATTGTAAAAATATATCTCCCCTAAATGCTTAAACTTCTGTCTAATATTAGGCAATGACCCTCTATTAATACATATGAGAAACATATAAGTGAATGTATTATAAAAACTTGCTGTCATCATCCAGCTGCATGTTAATCACTGACAAAACATTATTTGAAGCTAAACAAGTCAAGGAAGAAGACAGTTATTGTGCTTCTTGGTTGTACTGGTATTTCTCGTTTTGTGCGATATATGGGTTCCTACAGGCATCGCACAAACTAAAATCACACAAAAAAAACTATTTTCCCCATAAGAAACAATGGGTAACAGGGGTATGGGGTTTTGGCCCAAAAAACTTGTATTTAAGAAAAAAAAAAAATTTTTAACTAATAAAGTGAACATGTCCTAAAAATGCTTCATTCTAAACCTATATGTAACACTAAGTTGCAAATAAAGTGTAAGTAAATCACCCAGTAACACTTAACACGATGCTCCCTCACTTCTCACAGTCCCCTCAGTCACTCGCCATATTTATCCATACTGACCACTTCCTCTGGCACATCCACTTCCACTTCTACTATGGATTCAGGGTCATCATTTTGGGGGCATTTTAACGAACAAGTAAACTGGCTGGACTGGCTGTGACTGTAAACGCATGAGAGGGCTGTAAATATTGAACTGGGGAGCAGGAGCGGCCACCTGTTGCCAGGCAGTGGAACTACGCATCTGGAGCACTGTTTGAAATGTGGTTTAGGCAAATCACATCTTAGTGAACAGATCACACAATTTTGATTATTTATAATATTTTTAATGTTGTATCGTAGCAAATTTGCACATAAAAAACACGTACAAAATGAGAAATACCTGTACAGTATAAGTGATATTGGTATATCCAGTTTTACTCCTGTATTGTGGATTTAAATTGCAGCAATAATGTTTGGCATATGTTATAAAATTATTTATGAATATTTACCTGTACATACATACATGTACGACAAAGATAAATTGAAAAAGAATAATACATTAATTGCATTGTAAACATCTTACCATACAAATTACTTACAATAATAAATATTTAATTGTTTTTACCAATTAATAAAAAAAAACTTATTTGTAAGTACATTTATATAATTTACATATAAAAGTTCAGCAGTTTTTTTCTTCTTTTTACATAAATGAAGGCAATATTATGGAGAGAAAAAAAAAAAAAATATATATATATATATATATATATATATATATATATATATATATATATATATATATATATATATATATATATATATGTAAGTAGATAGATAGTTGGGTGCTAAATTATTATCTTTCATAGTGAAGGTGTTAACCTCCAGATAAATCACAGACATAGGTAGTAATATATTAAATCCTGATATGCACAAACTGTTATTGTTACATCTCTTATTTGAAATTCAGGTTTGCATTATATCACAAAAACATATTACAAACAACAGATATTGTACACTATCAATATAAATGTTTTAGTATATTCTTAAACAGTAATTAAATGAGATGAAAATGTCATTGGTCATGATGTTGCATATATTCTTGCCAGAATTTAGATATTCTAAGTAAAAAAATCTTTTATACATCTATGCATTTTAAAGATGATGTTTAGCCATGATAAGATATTCAAATGTGGCTTGGCAACAGATATAATGGCTGGGTGACCTTGGTAACCATGGAAGAGAAACACTAAGTCCACACACTCCATATTACGTTTAAAAGTTGATATAATCTAAACATATTCACTGCCACTGCCTTGGTGTAAACCTGCATGCATCTGTCTGAGTAGCTATCATCCTGATTTGTTGCTAGCCTCGTTCCTTCCCACTCCCTGTCTAGGTAGGCATGATGCCACATAGCCTGTTATTTAGTTTGTTTATTACAACTATGCTATTATATATTGTCATGTTTTAGATGGGCATTACTGCAATTTATTATGATATAACAATATTGGCTTATCAGTTATCTATCTGATAATGATTTTCTCACATTATTGATATATTAGCATTGTTCCAAGTAGCAATAATTGATCATTTTGGTTTCAGGAACATGAATATGTTGAAGTTTTTAACTTTCAAAATCAAATATAGTTACCAATATATTATGGAGTCCCAAGCAAAGCAGCAAAGCAGGAAAGCAGAGCAAACTAGGGAGAATATGTATCTCTCCAGATTCAATGATGTGTAGGGATGAAGCTCATACTGAGAAAAACTTTCATGTATTTAATCAAAAGAAACATGATACTTATATAGAAGATTATGGCCAAGAGCCTGACACTTACTGGCAGCACCAGGCAAGAATTTGTTTACATTTAGAAAAACTGATTGTACCACACTTGATTTTTCACCATCTTCATTTTTTTGGTGAAAAAGTACAAAAAATACCTGCTGGGAATTTAATTTTGAGACGAGTTTTGAACTTGAAGATTATGGTGTCTCATTACATACATTCAAGGTATTTTATTCATTGTACTGATATATCACCATCTCAGTTGTATGGTGCTCAGTGATCCAAACTTCACCACAGATGGTCTGGTTGTCTTAAACCACCAATATCAGCTAAAATCATTCAACTGAGACTGAAATTTGTGGGTTTTCTTTCCTGAAAGCCATCTTATTTGTTGAAATATATATTTTTATACATAAAACAATGCTTTTTCTTTAGTAAAGAGACAGGGTAAATACTGAATTTGATTTGCTTTTTCATAAGAATAGAAATTTATATTTATTGATTTTTTTTAGGTAAAATCAATATCATTATCAGTAATAGTATCTTTATCAACTTATCGGTTATCAGTGATATATTTATTGCCATTTATTGATTATTGCTATTGCCAATAGGATTCTCATTATTGATTTATTAGATATTGTGGTGTTTTTAATTAATTGATTACTTATTTCATACACATACACACACACACACACACACACACACAATGGGTCTCTCTTGTTACCTGATTTATAGATTGTCCCAATCTATAAATCAGGTAACAAGAGAGACCCATTGAACTATAGACCAGTGTCACTTACAAGTGTGGTAGCTAAGATGTGTGAGAGGGTGGTGAAGAATAGATGGACAGACTTCTTGGAGAAAAATGACATACTTTGTGAGTGTCAATTTGGTTTTAGAAAAGGGCGTTCATGCACGACAAACCTGATATGTTACTATTCGAGGGTGATAGATGTAATACAGGAAAGAGATGGTTGGGCTGATGGAATATATCTGGATTTAAAAAAGGCCTTTGATAAGGTACCACACGGAGACTGATCTGGAAACTTGAAATGGTAGGAGGAGTGCATGGCAGTTTACTAAAATGGATGGAAGACTTTTTGGTAGGAAGAGAAATGAGAACAATAATTAAGGACAGACCATCAGAATGGGGCTTGGTGGAGAGTGGAGTTCCACAGGGATCAGTGTTGGCACCAGTAATGTTCGCAGTCTACATAAATGACATGGTGGATGGGGTGTCCAGTTATGTGAGCCTATTTGCAGACGATGCAAAATTGTTAAGAAAAGTGAGATGTGACAAAGATTGCGAACTACTCCAGGAAGACTTGGACAGAATATGGAAATGGAGCTGTACATGGCAAATGGAGTTCAACACGACAAAATGCAAGAAAATAGAGTTTGGCAAGAGTGAAAGAAGAATCAGGAGTATGTACAAGATAGGAAATGAAGACATAAAACCAGTCATGAAGAAAAAGACCTTGGGGTGACAATTACCAATGACCTATCGCCAGAGAGACATATAAACAAAATAATTGGAGAAGTATTGAACTTATTGAGGAACATAAGAGTGGCGTTCGTATATTTAGATGAAGAAATGATGAAGAAAATAATTACTGCAATGATAAGACCGAGGCTTGAATATGCAACAATACAGTGGGCTCGAACTTAAAGAAACACATAAGGAAACTAGAGAAAGTACAGAGGGCTGCAACAAAATGGTGCCTGACTTAAGAGATTTGACTTATGAAGACAGACTGAAAAGAATGCAACTTCCGACCCTGGAAAACAGAAGAGAAAGGGGAGACCTGATAGCAATATACAGAGTGATGATTGGCATGGAAAAAATGGATAGGGAAGATCTGTGTATGTGGAATGAAAGAATGTCGAGAGGGCATGGGAAAAAACTAAAATGGCCACTTATAGGAGAGATGTGAAAAAATATAGCTTCCCTCATAGAAGGGTGGAAGCATGGAATAGTTTAGACGTGGAAGTGGTCAACGCAAGGAATATTCATGATTTTAAGAAAAAGCTGGACATTAATAGATATGGAGACGGGACAACACGAGCATAGCTCTTTTCCCGTATGTTACAATTAGGTAAATACAATTAGGTAAATACACACATACATATATATATATATATATATATATATATATATATATATATATATATATATATATATATATATATATATAAACATATAGTCAAAGCAGAAAAGGGTGGCCAGGTTAATTACTGGCTGGCCTTTGTTCCTGATTAGATAGTATGCACTTGGCGGTGAAGGGAAAAATGCCCCTAGTAAAATTGGCTACAAAGCAACTTTACTCTAGCTGTCACCCATCACTCAGTAACTATAGATGACATAAATCATGTCTCAGTGTCATTTGATACATTAATGTTTCAGAGTGGCCGCTGTCCTGTGCTCCTAAAATTTGTTGGTGTTTGTGTTGAATAATTGAGTGGGAAGCCTCTTGAACATGATACAAGGGTCAGGGTGATCTAGTGTCATGAATTAGGCCTTCAAACAAAAGAAATAGTAAATGAAATTAGTGTGAGTGAGAGAAGTATTCACTGCTAAGTTGCAAAAATTCAAAGCATCTGGCGGTGCTCGTGTTCCAATCCCAGTTAAAACTACGTACTGGGAGACCCAGGAAAATAAGTGAAACTTCACTCAGAGTCCTGAAGTGGAGCGTGGATGTCACTCCCACTCTTACGGCAGGGAAACTGAAGGAGGAAAATCCTCAGATACTTGGTAATGTTGCCGTTAGAACAGTGTCTGACGCACTGCATTTGCGCCTCGAATACAAGAAAGTGGCAGCTCGTCGCAAATCAGCTTTAAATGAACTGCAAAATAAAGCTCGAAAGGCATTTGCTTCTAAATACTTGAAGTGGCCATTGTAAAAATGGCATAGCTTCCTGTGGACTGATGAATCAGTCTTCATTGTCAGTGACATGAAGGGAAAGAGAGTGTGGGTGAGGAGGGGTGTTCGTATGAATGATCCCAAGTACTGTGCCCTTATGGTAAAACACCCTGCATCACTTATGGTATGGGCTGCTTTTGGATATCAGGGTAATGGGCCACTAGTGGTGCTTCCACAGAATTTTATGGTAAACCAGCAAGTTTATCTCAACATCTTAGAGGAACACTTGGGGGAGTGTTTTGCAAACAGTAATGCAGAGATTCTCCAGCATGACGAGGCTCAAGCACACAGAGCAAATTCAGTAAAACACTGGCTTAAAATTAATGAGATTGAATATATTTCTGAGTGGTCAAGTAACAGCACAGACCTCAGCCCTATTGAGAACTTGTGGACTATCTTGAAGAGGGAATTGAGGGAAAGAGACACTTCTACAGTAGAAAAATTAGAGGTAGAGTTGTGCACTGCCTGGGATAGGATTCCTGACTCCACACTTTAACATCTGGCCAACTCTATTCCAACTCATCTTAACTTAATCAAGAAGACCAGTTTATCTTCAAATAAGTAACTAGAGATGTCGGCGAGTGTTCAATGACTGTTTTGATGTTTATATTTTTGTTAACTTTTTGTGGTAAAGTAGGGAAGATGCAAATGCTTGTGCAGTCATAAAAGAGCGACCCGGCCAGCCTTTTCCGCTTTGACTGTATATATATATATATATATATATATATATATATATATATATATATATATATATATATATATATATATATATATATATATTGTCATTGCACCCAGGTATGATGTTTATCAGTAAATCTGGTTCATTATCACTACTACTTATCTTGTTTTGGGATACTGTGAAGCTCAAAAATTTTTAGAAAGCATGATAAAGAAAGAGTAGCTGCTGGGGTCAAGATTGAACTTATGCCATCATGACCAGGCATATTTGTATGGAACATTTTTCACTTACATTAGCATGTACTTTCACCTCATGTAATATTTGTAGAATCAGTTTTCTGAAGGCAGCATAACTTAGTAGTGCTCTATCAAGATGCATTTGATAATACATGTAGTACATCTAGCCTAAGATTATTAGAATTTTTATGACCTGTAAGGCAGCTAAATCATCTCTTTAACTACCACCACTATAACTGTTCACACCAGCACAATCATTTTCTGCGAAACCTGTAAAAAGAACATTTTGGTGATTTAATAATACTCTTTTATTATACATTTAATTGCAATATCATTTTTAACAGTAGAGTTATTATCAATGTGAAAGTAAAATTATGATCTTTCTATAGCCATTTCTATTGTTTCAGTGCTGGTCTGGAAGAAAATTAGCAGTGAAATGACCATGTACTGTAAAACTTAATATTATTTACTCACTTTGCCAGCAGGGAATCGTACTTAGAAAAGGCTTCATCAATATCAACATAGCAACCAACTAGGTGTCTGAAAAAAGAGACAAGAAACTAAATCAGTTTCATGATCAAAATATAATTTTCATATAGTAGTGGAAGATGGAGATCAGATCAGTAGGTGGAAAAAAAAACTGCTGCATCATGTTGCTTGAGCATGAGGTAATGAAGTATCTTAACAAAATAGCTAGAGAATTAAAAAAAGGAGAACAATTTGAGCTCTTCAGCAATGTGACAGAAAGAACATTTCAGTGTTGTCTCCAGAAAGACCTTGGTCCTCCTCCTGTGTATTCTGCCAAGAAGCCACTACTAACAAAGGCCATGAATGCTAAGAGAGTGACATTTCTAAAGAACTTTAGCATCTATGATGAAGAAAAATGGTGTCAAAAATATGGTGTTAAGATGATGTTTAAGACAAAACCACGTGTACTACCAAATAAAAAATTGTGTATATACTCGTAGAATCTACTGACTTTCATCCATATGTCTATATATAGTTTTCCAGCAAATGGGTACTCCAGATTGATACCTATATATATAGACTGCTACAAAACTAAACAAACAATTGAATCTATATATAGACTCTGCTACAAAACTAAACAAACAATTGAATCTATATATAGACTCTGCTACAAAACTAAACAAACAATTGAATCTATATATAGACTCTGCTACAAAACTAAACAAACAATTGAATCTATATATAGACTGCTACAAAACTAAACAAACAATTGAATCTATATATAGACTCTGCTACAAAACTAAACAAACAATTGAATCTATATATAGACTCTGCTACAAAACTAAACAAACAATTGAATCTATATATAGACTCTGCCACAAAACTAAACAAACAATTGAATCTATATATAGACTCTGCTACAAAACTAAACAAACAATTGAATCTATATATAGACTCTGCTACAAAACTAAACAAACAATTGAATCTATATATAGACTCTGCTACAAAACTAAACAAACAATTGAATCTATATATAGACTGCTACAAAACTGAATAAACAATTTAATCTATATATAGACTCTGCCACAAAACTAAACAAACAATTGAATCTATATATAGACTGTTACAAAACTGAATAAACAATTGAATCTATATATAGACTCTGCTACAAAACTAAACAAACAATTGAATCTATATATAGACTCTGCTACAAAACTAAACAAACAATTGAATCTATATATAGACTCTGCTACAAAACTAAACAAACAATTGAATCTATATATAGACCTGCAAAACTGAACAAGTAACATCTATATATAGACTCTACTGCAAAACTGAATAAACAATTGAATCTTTATATATATTATTTGTGTTTGATTGGAGATATGTCCATATATTTGTATGAATGTTTGGAGTTACTCAAAATTCAGGATTTGTGATCTGGATGTAATTTACTTCCACTTTTCTTCATATTTTTCACATATGTACTTGTTTTGTACCTATTCATTTTTAGGCAATGTTGCTGGTACAGTTCCTTCTCCTTGACATGATAGGCTAATAATAAAAAAAGTGGAAAAAAATGCAAAAATTTCCAGTATTAGCTTATGTCCATAGTACATCCACCATAGACAAAGCACAAGCAGTGACCGGCCTTGAGAAGCCATGTTGACCAGTGTTTGGGTATTTGAGATGCCAGGTAATGATTTATTTTATTAATTTTATTACTTGTAAGGAATTGTCTATATATAGACCATGCTACAACTTAGTGCAGTAAAATAAGAACAATCATCTATATATAGACGGTCCAACAAAAAGTCCCATTTTTTAAACATCTTTACATAGATTCTCCACGGGGAAGGGGTTAAGTGCATCAGTGATACCTACGGGAAGGTTACAGGGCTACATGGTGCAGACCAACATGGCTGTTATTACATCAAGACTGTCAGGCATCCTGATTAGGTCATGGGATTACTACATTGGGATTGGTGGTAGTGGTGGTAGACTTGATTTTTTTACAAGAAATGTGTCCATTAAATCTTAACACCACAAATGTGTTATATGAGCATCTTTTTATTATTTATTGGGTTTCATGGCATCACACATTTTTTGGACAATGGAGTTTTATGCCACAAGATGAAGGTCATCTAAAAATTTTTAGAATAGCAAGACATTGAAGTTTTGGAATGGCTTGGGAATACAGCAGATCTTGAGTCGTTTAGAAAATGTATACTACTAAGATTAAATGAAAAGGAAACTCAAAAACTTGGATACTATGATGTTAGAAAAATTGGAGAAGGCATTCCGTCACATGTGGATGCAAGAATTAGATGCAAACTACTTCAAATATCTTTCAGTATCTATGCCAAACCATCTTTAATGAGTGACTGCAAAATGGTATTAAAAATAAAGGTTGAAAGTAACAGTATTATATCATTGACCACTAGTAAGTCTTCATTTTATGTGAAGATCATAGATTAATTATTTCCATTTAATTTTTATTTTAATTTATAGCAAGGCATTGAAGTTTTGGAATGGCTTGGGAATACAGCAGATCTTGAGTCATTTAGAAAATGTATACTACTAAGATTACTGTATTACTGTATTACTGTATTAGTCTTTGGTGACAAATTCAGAGCAGCTCACCTGTCCACCTTTGAAGCATCAAAAGCAGTGCGACCATGAAGAACTCTACGGTTGTTAAATGCCACTAGGTCACCTGGAACCATGTTAAATTCCAGACTGGCTGATGGCTCTTGAAGTTTGTCTGAGAATAGCTGCAAAAACAATATTACTCATATAGACTGTTCATTGGTTTACTGTACATATATACATTTGAAAATTCATAAAGAATAAAAGCATTCCAAAATTAATTGGTATAAAGAATAAAGTATCCAAAAATTGCTAGATAATGTGTATATACATTGTAATATGGCCATGTAATAATGTGAATGAACAGTGGTTGCAGTTTTTTAAAATTTGACTAATTATGACATTAATCTCATTCATATGTTTAGTACATAGTTATCATTATTGAGTCTAATACAGGAAGGTTTAGTCACCTTGTAAGCATGATAGAAAGGTGTCACTACATGTGTGGGTGCCTGCAGAGGCTTCATGGTACGATTGTTATAGTGCACCTCTGTGATGTCTCCACTTGCATTAGTGCAGAGGATGGGCCACACAGCAGAGTACTGCTGACCCTCATTCTTAATAGAAAATCTGTAAGAATAATGATTTACCATCATTCTGAATGATTAAAACTGTGA
>NC_059304.1:8852443-8952443 GCF_017591435.1 Portunus trituberculatus | reverse complement strand
CGTGAATTTTGAAATATGCAATGCTTCTTGGAACGCATCTATCGTGTAAATCGAGTTACCTGTATATTTATATTATATATATATATATATATATATATATATATATATATATATATATATATATATATATATATACATGTATATACTATCATACTTAGCCCAACACAACAGTTAGGTTCCTGAGCTCGTCGTGCACGGCAAGATTCATGTTGGGCGAATAATAGGCCCTATGGGAAAATAGGGGTTAGGTTCCCAGATCCTCCCAAAAAACACACTTTTAATTTTTTTTTTTTTATTATTTATACCATACCAAAAAGACTGAAAAAAAACCAAAAAATGAAGAAGCAAACACACATTTTATTTAACTACGGTACTAGTACCTTATTTACTTTATTTGCTGGTTGGAGAGGGCTTGAAATACGAAGTGATGGGCCTCTGACTGGCAGATGCTTCCATATGGTGTAAGGTCTCCTTGTAGGGCACAAAAGCTCCTCAACACCCCTCTTAAACTTAATGCTCCTCTCCAGGATGGGATCTGTTTCAGTGAAGAGGAATGTTGCATCTTCCATGACTTTCAGCAATTTATGAAAAGTTTTGATGGTGAAGACAGGCTTAGTCTCTTCATCATCATCAAGATCCTCATCATCAGCACCTCCTCTTGTCTCTTCTTCCTCCAGCTGCAGCAACTCTTCAAGTGAAGGCTCAGCATCATGTGAGTCAATCACATCATCCACATCTTCCTCAGTCATGTCATCAAAGCCTTCTCCCCCAACTGTGTGGGGCGAGTCCAAGACGCTTGGGTGGGGAGGTCACGTGCATCCAAGATGTATTAGACTTAGTCTAATACATCTTGCGTGCATCCACCAGGACCAGCGGGAGATTCAAATGGAGACCAAATCGTGCAATCGCGAGTCAAAGTCGTGCTCGGCGAAATATGGCATATTTTACTGATTCATGTATAAGCGAGATTCGTGTTCGGCGAGGTATGACATTTTATATATATATATATATATATATATATATATATATATATATATATATATATATATATATATATATATATATATATACAGTGATAACTCAAGATACGAAAGCTTCTGTATAAGAAAATTTCATTTTATGAAATAATATGCGAAGATTTTTTCGCTTCATATTACGAAAAATTACTCAGCATACGAAAGATACGAAACAAAACTCGAAATTCCCATGTGCAGAAAATGTTAAAATTCGTGCCATTTAGAAATTTTAAAAAATAATAAATAATAATAATTTTGAGTGTTTTGCAAAGTTAAGTGTTAATGTTTCCTGCAATTTTCTATATTTTCTGCCATTTGCCCTCCTCCTCTGCCGCCACTTTTGCTTTCGAACATCGCCTCACTCGAAAGGTAAGATTCCACATTTTCGTATAATTTTTGTATTATTATTTTTCATTTATTATGGCATTATGTTACATTATCTACTTCATTTACAGGTATTAACTATTAATGGTAGGTTAGGTATACTGAATGATTCAAATGTATTTGGCTCTTATTTCATTCTGGTTATACCCTTATTATAAATTTTCATTTGTTTTCATGAGGCTTGGAACGAATTAGACAATTTACATGTAAAACATGACTCATTATACGAAAAAATCACGATACGAAAGCCACTCCGGAACGAATTAATTTCATATCGCGAGTATCACTGTATATATATATATATATATATATATATATATATATATATATATATATATATATATATATATATATATATATATATATATATATATATATATATATATATATATATATATATATATATATATATATATATATATATATATATATATATATATATATATATATATATATATATATATATATATATATATATATATATATATGGCCTCTGTGCTATGATCAGCTGTGATGACAATATGGTGGCCTAAACAAACATCTCGCCAAATATCATCACTCTCCAGATTTACCATACCAGCAAAGCATCTTGAGATAGTGTTATTTTAAATAATCCACATAATTTGAAAAATCGACTAGGTTATTTACCTTGTGTTATTTCAAAATCACATAATCTAAACACACACAAATCAAGAAATACCTGTACATACCATGAAAGATGGGAGTTAAATTTTACCTATAAGAAAGAGTTATTTTTCCCTAATATATGCCCTTTACTTATAAAGTAGGAGCAACAACAACAGTGATAGTATTGATACTACCAACCTATCTATTCATCAGCTAATATATCCTTTTAACTTAGACAATCAAGGCATTAGATGGCTTGCCAAATCTCATCATAGATGAAATACAGGGGTGGCAGGTATAGGTCTCAAAGTACAGGGGAGGCAGTTATAGGTCTCAAAGTACAGGGGAGGCAGGTATAGGTCTCAAAGTACAGGGGAGGCAGGTATGAGTCTCAAAGTACAGGGGAGGCAGGTATGAGTCTCAAAAGTCCTGGGGGAGGCAGGTATTTGTCTCAAAGTACTGGGGAGACAGGTATGAGTTTCCCCACTCTGTTTTTCGTCACTTTTTAGCTTATGCAGAGAATACTAAGGCAGATTGAATTATTCCAACCCACCTATGGAGTGTGCATACAGCCTGTACTCTCCATTGTATAGGGTATAGTAATAAAGGATTGCCATATATTAACTATCCAAATTCTTCACTAACTTTTGATATAATATTGAAAAACATGTAAATCATTAAAAATTCAATTTGTTTACCTTAGCTGCAGTAACAAGGTAACAAGACCACAAACAAGCAATCAATAATCCAAACTGATGCCTATATCGATGTAGGTTAAAGAGAAAAGACTGGCACGCAATGTGAGGTGAGACATGAGACAAAGGAAAGGATGGAAACATCGACTCCATACAAGACCCATACACGTTAGTCTTGAGCAAAACCAACCACTAAAGCAGCTGCCAACTGGCAAACCCTTCCCTCTTCGTCTCTCCCATCATTTCTATCGTGTAGAAATGTGACTTTTTTTTTTTTTCAAACAGCTATTGATGGAATTTAAGGAATTTTAAAAAGTCCCCCAGATGTAATTTCAACACGTGAATTCTGGACATGTCCTGCAGGAAGATCTGGATATATGGCAACCCTATAGTAGTAATGATATAGTGCTTATATAGCTAAAAACCCCATATTATGATGTTGTAGCTTGTACACTTAAGTTGATATATTGGCATAGCAACATTGTGTGGTTGAAGTGCATGAAAAACAAGCATCAGAGTTCATAAAGTGTGAATGTGGGTTGGTCAAGAGCGACTCTTTAAGGGTCTCTGATAGTGGGTGGGATCATAAGGTTCTTATCTCTACCACCATTATCATGTACATGTGTTTGTGTGTGTTGTTCTTGTTGTTGTTGATCTACTGATTACAGTGTTGTTCTTGTTGTTGTTGCTCTACTGATTACAGCGTATGGACTTTATTCCCTGTTCTCTTGGTTTCACACTAGGGGATGGTTCCTTAGAAGAAAATGACATAATGCAATGTAACCACTTTAAGAATATTATCATCTTGTTTTGACAAGTTTTCTTTAAGAATGGTATGTAGATGTGAACACCATGGAGAGTTGGAAGGTTGTTGTTTTTTTTAGCTTGATTTTAACCTTCACATGACATTGTGTCCATCCTTAAGATGCTCCAAAAAAGTGTGCCACTTAGATTACCTTATCTTGATACAGATGTTTATGAAATGTGTTTCTTTCCCTTCTGTATATGTTTTATCATTGACTACTTCATAGTTGGGAATTTTATTCCTTCAAGTGTTCAATAATAAGCCACCCTGGAAAAACTACATTGCTCTTGTGATTATGTGCATCTTACTACTTTTAAGTGCCATCAGTTTTTTTTTTTTTTTTAAGCAGTCACACACTAACGTCTGAAATCATTGTTTTTGTAGTCTTTGTTGCTGTCCAGTCGGACATGAAGAATCTGCATAGAAAAAAAAAAAAAATTCTTTCAACCTCTATGCATAACATTACATTGATTTTATCCTATAAAGCTTATTTTAGTTTCTAGAATACTATGTACAGGGATTCACCTGTCGAAATCTGCGTCTGGGGAGAATTTTTGAAAATTCCTCAAATCTCCAGAATTTCAGCTTTCATCAAGAAATGTTTAAAACATATGTCAGATTTTATAAGTTGAAATGGTGGGACAGAAGAGATGGGAAGAGTTTACTAAGTGGCAGCTGCTCTCTCTCTCTCTCTCTCTCTCTACGATTTTCAAGCCAATACTATTGTTTAACATTTTATATATATGATGGTGGTAGTGATAGTAGTTATTAGTAGTAGCAATCATGAGTGGTTGCAGTGCTGTATAGTAGTAGTAGTAAAATTGATAATAATAATAATAATAATAATAATAATAATAATAATAATAATAATAATAAAAACAATTATTATTATCATTATTACTATTATTATTATTATTATTATTATTATTATCATAATGTTATTATATTATAGTTATTATTAATTTTATTACTACTATTTCTACTACTACTACTACGGTATAACAAGCACTCATGAGAGAGAGAGAGAGAGAGAGAGAGAGAGAGAGAGAGAGAGAGATTCTCGTGCCTTTCATTTTATGGAATGGTTTAATAAAGTTCCTCCCAATTTCTTGGTTCTGCCTGCTGACTTATCTGCATGGTTGAACTGTTGTCCTGCGTCATGTTACCTAGCTCCTTAACTTCGGTTACACGCAAGAACACACCGTCCACTCTGTCCAGCCTACATTCTCTCACTCCGATTAAAGTTTTAATTTCTAATTAATCAATTCAACTGCTTCATTGTTGCTGCACACGGCACACCATTTGCATTTGCATTCCAATTTTATATTTGTTGCAAGCAAATGCCAAATTTTCTTATTCTTTTTTATGGAATAAATAACAATGAAAAGATCAAAGAATAAAATCAATAGTTATGATACTTTTTTTTTCAGAGGAGGGAATAAATTAATCAACAAATACAAGTTCTTCAGTCAACGGTCATTACGATAAGACTGTTGATGACCCTTCGGGAATGTTAGTCTATATATATATTATCGGCTTATCGCATCAAAACACTGTTTCCCTTGCTGAGCTAAGGAAAGGTGTGACGCACGTACTGTGCCACTGGAGAAACATCTTATTTCGCCTTACATGATTAGCTACTTCGTGCTCGTAAAAGAAGAAAAAAAATACCATTAGAAATATCGTATCAGGTACCAGCGATCGAGACACTTCCTCCTTAGTAACCGGTTATTACGGATGTTAGCAGCTTAAGTTACCTGTCGGTGCAGAATGGGCAGCTGAAGCTGAATCCAGAATCTCTCACAAAAAGTTGTACATGTTCAGCATCGCCTCCCGCTCTTATATACAGGTGAACAGTCTCAGTTCCCTTTGATCTCCACATAAATTCGATTGATTTCAATGTGTTTTGTACTTTGGTGAAATGCCCCATCACTTATAAGAGTAGTTGCATAAGAAACCCAGGCAAAGATTGCTCCTGGTAAAAGTTTGTATAAGGCCAAAGAAATATATGATGTGTCTGCACGTATGACTCTTGGTTGTTTCATTAACTGCATTTGGTTACCTAAGTGACGTCATGGAAGACTTGAAGAGGGCAAGTCTCTGATTGGTCCGCACGGGTGGGTGTGTCGAGGTGCTTGCCGTGTCTCAATACGTCTTAAAGTTTGGACAAAATTGGTGTGGTAAGAAACAAATAAACAAACAAACAAACATTGATTTGATGTCAACCATAAGAGCACACCTATATTATAGTTAAGTGACCGTCAAAGATCAGCCCAGCAACAACAGGTCGCGAGAGGGGCAGGTTACCTGTTTAGCGTTACTTTATCACTGCCATCTCGCGCGTCTTCTTGTTTACACATTCTGGGCTTGAAACAACGTAACCTTCAGTTGACTCTATAGACAGAGTGCCGTGTAATGCTTTACTAGCACAATAATTTCCGTGACATTTTAATTTATATTGCAAAAACAATACTAATACAACTGGAAAATTTTGTTTTTCTTAAAGTAAAATGTACTTACAATACAATTTTTATCATGTAAGAGATGTTACTCTCTGGACAAAGTCACAGACATGGAGAGTGAACAATCATAATTTATATTAGTTTGTTGGCCCTTGTTGCATTGTGTTGCATAGCTGTACAAATATATGTATAGTTGGCTTAGTTGCTGTATACTTACATGGAATGATTAGAAAGTATTGGCAGGAAGATTTTATTAAACTAACTTTGTATATATATATATATATATATATATATATATATATATATATATATATATATATATATATATATATATATATATAGTTAGATAGATAGATAGATAGATAGATAGATCGAAAGATAGATAGATAGATAGATAGATAGATATATTACGTGTTTGACAACATTTTTTTTTCTGCTACAATATTATTCTTTTTTCGTGGATTACATGGATGTAGCATGCAGTATTTCCCTCCTATCTGTATAGAAAGTGAAAGTTACCTACATTTACTATTATTGACAATCTGTAGCAGTACCACATAATGCTAAGTATATTTCCCTGCCTTATTTGCAAGAATGGCGTAGTCTCTGAAAAAGCATTCTATTCTACAGTACGTCTCGTCTCACACCCTCTCCTTTTCTCCTATAATAACATCGCCCCGTCAGAGTAGTCTAGATAATGTCAAGAGGAGCAGTACAGTTTCTCTCTCTCTCTCTCTCTCTCTCTCTCTCTCTCTCTAAATAAGATTCATGCATCTAAAGCCATTGCGTGTACTCTGATGCGAGTCATGATCTTTGCAATTCATTCACCTTAGTTACGCAGTAAATTTAACCGCCACTAAACGCTCGCACTCTTCAAGGCAAGGCCGATATTAATAGTCCATTACTATGGCTCCATCACCAAGCATCCCGTTAGGAGGCCTAGGAGCAAATTATAAAGCGAGGATCTCATCAGGGAAAGTTCATGGAAAAATCAGAGAAATGCATCTTTATTAGACTGACTTCATTTTGTGGTATATCATTATTTGTGTTTCCAGTATGCCCATCCTTGGACCATTCACCTCACCAATCAGCACCGGACACGTGACGTCATGGAACTTTCTCAGGGGATGCGAAAAAATAAACTATCAGACCGCTAAACTTTGGTGTGTATTAATTATTGTTACATATAGCACAGTAATGTTCATTCTGTCTCTATTTTTGTCTGTCTGTCTGTCGTGTCTGTTTGTTCATCTATTACTTATCTGTATAACTGTTGGTGAGATTTCGCTGACCGAAGAGGGTGGAGGTCATAGGGTATTTATTATAAAGCGTCAGTCAATCCCCTCAGAAAAGTATGGATATTAAACCCTAACAACAGTCATATGTGTCGTGATTATATGAAAGCCAGTACGTGTCACAAAGCATAGACCGGCAATTTTTCCATCAGCCGTCACTTCACACCATGATTTCCCATAATCACTTCCACCGAGTATCTATAGTGCTAAATTCTTCGTCTTCACAACAAATATTAGAGGTTCCGAGACAAGCTAGGGATTTACGGCAAATGGGGAATATAAACGAACCAAACCGCCTCGTTAAGCAAATCAACGCTGCACTTGGAAATCCCCCATCACCAGCTGGAGAGAGAGAGAGAGAGGTTAGTGGGTCTGCAGCTCAGCATCATAATTTAGTGTGGATGAAATAGACAACGATGGTATGGTAGATGATACCGATCGTCATTTACTGGACACATATGGTATATTCATGCGCGTGTATGTACGTATATGCACACTCACGTTCATGTGCGCCAATGGGAAACTCACAAAGTATGAAGAGGCTCAGAATTAAAGTGTGAACGGTTGCAACACTTTAAAAGGAGACATGTGGAATGCTATACGTATTATATAGTTTTCAAGCTTAAGTCTCATATAGTTAGCGTTTCAGTTATTTTCATTCTTGTCTCACTTATGGGTCCCGAAATGTCGCTGGGAAGTTAAACATCGTTATTCATTTTTTTTTTGTATGTTAGATTTCTTTTATTATCTCTCTCTCTCTCTCTCTCTCTCTCTCTCTCTCTCTCTCTCTCTCTCTCTCTGTCTGTGTGTGTGTGTGTGTGTGTGTTCCATACACACACACACACCAATAACTCCTGCATCAGTAATGAACTTCTATCTTCCATCCACTAATGCTGTGAGACTATGGTGGGGATGAAAACATATGTGGTAACCCTCGCCCCCGATTAACAAAGATAGTGTGGTTATGAACCGTTTGACGCTTATGAGTGTAATAGGGCAAGGGTGAAGTGGTTGCCTGGGAGGAGCGCAGGCGTGGCATCTCATATCTTTACCATTGCTTTACAGATCCGTTGTTCTTTGTATTCTTATTCTTTTTCCTTTCATTCGTTCATAAGATATAAAGCTAAGTGGTAAGAAAAATACATTGCAGAAAGAACCTAAAACGAAATAAATGGAAAAGATAAGTGCCAATGAACATGCCAGCTTCAAACGTTAATGTGGTCGTGATTTCTCTGCAGTTGATTTCCGGGTTAATTATGTTTTCACTATTTTTCAAGCACTGAAGAAGGTAGCGGAGGACGCGGAAGATTGTTTTACTAATTATAGATCGACGCACGTCAGTACGACTGATATGTTAAAAATTTTAGAATTTAGAAGGACTCTTCAATGCTGATACGTTCTTTTAACAAGGAGTCGACAGAAAATGATACTGCAGGGAAGAACATACTTGTAAAACCTCTTTGCAAGTCAAAGAAGTGGTTAATGCTGGAAGAGCTACAATAGATGCGTAATTAAATAAATAATCAAATGAATAAACAAACGTAATCTATTCAGCAAAATTATTAGATAACTAAGAATGAATTGCATTAAAGTTGGAAAATCTTATCGTAAATCTTATCTTTTTTCGAGTTTCCACACTTTCCAGTCAGAAATTGATGGTACTCATGAAAAAATAAATCGATACACACGCATGCACGTCATATACATGTATATATATTTTTCTAATTATAGAAATTGTTATATATATATATATATATATATATATATATATAGAGAGAGAGAGAGAGAGAGAGAGAGAGAGAGAGAGAGAGAGAGAGAGAGAGAGAGAGAGACATGACACGGGGCGATCCATCCAACCTATAGTAGCAACAATCAAAGCAGTTAGCAGTAGCTACGGAGGCAACAATACCAGCTGCGGCGGCAGCAGTGTTCTCAGTGTAACGGTCAAGATCACAATGAGGAACAATGCCCGAACGTGTTTTTACTGCCAAAGCTATTTTCACTCCTCTCTGAACCGCTGCGACACAAACGCAGATTATGCATTGCATAGCACGTGTGTCCCTGGACTCTCCCTGGATCTATCTTACAGACCCCAAGTCTTGGTCTCCTTTCTGGCCCTTTACCACGCCTACCGAGGCGCGCACCACATCCTTCCCATATACAGCACGCGCTGCCCAACAGTGAACTGTTAATAGTGTCAGCTAATGTGAGAGAGTTACACACAATCATTGATGAATTCACCAGACACAGCTAGGGTAGACATATTGTTTATGTGTGAAATCTTCCTGTTGTGCCATAAATCTATCCCCATGTACGTACCAGCATACTCTCCGTGGGGTGAGAAGAAAAAAATCCCTTCACGCAGGGAGGGGGTGTGACATTCTCTTTTAAAGAGGGTTACTGTTGGAAGATGAGTCTGAGGTGCAGCCCTTCAAAGAGTGTCACTCCGAGAAGGTCTTATAGAACCGTACATAAATGACCAGGCTGTTGCACGTCCTCCCCAGCGCCAGGGCCTATAGTCTACCATACTCCGACGATCTTACGCTGGCTCACCGCTTCGACTCGGGGGAAGTTCGCCGTCGTTGTGTCCCGGTTCAGCAACACTGTAAGCTGCATCGCAGTCTGGGGCAGCGTGTGGCAGGTGAGATACGAGCCACATAAAGCTAAGCTGCTCGGTCTCTAGGTCGAGGCCAGCCCTGTGCATTGATCAACTTCAGCGGGGAGACGCGATGCGGCAGGACGAGGTGGAGGTGCTGTGGATAACCAACCGTAGGCTGACCTTTAGGATCCTAATCGGGTTGTTAGAGGTCTCTAGAAGAGGATGCCGTGGGTCGTGCACGGTAAGGCCATATATATATATATATATATATATATATATATATATATATATATATATATATATATATATATATATATATATATTATTTTTTTTTATTATTATTTTTTTTAATAAAGTCAGATTTTCGCTGGAGTACGCATGTGCAGCTTAGATGCAGCTAGACTTCCTGGAAAAGATACGAGCGAAGGCTTGTCAAAGAACACCACACATGTGCCACGAGCCACGCCTCTACACCCTTCAACCCCGGCAGGATGTGGCGGGAATCACTGCTCCATGTAATATAAGGTGAATATGTACAGTAACACGTGAGCCAACCTTTAAGGCAGGTTCACACGTGTCAATATGCGACTAGCTGAAATTGGAAGTGGCTAGAAGTATCGACTGAGCCTTTGTAGTCGGCATCCTGTTGGCGGAAAGTGAATGTCAACAAACAGCTACCCAAAAAGATGTCTTCCTCTGTTGACGATTACGTTCAAATTAAATCATCACAAGTATTCAGTCATCACCTCCAACAACACCCTGCATAGAGGGAAGCAGTCATCGAAGAGTGGTAGCTATCTGATCGAACGCCGATTTGCATAAGCATTTACTTATTTATTTATTTATTTATTTTTTTTTGCTGTAGAATTAACTTTTAGTGCTCTTTTTCCCTCGCCAACTCCAAAATATTCTCTACAGCGACACCACATTTTCAAATCTTTCTCCGAGACGTCACAACGTACACAAAGTCACAAATCGACTGAACAATGTTAGTTTTGTTTTGTGACAGTTTTTTTCCTATCGCTAGGCACCGATATTCAGTCGAAAACTCTACCAACTTGCAATTTCAGTCGTAAATTGATACGTGTGAACCCGCCTATAGGTACTGTGGCAGCCACCCAGTGACCGCGTCCCCACGTAACTCGATCCTGTGATCTCGATGCAGAACGTGGCACCACGAGACCAAGGAATCTGTATATTCCTTGCACGAGACTGTTTATAAACACATACGTTAACTGGTGGATCAATATATCAGCTGCACAAGTTGATATATGTGTATATACCATACAGGTGTTAAGAAAACACTTTTTTTTCTTTTGAGGGTGAAAAAGATAAAAAAAAAAAAACTTTTAAATGCATGAAAGAAATCTACATTAGTTTAACTTTGCCTAAAATCGTTTTCTATGGTTGTTTTAGTGGCCGACAGGTGGCAGTAATGACGTTTTCCAAACTAAATTTCGTTGTTTATTCCCTTCCTAAGTTCCTGTGTATTCCTTACTCTATGCATAGGCCAGTGGGTGCCGAGTGGCATCGTCTGGTTATGGCTCTCAACTAAGTTTGTCCCAGGCCTTCCAAGACGCTTTTAAGCACACCAACCTTCCTCGAGAATCAGATAACCTTCCTGCTACCAGCACCTTCGGGGCAATAGAGGCTGTGGCATCACACTTTTGACCACATCCTGCTTAGGCCCCAAATCCCCAACGAGAACAGTCGCCGGTATGATCATTGAACTATCTTTTTTCTGTGTGATACACAAAAACACATGAAGATAAGACACGGCGAGGCTTATTGGTTATTATGATAATGTATAGCGTATTTTGGCGACTGAAGGAGAGAGAGAGAGAGAGTTAGCCTGCCAGTCACAGTAAAATTTTACTTGAATATGAAGATATCTTTGAACAAGCCTCTTCTCCGGAGATTAATACTTACATGTCAGATAAGATTAAGCTTGCAAAATATCACGCAATAGTTAATGTTTATTACAAGGCCTTGTCAGTTACTCGTGACACGAAATATTGTGGTAAACTGGTAGTGTACTGAATGTGTAGTTTACATTTGTGATTTTTTTTTTTTTTTTTTTCGTGCATCCGGCTAAATTATTGCATAACTTTGATGCTTTTGAAAGTCAACACATTACTCCAAAGACATAGTTTGGTTAGGTTTGGTTGGTAAGGTACAGGAATTGACCAAATTTCTTGTTTCCTTAATTAAATAAGTCTGAAGAGGCAAAAGGTTATTTTGTCAAAGGAAGGAGTTGATTTTTTTTTTCCTTTCATATTTTTTATTTCTCATTCCAGCTTAAGATATGATGTTTCGCCAAGTGTCTCTGGTGCAATGCAAGATTGTGTCAGCGGTGAAATGTTGGGCTGTGGCAAATGTAAGCACTTTGATACTAAGGAAAGAAAAAGTGGGGAGACTGAAGAAGGAAATGTAAAAAGGATGGAGAAGGGAATGTAAGGAGGCTGGAATGAAGAATGTACAGAGAGGCTAGAGTGGGGAATGTAGGAAGACTGCAGAAGGAGATGTAGGGAGGCTGGAGTGGAGAATGTAAGGAGACTGGAGTGGGGAATGTAGGTAGGCTAGAGTTGGGAATCTTGGGAGGCAGGAGTGGGGAATGTAGGGTAGCTGGAGTGGGGAATGTGGGGAGGAATAGAGAGTTTTCTGTATCTAGCTTTTCTTGTTATCTAGTAAAGCTATACAAGGACATGATATATTGAGGAAGAAAAAGGACAAATAAAAAAAAAAAATTGCAGGGATGGATTCCATTATTTTTTGCTCTTATGTTTATTTTGAATTATCTTAAATTCTCCAAGAAGACAATTGGTCAGGTTCTGATCTATTTGTAAGTAATCTTAACCTGTTCCCAAAACCCATCCTGTTGTGAGGTTAGTAAACACTGGTTTCTAGCAAGCAGCTTATTCTTTTATAATACCAACATGTTTGTATAGCTTCACATTTAATTTCAATGTGCCTATAATTGATTATTAGACATTGTCTTCTCTGTCATTAGTAAGGAAGTAAGTAATCAACTAAATGTATTGTTGATAGTTGCAGTTTAAGACTTTTTTTTTTTTTTTCACTATCTGCAGTCATGGGTGCCACACCATCAGCATCACCACTACTCCACCACAACAGAGGATGATAGCCACAAGACCTTAGACCAGTATCCTAAAACATATGACCCAACCACCTACCGCCTTTCCTTTGATCCTTTAGAGTCGAGTGCAATCATGGATGTTCTAAATAATGCAACCATGCAGCACTTGGCTACCTGTGGGATTGGCAAGGGCATGGCCAGCAGACTCCTGAAGTATCGGGAGAGGATTGGAGGTTTTCAAGAACTCTCACAGCTATTAGAAGTGGATAGATTGGGTATAAAAGGAGCTGAGGATGTGTGCAAAAGTTTACTACAACATTGTGGTTCTGTGGGTGTGTCTGAAGAGACATCATCAGCATCATCATCATTGCTGCAGCATGACATGGCTGATTTAGAGACATTGATTGGTCAGAAGCGTCTTGTCAAGCCACAGTTATCAAAGGCTATATTGAAGGTATTTGAATATTCATGTTTTTATTGGGTTGATTTAATGAAGTCAAACTTGTTATGTCTCATTTTCAAACAAAATTACATTTATATATACATAAATTCTTTGCATACACAATTTTTGCAGTTAATGCATTCCTATGGTGTAGTGTTGTATTTGGAAGGCTACTTTTGAACATCTCTGTCTTCTCTTGTCCTTTGAAGTTTCTTGATATTTCCTTCCTTGAACTCATGTTTTTTGTTATGAACTACCTTTTACTCAAATCTATTCCTTGTGTCCTCATGTCATTATGAAAACCTAAACTTTTTATGTCTCTAAGATCTTGGCTTCTTCAGTTTCTTACCGTGGCCTTGTGAATCAAAACAAGTCATCCTGCTAAATGACTCAAATCATTTATTGCTCTTTGCATTATTACCAAATTTCCCCTTTCCTCTTCTTTTCTCTAGGAATGGAAGATTGAGGCTGTTCACTTCTTCCTGCTGTGTCAAATCCTTCAGGCTGATCAGATTTTTTTTTGTAACTGCTCTTTGTACAATTTCAGTTCTTGCAAGGTTTTGCATTATGGGGCTCTACCTTACAGCTCTATGCATGTATGTGTGTGTATATGTGTATGTGTGTATGTGTACCTATTTGTATTTACCTAGTTGTACATTACAGGGTTTGAGCAGGGCTCATAGTGTCTCCATATCTACATTTATCCGACTTTTCCTTCGTGCACACTTTCTGCTGTTAGTTACAATCTCTTCACTTAATCCATTCAAAATGTTCACCGTCCTATGTAGAAAACTAAACTCCTTAATGTTCCTCAGACACTGACTTTTCATAATTTTCTTGGAATATCCTCTTGTTCGTCTATCTCCATCCTCCATCAGTGATACCAGGTCTTGTCTATCTATCTTTTCCATACGGTTTACTAACTTATACATCGTTATTAGGTCTCCTCTTCCAGTCTATCCTTCGAAGTTAGTCATTCCATTTCCTTCAGTCTTTCTTCATAGGGAAGATCCTTTATTTCTGGGACTATCTTTGTAGCAGTCCTTTGGATTCTTTCTAGTTTCTTGAAGTCTTTCTGTCTGTATGGTGACCATACCACTGCTGCATATTCTAGTCTAGGTCTTATCATATTGGTTATGATCTTTTTCATCATACTCTTATCCATGTAATTGAATGCCACCCTGATGTTAGTTAGTGTCTTGTATGTTGAAGCAAATAGTCCATTGTTGTGTCTTTCTGGAATCAGGGTGTCTTATATAATCACTCCCAGGTCTTTCTCCCCACTCCTTTTCAATATAATCTCTTCTCCCATTTTATATTCCCATGTGTGTGTGTGTGTGTGTGTGTGTGTGTGTGTGTGTGTGTGTGTGTGTGTGTGTGTGTGTGTGTATTCATCTAGTTGTAATTTTACAGGGCCTGGGTATCATACTCGTGTGGCCCCGTCTCCATATCTACACACATCCAACTTTCCTTTAAAACTATGCACACTCCTTGCTGACACCACCTCCTCACTCAAACCATTCCACACCTCCACACATCTTTGTGGGAAACTATATTTCTTCACATCCTTCAAGCATATTCCCTTGGCTATCTTTTTACTATGCGATCTCGTAGTTCTATTTAAGTTTTCCTCTCTCAACATCATTTGCTCATTATCCACTTCATCCAGTCCGTTCAACAGTTTATAAACCTGTATTAAATCTCCTCTTTCTCTTCTTTGTTCCAAGGTAAGCAAATTCATTTCTTTTAATCTCTCCTCATAGGTCATTTCTGCCAATTCCGGAACCATTTTTGTTGCCATTCTCTGCAATCTCTCCAACTTCCTTATATGCTTCTTTTTATAAGGGGACCAAACCACTCCAGCATATTCCAATCTTGGTCTAATTACCGTACTAATTAATTTCTTCATCATATCTTTATCCATATAATGGAAGGCTAATCCAATATTTTTATCAAATTATATGTTTCTCCAAACATCTTATCAATATGAGCCTCAAACTGCCCATGGTCTTGTATTATCACTCCCAAATCCTTTTCCTTTTCCACCTTTTTCAACACTACTTCTTCACCCATCTTATATGACCCTCTTGGCCGTCTTCCACTCTTCCCCATCTCCATCACATGACTTTTGCTCAGATTAAATTCCATTTCCCACCTCTTGCTCCACTCCCAAATCTTATCCAGATCTGCCTGTAAAATTTCACAATCTTCTTCACTCTTCACACACCTACACAACTTCGCATCATCCGCAAACAAATTAATATAACTGTTTACTCCCTCTGGCATGTCATTAATATATACAAGGAAAAGTATTGGTGCCAGCACTGAGCCTTGTGGGACTCCACTCTCCACCACCAACCAGTCCGACTTTGCATCCCTTATTACCGTTCTCATCTCCCTCCATCTCAAGTAGTTTTCCATCCACTTTAACACTTTTCCTTTCAGTCCTCCATAAATCTCTAATTTCCATAGCAGTCTCATGTGAGGTACCTTGTCAAAAGCTTTCTTTAAATCCAAATATACACAGTCCATCCATCCCTCTCTCTTGTATTTTGTCAACCACTCTTGAATAAAAGCTCAGTAGATTTGTTACACATGACCTCCCTTTCCTAAAGCCAAATTGATGATCCGATAATAACTTATGATCCTCCAGGAACCGTATCCAATATTTCTTTATCACCCTCTCACAAATCTTACCGACCACACTTGTTAGAGACACAGGTCTATAGTTAAGAGGCTCTTCCTTACTGCCTCCCTTATAAATGGGCACCACTTCAGCTCTTTTCCACTCTACTGGTACTTCCCTGTTTCTAATGAGCACCTTATAATATCATATAATGGATCAATCAATTCTTCTCTACATTCCTTCAATAATTTTCCTGAAACTTCATCTGGTCCCATCGCTTTATCATCTTTAAGTTCCTCCAACATTTTATATAACTCCTTTTAGGTATCTTAATGTCATCCATGTGCACATTTCCTTGTACATTCTGAGGCTTTACAAACATTGTTTCTTTAGTAAATACTTGCTGAAACCTATTATTTAGCAATTCCGCTATATTCTTAGGGTCATCTACTATCCCTTGCTCTCCTTTTAATCTTTCAATGGACTCTCTCTTTTAAGTTTACCATTTATGAACCTGTAAAACAATTTTGGATGTTCCTTACTCTTGTCTACAATATCTTTTTCAAATTTTCTTTCTTCCTCCTCCTTACCCTCACATACTCATTTCTCGCCACTCTATAATTCTCCTTATTTAGTATATTCCTGCTCTTTTTCCATCTTTTCCAAGCCACATCTCTTTTTCCTTAGCCTTAACACAAGTTGCATTAAACCAATCCTTTCTTCCTTCCTCTCTCGGTTTATACTTTGGTACAAATTTCATAACTCCTTCTTTATAATATTTCATAAAAATCTCATATTTTTTTGCACTTCTCTGATTTGTAACATCTCCTCCCAATCTAATTTTCTGAAATAATTTTTCAAACTTTCTGTGTCCATCTTTCTATAATTCAATCTACCACTCCTGTATGTCTCGTCTTTCCTTCGCTGTGTTGTTGCTATCTGCATTTCCATAACCACATGATCACTCTTTCCCAAAGGACATTTGTATTGTATATCTCCACATAGGTACACTTCTCTTGTTAACACCAAATCCAGTCTAGCCGGTTCATCATCTCCTCTATATCTAGTATTTTCCTTCACCCTCTGTTCCATCATATTTTCCATCATTAGATTAAGAAATCTCTCTCCCATGCTTCCTCTCCAACACCACTTACTAGATTTTCCCAATCCACCTCCTTACAATTAAAATCTCCTACTAGTATCACCTTTCTTTTTCCAGATAATACACTTTCCAAACTCTGTAAAGTATCCTTGATCATATTGTCGTATTCCTTAATGTCCAAGAATTTGTTTTAGGAGGTACATAGGTCACCATGATTATTAATTCTTTTCCATCACTTTTTATCCTTATGCTTATCACTTCTGCATTGTTCTTCCCATACCAAACCTTATCCACATTTATTTTTTCTTCGTCATAATCATAACTCCTCCTCCACCTTTACTCTCTATCCTTTCTCCATATATTATATTTATTATCCAAATTTACCTTTGTTTTTTCATGTAATTTTGTCTCAGTCAAACACACTATATCAGGCTTCTCCACCATCATATAGTCTTGCAATTCCAATCTACTTGACAGTATCCCATCTATATTAGTATACATTACGGTCCACCCACTGCTCCCTCTAGGGGTTCCTCCGCATTCCTTCTTTCCACATACCACTTTCTGACTCTCTCGTATAACTCTCCAAAAAAACTTTTCTCTTTCCTCTTCAGACCGTTCATCATTTTTCCTTCTCGCCTCTTCCAACAATTCCTTATATCTTCTCCTCTCTTCCTCATTTCTATTTTTCTCACAAACACCTCTTTACACCCTTCCACCTTTCTTAACTTTGATGTTCTATATAGGATGTCCTCCGCAGATTGTTGTGACTTCAGTACTACTTTAATCGGTCTGCTCACTCCCTCCTTATACGGACCCAGTCTATGGATCTCTTCCACTTCTTCTTGTAGGTCTTTTTTTTCATCATTTAGATTTTTGAACAGATCACTTACCGTTTTTAATTCTTCCCTAATTTTGTGTGTGTGTGTGTGTGTGTGTGTGTGTGTGTGTGTTTGTGTTTGTGTTTGTGTTTGTAATTGATAGGAATATTTGAATCTTGTGATATAGAGTATGTAATAGTGCACAGATTTGAAATTTGTATTGAATCTCTCTCTCTCTCTCTCTCTCTCTCTCTCTCTCTCTCTCTCTCTCTCTCTCTCTCTCTCTCTCTCTCTCTCTCTCTCTCTCTCTCTCTCTCTCTCTCTCTCTCTCTCTCTCTCTCCATACATCTTCCCCCACAGACCACTGATAATTTTGTTGCCCTCCATGTAACGGCTGGCTTCTTGTCATGGGTGTTGTGTGGAGCTGATGGGCAGATATACAACTTAGCAACACACACACTGCTCACACCCAACTCCCGATTTGATGCACTGAGAATATATGAAAAAGTATGTGTGTGTAATAGTACTAATGAATTTAGCTTATGAACCCATTATTGCCTTAAGTCTGGAGATCTAAGAGGTCTGGTCAATTGCATTTCCTAAGAAAAAAAGTCCATCAAGAAGTGTCCAAGAATGGAGATCTCTGCAAAAGGAGAGAGAGTCTGAAATGTGTTCCACTTTGGAACTTAAGTCTTTAAAGTATAATGGCAACTAATAGTAATAATTATGGAATAACAGTGATAATATTAGTATAGTAGTAATAAGTGTCACAGAAAAAATGATAATGATCTTACTCTTAATTAATCTGAACTCAACATCCTCAGGTGCTGAGTGTTACTCAAGAGATCCCTGAGGCTGACTTTTATGTGTGGGAAGACAGAACAAACCATGGTCAGTTAGCCAAGGCACCTCTAGGTACTGTGATGGTGGCCCTGCAGCTGGCTCAGGTGAGAAGGAACAGGGTGAGAAAGATATTTCATTACTTAATCTTCATTTGGTATGTAAAGTGAAGATGGAGAATTTGAAAGGTTGGGTGGTTGAGGGGTCCAACCTACCTTGTATGGGCCATTTGGCCTTTCAAAGTTGGGGAGTGATGATATGTGCTTATGAAAAAGAAGATAGTGATGAACAGGCAAAAAAACAAAAAACAAAACAAAGAAATAAACAAAGAATTGAATAGAGAGGAGGGAAGGTGTAATTGAAGGAAGAATGAGGACATTAGAGAGAATGGCTAGGAAGAGGATCAACAGTGGGAGAAGAGGAAAGAAGTGAATATTGAATGAAAGGCAAAAGGAGAAAGAAGGAATAGGTGGAAGAAAGAAAAAAACTGTGTTTATGTGGAGAAAAATATTGTTTGTATCTCGCTGTTGGTTTCCCAAAAGGCATCGTAAGAACATTCATTCATTTGATTTATAATTTTCATTTTATTTTCAAGAAATTTGGCTTAAGAATATTATTCTCTATGATTTTTCAAATCTCTCTCAGAAGAACTACCGTTGGACTTTACATTTAATAGTCATCTGTGGATAGCTGTTGCCATGTCATGATGGCAGTCTAGCAACAACAACAATAGTTAATCAGTAAGATTCTCTGGACGCATCTTAGGTATGTGAATAGGTGTTTATATGGACAAAAACAGGGGAGAAGAAAAAGGTGCTTCTTCTTTTGATTAACTTCATTTGTCCCTTCTCATAACATTTTCATGTATCACTGGTAAGAAACAAGATTTGGAGGATTGCCTGACATTGCTGTAATTGCCTTTTATAATTATAATGTGATTTAAGGTTACTACCTGCTCAGGTGAGCTTGTATTTTGGAGGTTACTCAGGCCATAACTTGCATTTTCCATATATATATATATATATATATATATATATATATATATATATATATATATATATATATATATATATATATATATATATTATTATACTGAAATATAGCCATGTTAAGTATTCATGTACTGAAGTCTTATAAGAAAATATACCTCATATTGCCATGACATAAAGGTGACAATGTGGCTCCACCTCATCTTGACCACTGATTAAGTAGTACACATATGTTACAGTTCTTTTTTTTCCAGATTCGAGGCATGCTAATAGCTCTCCTGGGAAGCAGCATGGAGAAAAGGCAGAGTGAAAGCCAAAGTTGCCTCCTATTTCTTAAGGATTCTGTGGTGCCCAAGCTGTTCAGACTAAAGGTAGGTTTGTATTTACCTAGTTGTACCATACAGAAGAGGAGTTAGGCTTCTACTGTCCATCTCCATAACTGTTCTTTTCCAACTTTTCCTTGAAATCATGCATATTCCTTGCACAGACCACAACATCTTCCAGTCCAGTCTATGCTTCTATATATCTATGAGAGAAGTTAAACTTCTTCATGTCACTTCTGCAGATGCCTTCTTTTAGTTTTCTCCCATGTCTTGTTTCGCTTTCATTCAGTACAAATAGATCTCCCCTTTCCAATGTTTCCATCCCTCTCAGTATGATTATGTTACCTCTCTCTTCTCTCTTCCAAGTTTTTATTTATTTTATTTTATTTTTTTTTTCATATTTTGAGCAAACTACCACTGCAGTCTTGGATGTATCATTGTGATAAAGTATTTTCTCATCATTTCTTCATCCAGGTATCCAAGGACCATTCTTAATAAGTTGAGAGTTTAACCTGTTACCTTATTGACATGCTTTTTCTGTTGAATGGTTCCTCTGAAGATATCACTGAGTTTTTATTTTTTTTTATTTTTTTTTTTTTTTCCTTTTTTTTCTCTGCTATTGTCTTGTCAGTTATTTAATTTCCCATCTTATTATTATATCTACATTTTCTATTATTCTTACTAAGTTTCATCTTTTTACACTTCCCATATTCAATTTCCATTTATCATGTGTTGCTCCACTGCACACTTCAAAATATCTTTGTAGTTCCTCACAATCTTTGATGTTCTTAATTTTTTAATAGTTTTGTGTTATCTGTGAAGAGACTTGCATTGCTGGTTACATACATATATATATATATATATATATATATATATATATATATATATATATATATATATATATATATATATATATATATATATATATATATATATATATACAAACATTACAGGTGCAAACACTGATGACACTTAATACTGGGCACTACTTTTATTTTGGGTCCCTTATTATTATTCTCATCTCTCTATTCTTTAAGAAATCCTCCATCCAATTTAGCAGCCCTTCATTCATATCATACATCTTTTCCAATTTTCATACAAGTCTTTTGTCAAATATCTTCCTTTAGTCTTAGTACATGCAGTCTGGCAACCATCTCTCTTTAACTGTGATGCTCCAGGTTATGTCCTTAATCCGTTCCATGTTCCAGGGCACAAGCTGATTTGGATACAAGCTGACTTTTATTTCCCGTGGAAATTAATGGGAAATTGATTAATTGGTTACAGGGGGGGAAAATTCCTCTAATGTGATTTACATTGCAAACAAATTGATGTAGAATGGTAATGATATGAGGTATTTGAATCATAAAGGTCAGTAGATGATGTTGAACATTCAATAAGCAGTGACAGTGGTAGGAGTGAGTGAGAGTGGGAGGGGGGAACAAGAGTTTGGGTATTGATTAATTTAATGTGTGGAATATTGTTTATATAAATAATTCAGCAGTGTAAGGATTAATACTTTAAACTGTTGACAACAGATGGGTGGTGATCGGCTGTCTGGATTGGGTGTGGCAGACAAGCTGATGGATGGCCAGCAGGTGATGGAGTGGCTGTCACCTGTCACCCTCAAGCCAGAGGTTCATAATGCTTACTTTAGTGAGGCAGCGGCTGATCGGCGGTACACAGCGGCTGCAGTGCTAGTGGCTGTAGCCTTCCATGAGGTGATACTTAGTAAGAATATTGCTGCACTGAGAATACTAAGCCAGTAAATAGTGTTCATGTCTCTTCTCTCTTTGAACATCATAATCTTTATTATCAGTCATCATCATTATCTTTACTATTTTGTGTCATTGTTATTGTTGGTCTCTTCATTTTCTGCATTCATTCATGTCTGATTTTTTGTCTGACATTATCATATCATCATCATTACCATCATCATTGTTACAATTCGCTTTATCTTTTAAAGGTTATTTCTCAATTTTCTTTCCTTCTTCATCATCATCAACAATATTGTCATTATGAGCTGTTGTGTAATAAAATTATCATGAATCAGAACCTGCACTAAAGTTGTTATTAACCCCTCAAATAATTTTAGTCACTTCTCTTCCTTATGTCAATTTCTACCCTTCATATTATGAAAGCCTCTATGTGACAATAAGTCAATCCCACCATATGAAAGGGTGGATGTATGCGTGGAAAAGACATGCCATGGGTATATCTTTTTTTGTGTCTGATCCTCATGTTGGACAGCTGCCAGTTGGTCTGCTGTAACATCCACTTGTCAGCTGTCAGATTCAAACTCATCAGTTGCTGTTGCTCCATTTTATAAGTGAAATAAATCACTTGTAAATCTACGAGATGACACTGGAAGAAAAAGCAGGGAGGAGGAAGAGATGCAGAGACTGCAGATACTTCCATGAATTAAATAAGAACAACTTGTGCAAGGATTGCCAAGATATGGATGAGAACAGCATGGCAGGGGCCACCCAGCAGGACCCAAACAGCGAGGACCATGGCCAGTGCAAATACAAGGTGAGAGAGGAAGATAATGCACTTTTATGTGAAACATGCAATGTGTGGCACCACATAAGATGTGTTGAAATAAGCCCAGAAATGTATAAAGCAATGTGCGACAGGAAGCAGCCCGGAATTTTTTGGATCTGCTAGAAATGCTACCCTAAAATACTCGTGCTTGTAAAAACCAAAAGTAATTTAGGAAAGATTAGACAAACTGGAAGAAGGGAAAGCTGAGAAAGCAAAAGAAAAAAAGGAAATGGTGAAGGAGATAGCAGAAAAGATGATAAGAAATATGAAGGAAAAGATAGAGAAAGAAAAAAAAAGGGCAAATATGGTAATATATAACATGCCAGAATCAAATAAAACTGGAACACAAGAGGGAAAGAGAAGATATAGAATGTAAGAACTTAATAGAGAACAAATTGCAGATAAAAGATTCTCAAATTGTGAAGGTGATTAGGCTAGGGAAGCCACAGGAGAATAAGCCAAGGCCAGTGCTGGTAAAGTTTCAAGATAAAAGGCAGAAATGGGATGTGATAAGAAATGGGGAAAAGGCTTAAAGGAATAAGGGAAGAGAAATACAAGAAGATAGGATTAGCACCATATCTGCCACCACATGAAAGGATTTAAAATAAACAGAGAACAGCTAAGGCTGAAAGAGAAGCAGGTGAGAGAGGATGGCAAATAAAGAAGGAAGATTAGAAAGAAACCCAGAACAATATGCATTAGAAAATGAGAATGAAAATGAGAAAAACTGAAAAATAACAAAAAAGAAAAAAGAAAACAAATAAATATAAAACTTTTAAATGTGCAGGGACTTACAAATCAAAAGTAATATGAAGTTGGAAATGTAATAGAGAAAAATCTTGTCATAATTTGCCTAACATTGACTCAGCAAAGAGTATACAAATCTAACATAAGTAATGGAGTCAAGAAACCTGTAAGCATGAGAAGTGACGGAACAGAGAGGTGTTGAAATTTTAGTAATGTACAAAGAAAATACTACCACAAACAAGGATATTCTTCACCTAACAATGAAAATTATGAACACAGAACTGATAACAGTGTATGTGTCAGTGTCGGATAAAGTGAAGCAAACATCTGTGAAACTATAAAAAATGCTCAACAATTGGCAAATGTGAGCTACTCTATAATACTGAAAAGTTATAATAAAGTAACATAGGTAGAACTTATTGGAAGAAAATGTGCCTACCACCAATCCTATTTGCAACAAATGTAAAAAATTTTACATAAAAAGAAATAGCTAACTGCAAACAGTTGAAAATAGTGTATAGAAAAAGATTTTAGGAGCTCCAAGATATGCACAGACCTGCATTTTAAAAGGGGAAATAGTGGCATCTGCCATGAAGACAAGAATAATGGAAGGAAAATTAGGGTATGCAAAATCTATAATAGATGAGTACAAGACAAGAACACAGGATAATGAAATTAGATGTGAGGAATCAAGAAACATGCTACTGAAAGATATACTAAAACAGAGAAAGTACAGCTTGACAAAGATTTTAAATAAATACCTAGAATGTTTTAAGATTAAAAAAACAGACCTGGAAACAATGACTGGGGAAGAGTTACGTAGAAATATAAGCTGGGGCACAGACCAATGAAATAGGTCATTAAATTAGATTAAAAGAAGTCTGGAAATTTATCAAACATTCAAGAAAAATAACTGAAGAACAAATATATAACACACCAGCCTCTATAGCACTATATAGAGCAAGAACTAACAATATAGGATTGAACGACAGAGAAAGATTCATTAATGGAAACACAAAATGTAGAATGTGTGAAGTAGAAAACATGGAACATTTTATTGTATACTATAAGGGATATCAAAGCGTCTCCAAACATCCACAGCGCTGCAGCAACCCTACCAACAGGACAACAAAATTATCATCGGAAAATTCCTATTTGTAGAGAACATTGCCAAATTAGAAGAAGATAAAAAAAATGGATAAGATGTGAAAAATAAGATATTTCAAGAAAAAATGCAGCAACAACAATAATAAACAAACAAAAATAACAAGACGTCAGCTGGCAGGAGTTGCCTGTTACAAAGCTCCGCATCTACATTCTACATACACATAAACTGTTCTGATCTTCAGGATTAAGTGTGTTTACTGATGCGACAGTATCAGTTGAATTAATGAAATTCAAAGGTGAGAATAAAATTATTGTAATGGAGGGATAACAAATTAAATAACGTTTATTTTCCTTATACAATCCATTGTTTAGTGGTTCCAGCAGTGGGAGCTGTACACATGTAGAAAGCGATACACCCTCTCTCAACACTCCAGCATATTAATTAACAATTGGTTGAGGTATATGGCTGTTTCGTGGATTAGAGTACTTGGCCTGCCCTTTACTTACAGTTTCTTACAATTGACCTAGAGGAGGCTTACGCCTGTGACTGCAGATCTTTTCCAAATTTCGATAGCGTGTGGCGGATCTCGTGCTTTGTAATCGTAATATAATTCTTGATTTGCCCAGAATATATCAAATTTCTTTACGGAAGTTGCTGAAACTACCCACTCAGGCAAAAGGTTTACTCATAATGGTAACTTCTAAACAAGGCTGTTAAGCATTTATTTGATTCTGTACCTTTGGCAGAACAGTTTGTGGTAAAATTTAAAATAAATTGGGTAAACGTACACTGGGGAGTATGGAAATAACTTAGGTAACTTCTCCTGAGGTTAAGGTGGTAATTCGTTAATTTGATAAAAAAAATTGAAAAATTGGAAACTTGGTACTTGGGTTCGTCTCTGGAGAGGGAAGCCATGGCCGAAGTTGCCAAGCGCATAACGCACTGCTTACCTGGTAATGGCGGGTTTAAAGGGCCGGCCCTTTAAATACCCAAGCGTGCATACGCCCCTTTTTCTTCTAGTCTTTGTTTTGCTTGTATTTATTTCCTTTTTTGAGCTGTTTTATTTTTTTTTTTTTGCGTGATATACGATAGTTTAGGATTAGGCAGTGAGTGAGGGTGAGGACTGAGGAAGACGGCAGACGCTACTCCCTCAGTAGCAATCGATACAGGCTTAGGGAATGCGCGTGCGTGCAGCCTACCTGTTGATCGTATTTTACACGTGTTGGGTTCCCAAATTGTGACAATGCCACGTGTAAGGCCATGATGTAACTTGGCCTGAAACTATCTAAACAGCCACTACCAGCCTCCAAGCAGTTGTCCAGGGATTATGTAAGTACATATCTGAGTTTGGTACATATTGGAGTGTTATTTTTTTTTTATACCATGTGGGCTTTTCACGGGAATTTATGGGCTAAAGGGGATACTTTTTAGGGTACCTCCTATCTTAAAGCCCACCCGCTAGGAAACCGTTGCCCCGAGTGAGGAAGCGAGTTATGTGGGGGTTTTGAATGCGTTTTTCTCGACTTTCAGTTTTTCAGCATATATTGTTGAATAACTTCAGTAATTGGTCAATTTCAAAATTTTTTGCAGCAAAATGATCAACAACCTCATCTTAACAAATGCAAGCATGATAATGCATGAACTCACTCAAATACATTTACAACAGGCTTATAAACTAAAATTTTTGATGAAAAAAAAAGGTAACAATTTGGCGTGTAATGAAATTGTTATAACATAGGTTATGTGTATGCCGATGCTTACATTTATTTGTTGTTATGTATATTATATGTGGTTATGAGGAAATTGCCACACTGTTATTAGTTTTGATTTTATAATGGTATTTTGAATTATTTTCTTATCGCCGAAAAAATATTTATTGCAGAAAACCTACGCCACATTTGTGTACCAAATTAACACTTAAGACGTACACCATAAACGTACACCTTGTGTATAAATATTATTGAATTCGGTGAAAAAATAGCAATGGGAGAGCCAAAAAACCGATATTGATATCGAGTCATCGAATAACAACCTTAATACTAACACCTTAGCGTCAAAATGTTTACTTCTGTCGGTCCTTGTCACTGTCAGTAGCGCATGATGACTGCATGACATGTTGTAGTGGTAAACTCACTGTACTTTACGTTTGTATGCTCTCTCTCTCTCTCTCTCTCTCTCTCTCTCTCTCTCTCTCTCTCTCTCTCTCTCTCTCTCTCAGTTATTACAGCCTCGTATTGATGCTTTTGAAAATCTGTACATCGGGCCAAAAATAGTTAGATTAGGCTTGAATTAGGTTTTAGGATTTGGTCAGCATACCAAGATAAATTTGTTTTGATTTAGAATTTTAGGTGGTTAGAGATACCTAGCCCAAATTCCGGATTTCCTGGGGGAAAAATCTAAGGAGATAAACAGTCATATTTGGAAAGGAAAGGACTTCTTATAAATATTTATCATTCAGTGAGAAAACCATGGTAATAGTGATCCACTTGTGATATTGTACTTACAGGAATGAGTTAAGAATTTACAACAGGTCTTTTGTTTGTCAAATATGGCATCAAGTCTTCTTAGACTTAGAACTTAGGAAATATTAAATTTTGCCTATTTTGGTTTGCTCCCTCTAACTAAACCACACCCCCCCAAAAAAAAATCAACCCAACCTCACACAACCTAACCTAAACCTTATATAATTCTGTTTCTGGTGTGATATGTTGATTTTCAAAAAGGGATAATCTTAGCAATAGTACCTGATGAAGCAGTAAAATACTGACATTTACTGATGAGGTAGTTTATGCCCAATATGTTTTTGTTGTTTTATGTGGTGGCCGGCCTGCCTTAGTGTGTCCTACACAGGCTCTCAAAGTTTGGTAGGTGCCTCCCAAAAACTACGTCCACAATGACAAAACTTGTCACCCTGCTCGCAAGCAAGGAGAGTTATGCGTGTGTTTGGATGTTGGTGAGCATGCGGCCAGTGAGACATAGTACAACGTGATGTTGAGGTTGTGGGGGGCACAGTTCTCCCTGCTAGAAGACATTTAGGTTAAGGTGAAGATCCTAAGGGGGGGCATTTGGGGGGTGCAGCCCCTCAGTTACTTAGTTTAAGGGGATGTATGGGAGGCACAGCCCTCATACTAGAAGACATTTAGGTTAGGTTTGGTTAGGTTAGGGTAAAGACACGAGGGGTGTGGGGCAGCACAGCCCCTGCCTCACTTGCTAGAAGATATTTAGGTTAGGTTAGGGTAAAGACCCAAGGTGGGATCATGGGGAGTGCAGCCCCATAGCTTGTTTAGGTTAAGGGAGTCTAGATTTTTTTTGGGGGGAAAGTTTTGCTAAATTTATCTCCCTCATCCCCAAAACTTCCAATTTCCCATGTGCCCCCAAGCTTGCTGGGGGAGAAGGGGGATATTTTGAAATACTTAAGGAGGTGCTGTTGGTAACATTTGGTCTCAAATTCTTCAATATGGGTCAATAATAGCTAGCTGCATGAAAAGAAAAAAATAATAAATGTAAAGTAGTTACAGTGAATATACTTACTCAACATATAGTCGTGTCATGAGTTACTGACAAACACTGATAGTAAACATTAACCCTGGAATGTCTTAGTGAAATGGATGACAGGTGTGGAAATCTTGAAGAAAACTTAGTCACCTCAAAGGGCATTTGGGATATTGGTATGTCATTTTGTTTTACTAGCAAGTTGCATATTGTCTCATTCTGAGCAGCAGTATAACTGTCTTTTCACTTTGATGCAGAAAAGTATTGACCAAAACAGACGATATCAAGGATGTGGATGCATCATGGAGATAGAAAGGTGGTGCATATTCTGCAAGCACAGCCAAGTGAGTATCTGAGTTATCAAGTTGAGCATCACAACACACTGCAATCCTAAATTTTATAAACTGCTACAATTCATGATAATATCATTTTCAAAGGATGCCCAGCTATTTAAACCCACATGTCAATTTGCCACACCGTGGAATCATTTAACCTGCACTGAGGAATCATTTTGCCTTGGATTTCCAAACTGCCCTCCAAAGGTTTCTATCCTTCTCTCTGTAACTTTATCTCAAGTTTCCTTTCTGACCGTTCTATTCCAGCTATGGTAGATGGCCACTGTTCTTCACCTAAATATATTAATAGTGGTTTTCCTCAGAGTTCTGTCCTGTCACCCACTCTCTCTCTATTATTCATTAATGATCTTAATCAAACTTCTTGCCCTATCCACTCCTGCACTGATGATACCTCCCTGCATCTTTCCACGTCCTTTGGAGATGACCAACCTTTCAGGAAGTCAACAAATCATGCAGGGATGCCACAGAATGCCTGACTTCTGATCTTTCTAAGATTTCTGATTGGGGCACAGAAAACTTAGTAGTGTTCAATGCCTCAAAAAGCCTATTCCTCCATCTGTCAGCTTGACTTAACCTTCCAGACAACTATCTCCTCTTCTTCAGTGACACTCAATTGTCTCCCTCTTCTACACTGAATATCATAGATCTGTCCTTTACTCATAATCTTAACTGGAAACTTCACATCTCATCTCTTGCTAAAACAGCTTCTATGAAGTTAGGCGTTCTGAGGCATCTCAACCAGTTTTTCTCGCCCCTCCAATTGCTATCTCTGTACACGGCCTTATCTGCCCCTGTATGGAGTACTCTTCACAAGTTTGGGGGCTTCCACTCATAAAGCTTTATTAGATAGAGTAGAATCAAAAGCTTTTTGTCTCATCAATTCCCCTCCTCTTACTGACTGTTTTCAGCTTCCTTCTCGCCGCCGAAATGTTGCATCTCTTTCTATCTTTTATTGCTATTTTCGTACTAATTGCTCTACTTATCTTGCTAACTACATGCCTTCCCTCTTCCTACGGCCTTGCTGTACAAGGCTTTCTTTTTCCTCTCATCCCTATTCTGTCCAACTTTCAAATGTAAGAGTTAACCAGTACTCAATGATTCATACCGTTCTCTGGTAAACTCTGGAATTCCCTGCCTGCTTCTGTATTTCCGTCTTCCTATGACTTGACTTCTTTTAAGAGGGAGGTTTCAAGACATTTGTTCCTTAATTTTGGCTAAATCTTCATATCTCTTTAAGGGAACCAGCACTCAAGTGGGCCTTTTTTTAATATTTATTGCCCTTGGCTGGTTTATCCCCTGCATAAAAAAAAAAAAAAAACACTGTGTAGTCATTGGTTTCAAGTGATTATGAATGGTTACTAGATCATAGGAGACAAGGAGTATTCCTAATAATTGATGTTCTAGTGTATTAGATATTTACATGAATCCACAATCCCACAGGATAGACAGGTTGGACTAAATTGTGGGTTCATGGTGGGAGTGGCTGCCGGCCAGCAAGTAAAGGCACAAAGACAAAGTATAATACACATCAAGGCAGCCATGAATTAAAAGAGTTTGAAATATTGTATGAAATTGTGTGTGTTTTACTGTTTGATCTGCTGCAGTCTCTGACGAGACAGCCAGACGTTACCCTACGGAACGAGCTCAGAGCTCATTATTTCCGATCTTTGGATAGGCCTGAGACCGGGCACACACCACACACCAGGACAACAAGGTCACAACTCCTCGATTTACATCCCGTACCTACTCACTGCTAGGTGAACAGGGGCTACACGTGAAAGGAGACACACCCAAATATCTCCACCTGGCCGGGGAATTGTGTGTGTGTGTGTGTGTTTCACTGTTTTGATCTGCTGCAGTCTCTGACGAGACAGCCAGACGTTACCTTATGGAACGAGCTCAGAGCTCATTATTTCCGATCTTCGGATAGGCCTGAGACCAGGCACACATCACACACCGGGACAACAAGGTCACAACTCCTCGATTTACATCCCGTACCTACTCACTGCTAGGTGAACAGGGGCTACACGTGAAAGGAGAGACACCCAAATATCTCCACCCGGCCGGGGAATTGAACCCTGGTCCTCTGGCTTGTGAAGCCAGCGCTCTAACCACTGAGCTACCGGGCGTGTGTGTGTGTATGTGTGTGTGTGTATTCACCTAGTTGTAATTTTACAGGGCCTGGGTATCATATTCGTGTGGCCCCGTCTCCATATCTACACACATCCAACTTTCCTTTAAAACTATGCACACTCCTTGCTGACACCACCTCCTCACTCAAACCATTCCACACCTCCACACATCTTTGTGGGAAACTATATTTTTTCACATCCTTCAAGCATATTCCCTTGGCTATCTTTTTACTATGCGATCTTGTAGTTCTACTTAAGTTTTCCTCTCTCAACATCATTTGCTCATTATCCACTTCATCCAGTCCATTCAACAGTTTATAAACCTGTATTAAATCTCCTCTTTCTCTTCTTTGTTCCAAGGTAGGCAAATTCATTTCTTTTAATCTCTCCTCATAGGTCATTTCTGCCAATTCCGGAACCATTTTTGTTGCCATTCTCTGCAATCTCTCCAACTTCCTTATATGCTTCTTTTTATAAGGGGACCAAACCACTCCAGCATATTCCAATCTTGGTCTAATTACCATACTAATTAATTTCTTCATCATATCTTTATCCATATAATGAAAGGCTAATCCAATATTTTTTTTATCAAATTATACGTTTCTCCAAACATCTTATCAATATGAGCCTCAAACTGCCCATGGTCTTGTATTATCACTCCCAAATCCTTTTCCTTTTCCACCTTTTTCAACACTACTTCTTCACCCATCTTATATGACCCTCTTGGCCGTCTTCCACTCTTCCCATCTCCATCACATGACTTTTGCTCAGATTAAATTCCATTTGCCACCTCTTGCTCCACTCCCAAATCTTATCCAGGTCTGCCTGTAAAATTTCACAATCTTCTTCACTCTTCACACACCTACACAACTTCGCATCATCCATAAACAAATTAATATAACTGTTTACTCCCTCTGGCATGTCATTTATATATACCAGGAAAAGTATTGGTGCCAGCACTGAGCCTTGTGGGACTCCACTCTCCACCACCAACCAGTCCGACTTTGCATCCCTTATTACCGTTCTCATCTCCCTCCATCTCAAGTAGTTTTCCATCCACTTTAACACTTTTCCTTTCAGTCCTCCATAAATCTCTACTTTCCATAACAGTCTCTCATGAGGTACCTTGTCAAAAGCTTTCTTTAAATCCAAATATACACAGTCCATCCATCCCTCTCTCTCTGTATTTTGTCAACCACTCTTGAATAAAAGCTCAGTAGATTTGTTACACATGACCTCCCTTTCCTGAAGCCAAATTGATGATCCGATAATAACTTATGATCCTCCAGGAACCGTATCCAATATTTCTTTATCACCCTCTCACAAATCTTACCGACCACACTTGTTAGAGACACAGGTCTATAGTTAAGAGGCTCTTCCTTACTGCCTCCCTTATAAATGGGCACCACTTCAGCTCTTTTCCACTCTACTGGTACTTCCCTGTTTCTAATGAGCACCTTATAATATCATATAATGGATCAATCAATTCTTCTCTACACTCCTTCAATAATTTTCCTGAAACTTCATCTGGTCCCATCGCTTTATCATCTTTAAGTTCCTCCAACATTTTATATAACTCCTTTTAGGTATCTTAATGTCATCCATGTGCACATTTCCTTGTACATTCTGTGGCTTTACAAACATTGTTTCTTTAGTAAATACTTGCTGAAACCTATTATTTAGCAATTCCGCTATATTCTTAGGGTCATCTACTATCCCTTGCTCTCCTTTTAATCTTTCAATGGACTCTCTCTTTTTAAGTTTACCATTTATGAACCTGTAAAACAATTTTGGATGTTCCTTACTCTTGTCTACAATATCTTTTTCAAATTTTCTTTCTTCCTCCCTCCTTACCCTCACATACTCATTTCTTGCCACTCTATAATTCTCCTTATTTAGTATATTCCTGCTCTTTTCCATCTTTTCCAAGCCACATCTCTCTTTTCCTTAGCCTTAACACAAGTTGCATTAAACCAATCCTTTCTTCCTTCCTCTCTCGGTTTATACTTTGGTACAAATTTCATAACTCCTTCTTTATAATATTTCATAAAAATCTCATATTTTTTTGCACTTCTCTGATTTGTAACATCTCCTCCCAATCTAATTTTCTGAAATAATTTTTCAAACTTTCTGTGTCCATCTTTCTATAATTCAATCTACCACTCCTGTATGTCTCGTCCTTCCTTCGCTGTGTTGTTGCTATCTGCATTTCCATAACCACATGATCACTCTTTCCCAAAGGACACTTGTATTGTATATCTCCACATAGGTACACTTCTCTTGTTAACACCAAATCCAGTCTAGCCGGTTCATCATCTCCTCTATATCTAGTATTTTCCTTCACCCTCTGTTCCATCATATTTTCCATCATTAGATTAAGAAATCTCTCTCCCATGCTTCTTCTCCAACACCACTTACTAGATTTTCCCAATCCACCTCCTTACAATTAAAATCTCCTACTAGTATCACCTTTCTTTTCCAGATAATACACTTTCCAAACTCTGTAAAGTATCCTTGATCATATTGTCGTATTCCTTAATGTCCAAGAATTTGTTTTAGGAGGTACATAGGTCACCATGATTATTAATTCTTTTCCATCACTTTTTATCCTTATGCTTATCACTTCTGCGTTGTTCTTCCCATACCAAACCTTATCCACATTTATTTCTTTCTTCGTCATAATCATAACTCCTCCTCCACCTTTACTCTCCCTATCCTTTCTCCATATATTATATTTATTATCCAAATTTATCTTTGTTTTTTCATGCAATTTTGTCTCAGTCAAACACTGTGTGTGTGTGTGTGTGTGTGTGTGTGTGTGTGTGTGTGTGTGTGTGTGTGTGTGTGTGTGTGTGTTGACTTAGTTGTATTTACCTAGTTGTAGTTTTACAGGGCCTGGGCTTTACGCCCGTGTGGCCCCGTCTCCATATCTACACTTATCCAATATTTCTTTAAAACTATGCACACTCGTGTGTGATTCACCTTGGTTGCCTACTGGTCACCCCAGCCAGTCTTTCCCATTACGGAGTGAACTCAGAGCTCATAGACCGATCTTTCTGAGACCACATCAACACACAACACACACCGGGAAAGCGAGGCCACAACCCCTTGAGTTACATCCCGTACCTATTTACTACTACGTGAACAGGGGCCACACATTAAGAGGCTTGCCCATATGCCTCGCCGCACTGGGACTTGAACCCGGGCCTCTTAATTGTGTGTTCACTGTTTGATCTGCTGCAGTCTCTGATGAGACAGCCAGACGTTACCCTACGGAGCGAGCTCAGAGCTCATTATTTCCGATCTTGGGATAGGTCTGAGACCAGGCACACACCACACACCGGGACAACAAGGTCACAACTCCTCGATTTACATCCCGTACCTACTCACTGCTAGGTGAACAGGGGCTACACGTGAAAGGAGACACACCCAAATATCTCCACCAGGCCGGGGAATCGAACCCCGGTTATCTGGCTTGTGAAGCCAGCGCTCTAACCACTGAGCTACCGGGCCGTGTGTGTGTGTGTGTGTGTGTGTGTGTGTGTGTGTGTGTGTGTGTGTGTGTGTGTATTTACCTAGTTGTATTTACCTAGTTGTAGTTTTACAGGGCCTGGGCTTTATGCTCGTGTGGTCCCGTCTCCATATCTACACTTATTCAATTTTTCTTTAAAACTATGTACACTCTGTGCTGATACCACTTCCTCACTCAAACTGTTCCAAGTCTCAACACATCTTTGGGAAACTAAATTTTTAACATCTCTCAGACATCGTCCCTTCCTTAGTTTCTTACTATGCGATCTTGTGCTTCTAAAGTCATATTCTTCTCTCAGGATCAGTTTCTCATTATCCACTTCATCCATTCCGTTAATCAATTTATAAACTTGTATCAGATCCCTCTCTCTCTCTCTGCTCCAAGGTTGGTAGATCCATTGCCTTTAGTCTCTCCTCATATGCCATCCCTTTAAATTCTGGAACCATTCTTGTAGCCATTTTTTGTAGTCTCTCTAATTTTCTTATGTGTTTCTTTTTATGGGGAGTGTGTGTGTGTGTGTGTGTGTGTGTGTGTGTGTGTGTGTGTGTGTGTGTGTGTGTGTGTGTGTGTGTGTGTGTTAGTTCAGGGTTAATTTACCTTTCATTTTTTTTTACTGTACATTTTAGTTTTGAATCCATGATTTTAGGTTTTATTAACATCTGTCTACATAAGGCTGGTATCTGAAAAAAAAAAACACTATGTAGGATCCGGTGGAAAAAAGTATGTAGTCTATAGGGATTTGCAGGGTAAAATATTCACTTTTTTAAATGAATATGTGAGAAGAGAGAGGTGATCTTATCAATTGCTGAAAGCTTGTGTTCACTGCAGTGACCCAGTGTACAGCTGAATTTAACATTTTTTTTTTTTTTTCATTCTATGTTAAAAGTTTTATAGCCTATTTTAAGTTTAAAAGTTTTATATGTATTTAGGTTTTAAAAGTTATGCATTTACATTTGGAATATATATTAGTTTTAAAGGCCTTATTTCTATATTCAACACATGAATTTAATAAACTTTCCTTTTTGCAATTCTTTATTTAACACTGTCAGGTAACACTGAGTCAGATAAACAGCACCCATGATTTCACATCATTTCTTCACATTCCACAAAGTTAATGAACATACAATGAATATGTGAGCAAATTAGCTCTTAAATGTTGGTGAAAAATCTTGTGGGGAAATTGTTTTGTGGATGAACTGACATGTGGGTAAAATTATTATAACCCTTTCAAAGAATGGATCAGTCGTGAAGTATATGTTCCCATATCATCATCTGTTTATTCAGATTTTGTCCATTGAATCTGATATATGATGAGATTCAATGGTAGTTATCCAATGAACTTACTGGACCAGAGATAGATTTAAAAGATGGAAGTATTCAATATTGTCTCATTAGTCACATTTTATTTCTTTGCTGCCTATATAAGTCAAAAACAGGCAGAGAGAAAAATTCCATTGTCTTTATTTCAGCAATGGTAGTGGAGAAGCCTTGTAATAAGGAATACAATCCTGTGCACATAGAGCTCAGGTCTGGTGCAGTTGATACAAAGGTAGAAGAGGATTTCAATCCTGAAGTTGGTATGCTTGAAGAATCTGGTAAGTGTCTGTCATTTTGCTGGTGGTTTCTAGTCTCATCATTTTTTTTTTTTTTTTTTTTTTTTTTTACTCAAGGCAGTGTAGGAGTAGACTCAGAAATGATTTAAACTTACCTCTCATCTCTCCACTGAACCATACCAAGTATGTTTTCTAACTAGACAAAAATTCCATCTCCAGTAGAATAGATTTAAGCTCTAGTGGTTTCTGGAACGCCCCCAAAATATTTCTAATCTTATTGATCAATTTCTCTATTGCTTTTTATATCATGTGAGTACTATGTAAGTCTTACTCATGATTTCATTACACAAAGCAATTTGCTATGCATTATGTTCTTTAGGAAACTTTTTGACCACATTAACTAACTGCTTTTTACTTTTCCTAAAATATAATAATGTATAAATTACAGTTTTCATATCAGGAAATTCTCTCTCTCTCTCTCTCTCTCTCTCTCTCTCTCTCTCTCTCTCTCTCTCTCTCTCTCTCTCTCTCTCTCTCTCTCCTCTCTCTCACTCACACACACACACACACACACACACACACACACACACACACACACACACACACACACACACACACACACACACACGGTAGCTCAGTGGTTAGAGCGCTGGCTTCACAAGCCAGATGACCGGGTTCGATTCCCCGGCCGGGTGGAGATATTTGGGTGTGTCTCCTTTCACGTAGCCCTGTTCACCTAGCAGTGAGTAGGTACGGGATGTAAATCAAGGAGTTGTGACCTTGTTGTCCCGGTGTGTGGTGTGTGCCTGGTCTCAGACCTATCCCAAGATCGGAAATAATGAGCTCTGAGCTCGTTCCGTAGGGTAACGTCTGGCTGTCTCATCAGAGACTGCAGCAGATCAAACAGTGAATTACACACACACACACACACACACACACACACACACACACACACACACACACACACACACACACACACACACACTGTTTGCGGACGATGCGAAACTGTGCAGAATTTTAAAGCACAAAGAGGATTTTGAAATACTGTAGGAATACTTAAATAAGATCTGGAAATGGAGTAAAAAGTGGGAGATGGAATTCAATGTGGACAAAAGCCATGTTGATAGAATTTTCAGAAAGACATATAATTTGCTAAGGAATATTGGATTAGTACTATAATAAGACCCAGATTGGAATATGCAGGAGTAGTGTGGACCCCTCATAAAAAGAAACACATAAGGAAGTTGGAGAGACTACAAAAAATGGCTACAAGAATGGTTCCAGAATTTGAAGGGATTACATATGAGGAGAGACTAAAGGCTATGGATCTACCAACCCTGGAACAAAGAAGGGAGAGAGGAGATCTGATACAAGTTTATAAATTGATCAACGGAATAGACCAAGTGGATAATGAGAAACTGATCCTGAGAGAAGAATATGACGTTCGTAGCACAAGATCGCATAGTAAAAAGCTGAGAAAGGGAAGATGTCTGAGGGATGTTAAAAAATATAGTTTCCCGCAAAGATGTATTGAGACGTGGAACAGTTTAAATGAAAAAGTAGTGTCTGCAACGAGTGTGCATACTTTTAAAGTAAGATTGGATAAGTGTAGATATGGGGACGGGGCCACACGAGCATAAAGCCCAGGCCCTGTAAAACTACAACTAGGTAAATACTAGGTAAATACAGTGCTTACTCCAATTTTGCGAGTTCAAATTTTGCGATACGCCAATTTTGCAACCAAGGACCAAAAATTGCCATTTTAAAAATTTCCCCATCTTGCTCCTTTTTCCCAGTATTGCGAGTGGTGGCGGGAGAGAGAGCATTCCCGAAAATTATATATTACTGTATTATATAGGCAATATTTTATTAATTTATTCATATTTATCATATACTATAGTATTATCATATTTATATTATATTTATCATAATTTGGTGGTTTTTGGCTAGTTTTCATAAAAATTTAGTGGTAAATCAATGAAGCTCATCTGGCAACACTGCCCCGCTCCCTCCTGCCTTCCATTTGTTTACGTACACCTCCACGGAGTTCTCTCTGCAAATTTGGAGGAATCCTTGTGCTCGACTTTGTGCAACATGGCGCCACCAACCAAGAAAAACATTAGGCTGACTTTGGAGCAGAAGATGAAGATAATTAAGATGAAAAGAGATGGAAAAAGGAACTGTGATATTTCTAGAGAGTTTGGTGTGGGAGAATCAACTGTGAGAATGGTGTTTAAAAACAGCGAGAAAATTGAAAAAGCTATAAAAACCTATGGTGGACAGATTTTTGATACTCATAGCCATTGTACAAACATTGTGATCATTCATATGGAAAGATACCTGGCTCAATATGTATGTGATATAAATATGGGCAAAATATTAGGAAAATATTGAAAAATTAGGCAACCATGGACTATATTCAATTTTTCCCATAGGAATAATTGTACTTCCAATTTTGTGATTTCCAAATTTGTGACGCACAATGCCGCCCCATTTGTCGCAAAATTGGAGTAAGCACTGTACACACACATGGGAGCCACCATCAAGGACGGAGGTGTCTGAGCAGCTTGCAGAAAATGCTACAAGAGGACTTGGACCCAGGCCTAGACGTATGTACCGGGGAGAGGGGGCCATAGGTTCTCCTATCTCCAAATGAAATAAGTGTTAGTTTATGTATAGTCAAGGATAGATAAAGAGAGACATGGATCCAAGTAGCGCTGCCAGGCGCATGGAGGAACCAAAACATACGCCGGCCGAAAATCAACATTATATAGAAACACCTATTTGTTTAAGAAAACTGACTGAAGATACTATGGATAAGGATTTCTCGGGTTTCTGAGATGAACAACAAAACACAAGGAGACCTGTAAATGTAGAGAGAGAATTAAGATATTTGAAGGAGGCGATGTCCAGTCTCATGGACAAACATGAGTGACTGGTATCAGAAAACACACCCTTGAAATTGAGAATAACTGAATGTGAAAAGGTCAGTGGAATAAACCAGGAATTAAAAGAAGAGATTTTAGAAATAAGGAAGTAAAATGTTGCTCTAAAAACCACATGCCAGAACTTGCAGGACAAAGTGCAGCAAGGGGTTACAGACAGGATAGAAGGTGGTCTAGGTGAAAACAAATTGAAAGAACTAAGAAATGAATGGAAACAAGAACAAGAGGAGGAAAAAGTCAAATTTTCAGAAGTGGTAAAGAGACAAATTCAGGAGAACACAAAAGTTGCTTTAATCGAAGTTATCAAAGAAAAGGAAAGTATAGTGTGAGATGCAGTGGACAAGAAAAAAAACTTTGTGATCTACGGGATGAGAGAAAAGAAAACTCCAAATAAATTCACAAGAGAACGTGAAGAAAGGGAAATGGCCAAAACGGTTATTAAAAGGGTACAAGACAGCACACAAGAATTTGACCAGGAGGTGGAGGAAGTGGTTTGGCTGGGAAGGCACACTGAAGGGGGTAAGAGACCAATGAAGGTGAAAATGAGATCTCAAGTGGCTGTAGAATGTTGTTGTTGAAGATTTGCCAATCCAAAGGATTGGCATGGGCCTTTACTGCCATGGTGGCGGCCCATAGGTGTTTGCTTTCCATAGGTGTTTGTGCTTGTAGTAGGTGTCCAGCGTTGCATGCCTTGTGGCTGTAGAAGAAATAATGGCTAGAAAAGGGAAGTTAGCTGATGATGTTGATCACAAGGAAATATGGATAAAAAAGATATGAACTTAGAGGAAAGGAAAAAGGAGAAAGTGCTAAGAAGTGAGGCTAAGGAAAAAAATGAGATAAGGACAGAGATAGAGAAGAAGAATTTTTACTTGAGGGTTCTGGATATAAGACTAAAGAAGTGGTACTTAAGGAAAAAAGAGGAGGTCGTGGAGGAGGCAATAAATTAAGAGTGACTTATACTAACGTAGATGATTCGTTATGAAGTATATTGGAAGTTCGGGATTATTTGAAAGAGAAAAAGCCAGATGTGATATGTATCATTGAAACAAAACTGAAGAATGAGATACATGTCAACTTTAAAGTTGAAGGATATAATACCTGGAGGAGGGACAGGAAGGATAAAGGGGGAGGAATAGTGCTAATAATGGTTAGTGATAACACTTGTGTGGAGGATGTGCAATATGGAGAGGACAAAGTGGAAGCATTGGGAGTAACAATCAGAACAGAAGATTTGAAGAATAGAAAAATTATAGTTACATATGTTCCACCAAAGACTAATACATGGGGATCAGAAGAGCATAAAGATATGCAAAGGGAGACGATAAAGTATCTGGATAACATGATAAGAAGAGATAGAAGAATACTCTTAGCTGGAGACTTTAACTGTAAGAAAATAAACTGGGGAGAGATGGAAGTAATGGACAATGCTGGGCAGTGGAGTGAGAAAGTGTTACAGATGACTATGGTTAATACAATGAACCAGTGGGTAGAAGAGTCAACAAGATACAGGGGGAAAGAGGAACCATCGTTACTTGACCTAGTCTTCACAAAAAAACTGGAGTCCCCTCCAATCATACAATACCTTAGTCCAATGGGGAAAAGTGATGATGTGACATTAGAGATGCAAATGCAGGAGGAAGATGAGATAAGATACAGAGAGGACTATAAAGGAGAGAGATTAAATAATAATAATAATAATAATAATAATAATAATAATAATACTTTATTGCTCTTACAGAGAATTTGTCTTGTGCTTGTCAGAGTATAAAGAAAAATTGTAAAAGTAGAAAGACTACCAAAGCTATCAATTACATCTATTCATCTCCAATCACGAACTACCCAAAACATAAAAAACATAAATATAAAACATTAAAAACATTGCTGATATCCTTCTGAGCCGCCTGCCATTACAACTGTTGATTCACATTCATTATCTTAATACTAGATGGAACAAATGACTCCCTATACCGAGATGTTCGGCCTTGCACTGACCTCCACCTTCTGCCAGATGGTAACAATTCGTAACATAAGTGCAGAGGGTGACTGGGGTCATTTATTATGATATTGCTTCTCTGTACAACCGCTCGTTTTATACAGGTCCAACAGTGGCTTTGTATTTTTTACTTTTAATCGGCTACATTTCTTTATTATCTTGTCTAGTTTACCTTTAGATTCCAAAGTACTATTTCCATACCAACAGCATATAGAAAATGAAAAAACTGATTGTAGTATACTGCTGTAGAACAAATCCAGTATTTTATTACGAACATTTAACTTGCATAGTTTTCTAACAAAAAGCATTCTTGAATTTGCCTTCTTATATATTTTATCTATGTGGGAAGAAAAATTGAGTTTATTGTCTATAACTCTTCCTAAGTATTTGTATTCTTCTACCACGTCAACAGTTTCATCATTAATTTCCAAAGATTTATGTTGTACGGAAGTCTTACTAAAATCAATAATCATTTCCTTAGTTTTGTTAACATTTAGTTCCAAAAAATTATCTTTGCACCATGTACTAAATTTGTTAACTTCTTCTCTATAAATAACATCATTATTCACACAAAGTGAGACAATGGCTGTGTCATCTGCATATTTAAATATCTTATTACACTCATTTCGACTCCTACAATCATTTGTATAAAGAGAAAACAGTAGTGGTGACAATACGCAACCCTGGGGTGCACCTGTATTTGTTACAATTGAGTCAGAGATCTGATCTTTAAACTTTACATATTGCACCCTTCCAACCATAGAACAAGTGGTGGACTCACACTAAGCCTTATAAGTGTTTCCATTAACATGTGAGGCTGTATTGTGTTGAAAGCACTTGAAAAATCCACAAACAATACCTTAGCAAAGTGCTTACTGTGTTTGTTATTTACATTTTCCATAAATCGAAGTATATAATTTATAATTGATAACGTAGCATCTTCCAGACACCTATTCTTCTTGTAAGCAAACTGATAAACATCCAATTGGTCTTTCACTTCAAGAAACAAGAACTTTTTAATAACACTTTCTAAACATTTCATAAATATACATGTCAAGGCTACAGGCCTGTAATCATTACAACCTTTAGGTGTTTGATGTTTTGGCACGGGAATAATTTCAGATGTCTTCCACAGTTTAGGTATATAAGATTGATCCAAGGAACTCTGAAAAATCCTACATAAAACTGGAACCAACTCATATTTGCAAATGCTTACTACCTTAGCACTTACTCTGTCAGGACCTGCCGCTTTATTGCTCTTAATTCTTTTCAAACTTTCTAGTACATCCTCATACGTTACAGTGAATATTCCATGTTCCTTGCTATATAAAAGCTCAGTAAGGTTGTTCCGTTCTGAAGAGTAATCCTGGACATCAAATCTACAATAAAACTTATTCAAATCATTGCAATAATCCTTTACATTTGTAATATTTGGACACATGGATTTCTTAGTCATTCCAGTAATGTTACGCAAACCTTGCCAAGCAGCCTTTGTATCTTTCTTAAACCAATTTTCAATTTTTCTTTTATATTTTTCTTTTTCCATACTAATCATATCATCTATTTTCTTCTGAATGATTGTTAAGTTTACTCTATCGTTTCGTAATCTACAAAGTCTTTTCTCATGTAGTAAGTTTTTCACACCTTTCGTAAATTATGCAAGAGCAGATTTTGAAAAACTAAGGAGTTATTTTGCTGATATTGAGTGGAGTAATATTATATGCAGGAAGACTGTACAAGAGAAATATGACATTCTTACAGGAATACAATGAAGGAGTAAAAAGTTGGTTCCTGTTTATAGAGTTCAGAAAAAAATACATACATGGTACAATGCTAGATGCTTACAAGCAAAAAAGGCAAAGGATAAAGCATGGAAGAAACTTTTAAAGCAGGGAAATTACTATAATAGTCAGCAGTACAAAGATACTAGAAATGAATATATTAGAGTAAGGAGAGAGGAAGAAAGTAAGTTTGAGAAGGATATAGTGGATAAAAGCAAGGATGAACCAAAACTTTTCTACAAGTTTATAAACGGCAAAACAAAAAATAAGGAAACAATTGAAAAAATAATTAAAGAAGGAAAGACATGCCAAACAGAGAAAGAAATGTGTGAAATAATGAATGAGAGCTTCAAAACAGTATTCACTGAAGAAGATGACTTCATAGAACCTAATAGGACATTGAATTGCTTAGATTACAGGAAATTGCAGTTCATAAAGAGGATATTGGAAGATTACTGGACAAGTTGGAAGTCAGGAAAGAAATGGGGCCAGATGGTGTATCAGGCTGGGTGTTAAAAGAATGTAAAGAGCAATTACTTGAGCCAATTTGGGAAATAATTAAAAGTTCAATAAATGAAGGGAAAGTTCCACTAGAGTGGAAGAGAGCCAATGTAGTACCGATATTTAAAGGAGGAAAGGCAACAGAACCACTAAACTATAGACCAGTGTCACTTACAAGTGTCGTAGGGAAGTTGTGTGAAATAATTATCAAAGAAAAATGAGTTAAATTTCTAGAAGAGGAGCAAGTCATATTGAACAGATTTGGGTTCAGGACAGGGCGGTCATGTGTATCAAACTTATTAAGCTTCTACTCCAGGGTTATTGTAGGACTTGAAAACAGAGATGGATGGGTGGACACAGTATACCTGGACATTAAAAAGGCATTTGATAAAGTCCCTCACGGAAGACTTCTTTGGAAACTAGAGAACATAGGAGGACTGCGTGGAACCTTGCTCGAATGGACAAGAGATTATTTGAAGGATAGAGAAATGAAAACTGTGATCAGAGATACATACTCATCTTGGAGTAAAGTAACTAGCGAGGTGCCACAAGGGTCAGTGTTAGCTCCCATTATGTTTCAAGTTTATGTAAATGACATTCACATTGGGGTAAACAGCTATATGAATTTATTCGCTGATGATGCAAAGTTGCTAAAAGTTATCAGAACCAGAGAGGACTGTATACTGCTACAGGAAGATTTAAATGAGATCTATGAAGTGGAAATTTAATGCCAAGAAATGTCACATAATGGAACTAGGAAAGAGTAAGAGAAGACCAGTATGGAACTATCTGATGGGAGAGGAGCAAATAATGAAGATTAAAGAGGAAAAAGATCTTGGAGTGATCATACAAGAAAATCTGAGCCCTGATAAACACATAAATTTTTTTTTTTTTTTTTTTTTTTTACATTACATGGGCACTGGCCAAGGGCAAACAAAGTGTTGGAAAAAAAAAAAATCCCGCTGGTTGCCAGGCCCTGTTAAGAGGAAAGTAGAAAGAGAAAAAACAAAAAAATCTAAAAGGAGGGTCCAGTTAACGTAAGAGGTGTCTTGACACTCCTCTTTTGAAAGAGTTTAAGTCATAGGCAGGTGGAAATACAGACACAGGTAGAGAGTTCCAGAGTTTACCAGTGTAGGGAATGAAGGAGTGAAGATACTGGTTAACTCTTGCATTAGGAAGATGGACAGAATAGGGATGAGAAGAAGTAGAGAGTCTTGTGCAGCGAGGCCGCAGGAGGGGGAAGGCATGCAGTTAGCAAGTTCAGAAGAGCAGACAGCATGAAAACAGCGGTAGAAGACAGATAAAGATGCAACATTGCGGCGGTGACTTAAAGAATCAAGACAGTCAGTTAGAGGAGAAGAGTTGATAAGACGAAAAGCTTTAGATTCTACCTTGTTTAGTAAAGCTGTGTGTGGATCCCCAGACATGAGAGCCATACTCCATACACGGGCGGATAAGGCCCTTGTACAGAGCAAGCAGCTGGGAGGAGAGAAAAATGGACGAAGACGCCATAGGACACCTAACTTCTTGGAAGCTGATTTAGCAAGAGTAGAGATGTGAAATTTCCAGTTTAGATTTTTAGTGAAGGATAGACCGAGTGTGTTTAATGTAGAGGAGAGGGAAGTTGAGTGTTATTGAAGAAGAGAGGATAGTTGTCTGGAAGGTTATGTCGAGTAGATAGTTGTAGAAATTGAGTTTTGAGGCATTGAACAAAACCAGGTTTTCTCTGCCCCAATCAGAAACAAGTGAAAGATCAGAAGTTAGGCGTCCTATAGCATCTCGCCTTGAGTCATTTAATTGTTGTTGGGTTGGGCGTCTGTTGAACGCTGTTGAATAATGCAGGGTGGTATCATCAGCATAGGAGTGGATAGGGCATTGAGTCAGATTTAGGAGATCATTGATGAATAATAGAAAGAGAGTGGGTGATAGGACAGAACCCTGTGGAACACCACTGTTGATAGTTTTAGGGAAGAACAGTGACCGTCTACTACAGCAGCAATAGAACGATCGGAAAGGAAACTGAAGATGAAGGTACAGAGAGAAGGATAGAATCCGTAGGAGGGTAGTTTAGAAATTAAAGATTTGTGCCAGACTCTATCGAAGGCTTTCGATATGTCAAGGCCGACAGCAAAGGTTTCACCGAAGTCCCTAAAAGAGGATGACCAAGATTCAGTTAGGAAAGTAAGAAGATCACCAGTAGATCTGCCTTTACGGAAACCATACTGGCAATCAGAGAGAAGGTTGTGAGCTGATAGATGCCTCATTATCTTCCTATTAAGGATAGACTCAAAGGCTTTAGAAAGGCAGGAAATCAAAGCTATAGGGCGGTAGTTAGAAGGATTGGAGTGGTCACCTTTTTAGGGACAGGTTGAATGTGAGCAAACTTCCAGCAAGAAGGATAAATAGAAGTAGAGACACAGATGAAAGAGTTTGACCAGGCAGTGAGCGAGTTCGGAAGCACAGTTTTGAGAACAACAGGAGGGACTCCATCCGGACCGTAAGCCTTCCGAGAATCAAGGCCAGAGAGGCCAGGAAAACGTCTTTATAAAGAATTTTAATTTTAGGGATGAAGTAGTCAGAGGGTGGAGGAGTAGGAGGAATATGCCCAGAATCATCCAAAGTTGAGTTGGTAGCAAAGGTTTGAGCGAAGAGTTCAGCTTTAGAAAAAGAAGAGACGGCTGTAGAGCCATCTGGATGAAGTAAAGGAGGGAAAGACGAAGAAGTAAAGTTGTTAGAGATATTATTGGCTAGATGCCAGAAATCTCGAGAGGAGTTAGAATTGGAAAGACTTTGACATTTTCTATTGATGAAAGAGTTTTTAGTAAGTTGGAAAATAAGATGTTTGGACTATTATATAGGATGTTGACTAACATAAGAGTGGCATTTCATTACATGGATAAAGATATGATGAAAAAAATCATCACAAGCATGATATGCCCAAGGCTGGAATATGCAGCAGTGGTATGGTCTCTGAGTTCTAAAAAAGATATAAGAAAATTGGAAAGGATACAGAAGATTGCTACAAAGATGGTGCTGGAATTAAAGGACCTCACATATGAAGAATGACTGAAGGAAATGGGACTGCCAACCTTATAAGATAGAAGAGAACACGGGGACTTAATAACAATGTATAAGATAGTAAATGATATTGAAAAGATAGACAAAGAAGACTTGGTGCTGTTGGTGGAAGAGTATGGAAGGACAAGAGGACATGAAAAGAAGATCATTATGAGGCAGTGTGTGAAGGATGTTGGAAAATACAGTTTTCCACACAGAACAGTGGAAAAATGGAATGCATTGGATAATGGAATTGTTGCAGCATATAGTGTGCATAACTTTAAAGAAAAATTAGATAAATGGAGATATGGAGACAGGACACTATGAGCCCCGCTCAAACCCTGTGCAATACAACTAGGTAAACACACTCTCTCTCTCTCTCTCTCTCTCTCTCTCTCTCTCTCTCTCTCTCTCTCTCTCTCTCTCTCTCTCTCTCTCTCTCTCTCTCTCTCTCTCTCTCTCTCTCTCTCTCTCATGAAATTTACTTCTTACTTGAATTGGTCACTATGGAGTGAACTTTTTGAATTATAAGTATACTGAAAAAGGTAAAAGACTTGGTACTGCTTTCTCACCTATTTCTCAATACAGCTATATATATCAAACATGCAAAATGATAAAGGATCAAAGAAAAGTAATCATATTGTATTGTCTTTGTTTCAGAGGTGGTAGTGAAAGAGGAGGAAGAATATGTTTATGATGAGGGATGTGACCCTCTCTACACAGGGCTTGAGTCAGGTGATAGGACAGGAGTTACAGCAGAGGTGGAAGAGAACTTGAACCCTGTGGTTGGTGTGCCCAAAATCTCTAGTAAGTGTGTTATTTCACTAGTATGTACTTGCCTCACAAATTAGCATTCCATTTTAGACTAGCAGTTATCATCCTTACAAATGGTCATCTCTGTCAGGGCCCCCGCATGGGGGGGGAAAAAGGTACTACAGTACCGGGGCCCGGCAGTCCAGGGGGGGCCGGGCCCGTGATAGCAACCTGAATTTGATAGTTGAAAAAAGAAAAGCCCAAATACTAAAGGGGCAGCTTAAAGAAAAGTACCGCTAGTAAAACTGAAAAAAAAAAAAAATACAGTGCTTCAACTGTGCTTGTTATATTCAAAGTTAAATTGCATCTACATTTTATGAAAACAACGATTTTCCATTAGTCACCCGTCTCCCGTCAGTACAGTTGCAGGTTTTCTGTTATACTCAATTCGTTGTGCAAATTCACATGTAAGTCTTTCGCTCATTGCAACATTAATTAATTATTGACAAAATATTATTATTATTGATTTTGTAAGTTTCACTGTTTCACAAAGTGAACATAACTATCAGCTTGATTGCAGAAATTTTTGGTTTTAAATTTACCGTTCGAATATGAGTACTGTCATTGCTGCTGAATGAAATATACAATAAGAAACTGCAGTCAGTTTTTGGTGAAGTGTGCGTAGCACTTCGCATATTCTGTACACTGCCTGTTACAGTTGCTGAGGCTGAGCGCAGCTTTAGTAAACTTTCTCTAATAAAGAACTATAAGAGATCAACCATGGGTCAAGAGCGCTTGTCACATTTGTCACTACTGTCAATTGAGAATTCGCTAGCCAGGCGCTTAGACTACAGCTCAGTAATCAATGATTTCGCCATGAAAAAGGCAAGGAAGGTGAAATTGAAACTCTAATGATCTTAAGTGTAGTGTGAGGAAATTAATGTGGCTGGGTCTTCAGAAAGCTCAGCAATGTCTTGAGCACTGTTTGTGGCTGGGAGAGGACGCAGGTGATTGTGTTTTGAATGTTATGGGTGTTTGACTACATTGTAACAAAAGTGTGTTGGGGTGTTTCTGTGTGGTTGGCCTCAGTGGCTGACAGGAGGAAGGAATAGCGTTGTGTTGAAGAAAAGCCAGGATAAGGTGGAAGGAGGTGACTGATGTAGACGCAGTACCAGTGAGGTGAGTCACCGTGAGTGTGGTGTGAGCAAAGCCTAAGGATTATGTTTCACAGTCTATTATTATTGGAGATTTATACAAGAACTGCGATTTTAGTTAGAGGGCTTAGTATTTTCTGGCTGTGGAATTTGGAAGTTAAATTAGGATTAAAACTAAAATAAGGCAGGTTTAATTTGCCCTAACAGGAAATTTTGATGGTAATTCATTTAAATATTAAGTAGGTTTTGTATATCTTGAGCTGGTTGTAAGGCAAGCCTTGAGTTGCGTAGTGGGGGCAGTTTTACAGTAATGGGTAATCCAGCTCGCAGTAGTATTCAGTTTTATTAGGCTACTCCTGAAGGTCAGAGAAGAAACATTAATTAATTTCAAATGTCATTAATTGAATATTATATTTCCAATTAGGCCTACCCATGCTTAAAATACAGATCAAATAAATAAATTTGACATTTTCCTGTCATTTATACTTAAACCACCTACACTGCACTTAAGCATTTTTAACTGCATGAGGAGTTCGAGGAGTAGGTATTTCCAGATTTTTTTTAAAGGGGCGGGGCCCGGGATTCCCAAAAGTACTGGGGCCCAAAAGGGTGGTGCTTGGGCACTGATCTCTGTATCAACAATTTTCCTTTTAATATTTGAACCAAAGAATCACTTCTTACTTATTTTTTTCACATAATTGATGAAAAGAATAAAATTGGATTCATATGTTACTTTTTTTCCTTGAAAGATTCTTAAGTTACCTGCCTAACTTTTAGCAAAATTAAAAGCAATTTAGCTGCCATATATATATATATATATATATATATATATATATATATATATATATATATATATATATATATATATATATACAGTGGAGACTCAATACTCGAACTTAATTCGTTCCAAATGGCTGTTTGAGTATTAAAAAGTTTGACTATTGATACCTTTAAATCAGGTAATTCGTTCTAATCTTAGCAAAATCTCAAGTTTATAAATATTTCTCTATTTATTATATATATATATATATATATATATATATATATATATATATATATATATATATATATATATATATATATATATACAGTGGAGACTCAATACTCGAACTTAATTTGTTCCAAATGGCTGTTTGAGTATTAAAAAGTTTGACTATTGATACCTTTAAATCAGGTAATTCGTTCTAATCTTAGCAAAATCTCAAGTTTATAAATATTTCTCTATTTTTATTTATTTATTTATTTATTATTATTATTATTATTATTTGTTTTATTTTGATTTGTACCTACCATAAGTGAAGGCTGGTGATGGATAACTTAGAAGAGGAGGGAAGAAGGGTGGGGAGGTGGAGGGAGATTACTGGAGGATGAGTCACCATCTATGTAACTTTTCTCCTGGTGTTATTCCTGGGATCCACTAATGGAGTGCTGCGGCTCACCAACACTTGCACTCTCAGCAGATTCCTCATTTTCATCACTAAGAAGCATCTGTGATGCCATCATAGTTTCTAAATGAAAAATGACCGACAATGCAGAAGAATGTTGTCTTTCTCTAGACTGCGGCAGGACTAGGGATGTGCACTGGCATCTGGTATACTGGTATTATGGTAGTGCATGTATTACCAGGAATAGGGTATTAGAACGGTGTAGTGGCAGCTGTGAGAAGGGAGATGACAGGGTTTTGTATATGACCAAATGTGCGACTACTTGATTGCCAGATATTTTTATCAATAATAAACCTTTGGTGTTAATGTAAATTTATAAATGAAAACTACAGAAAAATGCAGGAGAATGTTATTCTGATAACTGCAGCAGCACAAGTCACAATTGGCGGAGGGGGAAGGGGGACACCAGGAACCTGTTGTTTGAAACCATGTGTGTGGACGTTCAACTATCAGGTATTTTTTCGAGTATTAAATTGAAGTTTTGCTTTCGAGTATTGAAAAGTTCGAGTATTGAGTCTCCATGTATATATATATATATATATATATATATATATATATATATATATATATATATATATATATATATATATATATATATATATATATATACACAGGCAACCCCCGCTTAACAAAGGTTCACACAACGAAATTTCGCTACAACGAAAGTTTAATTTTTACTACCATCTGCTCGTGTGACGAACATCAAACTTGCTTTAACAAAGTTTTATCCAGGTAATTTTTTCCAAGTTTGAAAGCCCCTCCGTATCACGCAAGCCAACAGGCTTTTGAATATACCAGGAGCTGCCGATAAGGCCTGCCTAAGGAGAAATCCTGGGACACCTGTACACCTGTGGAATCAAGATCAAGCCTCTTGTGGACAACACGCACACCACTCACTCCCCTGTTAAAAACATTCACAGCATCAGCAACAGCTCGTGTTCCCTCGCTCAACTTACCCCAAAAACGCCCTGCAATGTGGCCTAGCATTCCTAAGAAGACCAGGAAATCTCTTATTCTCGAAGTGAAGCTGGATATTATTCACAGACACGAGAGAGGCGAGGAAACTATAGCAATGCTTGCCATCATATTGCCTCCATTTACTGTCTCTACTATTTTCAAGTCAGCAGACTCTATTAAGAAGGCTGATGAGACCATATCTTCCTTGCAAGCTAAAAGAATCACCTGAACTCGTGACTCTACAATGAATAGAATGGAAAGTCTTGTGGAAATGTGGTACATAAGTTTTGTATGTGATACAATGATGTGCCCTTTGTTTACATTCCACAGGTTGCCGGTTAGTGTCTTTCCCGTTTCACTCTCCCTCCCTTCATAAATCTAAGTTCATCAACATTATAAAGTTATGTACATACATACATTAGTGTACATTATAATGTCTTAAATTAAACTGCCTAAATGTTCAACTTCATAATTTTTACTTTCATTAAACCTTTCACTGTATTATGATGCACTCTCGCTTTATTTACTTGCAATGGAAGTTCAAGTCAGGGGTTAAACTTGTTATAATTGGTTTGCTTAACGAAGTTTTGCTTAACGAATGTTTTTTTAGGAACGTAACCCCTTCGTTAAGCGGGGATTGCCTTTATTGTGAACTCAAGACCTCGTGATCATGGGTTCCAAAAGTAAAAATAAGAAGACTGAAAAGAAGAAACTTAGAAGAGTCTCGCACTGGTTATGAAACACAGGATAGTTGCAAAATATGAAAGTGGTGTGCGTATCTGTGACATGGCCCTGTGCGCTAATGCTAGTAGTAACTTTAAAGTCAAACCATTGTTGGTATATCATTCTGGGAATCCCAGGGCCTTTAAAGCGCATAAAGGTGTTAAAAGAGAAACTCCAGGTAATGTTGCGTACCAATAGTAAGGAATGGGTAACTCACCAATTCCTCCTCCGTACTACATATCCCTATTTCGTGTTTCTCATCGATATCGGTACGTTTCACGCTTGCACCTATTAGCCTTTTAAAAAAATGTTTTCCTTCCCGAAGGGAGCGTGCCATTTTCTTTGCTTTTGTCCCTGTAACTAAAATATTTAAGGTATATCTCAATAGATGGCGTTCGCGTCAACTCCACGGATGTTTAACATCAGTACATGATGCCGTCACGTAGGGGGTGGACGCGCTGCGCATCCTTCCACAAATATGGCTCAACCCTCAACCTCAGGTAAGGTTTATTGTTACCAAAAAATTACATAGTATTTGCTAGTGCATGAAGAGTTATTCAGTGGGTGTATAGGCACTTTAGTGATTATAGTCCAGAAATGACCTATCAAATATTAAACGTTACGATATCGGTGACTTGTGTACAGAACCCATGTTGACGTGATTTTCAAACGTTTCGATATCGATGCTGTTTTGAGTTAAGTGTAGCAAAGTGGTGTACTCACCAGAAGCATATTAAAAAATAACGACTTTGAAACGTGACGATATCGGTGACTTGTGTATAAGACATATTACTACCTCCTGATGCGTGCCGATATCGACGAGGAGGGTTATATGTTGCAATAAGATTCCAGACTACTATTGTTCATCACTACTATAATTTTAGTAAAATAGCATGCCGTTGTTCTAATTACGTTTCTGTTTCTTCCAGGCGGCATAAATCCTACAAATTTCTACGGGGACAGTCTTCCACCGCGCCCTAGGTACATGGATTATACCTGTAGAGATGAGCCCCGCTCTGACTCAGAGTATTCAGATATTGAGGATGTGGAAGACAGTGGTGATGAGTATCTACTCACCCAAGATGATGAAGCGCAGTTCAGGCGAGATTTGATGCTTGACTTTCAAGGTAAAAATCTCTCTCTCTCTCTCTCTCTCTCTCTCTCTCTCTCTCTCTCTCTCTCTCTCTCTCTCTCTCTCTCTCTCTCAGTGAGCGCATATCCAACATGTATATCTAATTTTCATCAGTGTTGATCTCTAACATGTAAATGTTTTCTTATGTTGCAGATGAAAAGGCAGTCGTTGCTGGCCGATCAAGAAGAAGAACGCTACTTCCTTTGGACCCCGTTGCATTACCTTCAGATGCACCTGCAGCTAATGGGACAACACAAGAAACACTTGCTCATGTTGCCTATGCTAAACAGAATAAAGACACTAGTGATCTTGACTGTGACACTCTTTCAAATAATATCAGTGTTCATGGACATGGTAATTCTTCAGACGTAACCGTCACCACACCTTCAGTAGCTCATGTTTCTGAGGTGGAAAGGGATGAGGAGGTGGAGGAGGAGGTAGAAGATTACAGAAACCTGAAACACAAAATTAATTGGAAACAATGTGATCCTAATGAGAATAATGAAAAAAATATTCCAGAGTTTAGGGGTTTTGTATCAGGCAGAGAAAATGCCTTGCAACCAATAGAATATTTTAGGCAGTTTTTTGACAGAGAATTACTGACACTAATATGTAATGAGAGCAATAGATATGCCTTGCAATGTGACCCAAGCAAACCACTTTCTCTAACAGTACAAGAGCTAGAGGTATTTCTAGGCATTTGTATCTACATGAGTATCGTCAAAATGACCAGCCATCGTAGATACTGGACTTCTGATGCACACCTTAGGGCTGTAATAGACTACATGTCCTGTGCCAGGTGGGAAAGAATCAAGTCATGCATTCACTTTGCAGATAATTCACAGTGTCCTGCAAAAGGAACGCCAGAATATGACAAACTGTACAAAGTTAAGCCACTTTTGAACCACCTAAAGTCCAAGTACAATATGATCCCTATGGATAAGAATGTGTGCGTGGATGAACAAATGATACCATATAAAGGAACAAGAGGTCCAAGATATTACATCAAAGGAAAACCCAACCCTTGGGGTTTCAAAGTATGGACTCTTGCTGGTAGCCATGGTATTGTACACAACTTTGAAGTATGTGTTGGAGCAACTCCTAAGGTCGATGGATTCCCTGATTTGAAATCCAGTGCTAATATTGTGTGCAAATTAGCATCAATCATTCCCACCCACAAGAACTATAGACTTTACATGGATAACCTGTTCTCAACAATTCCCTTGTATTTTGAGATGTATAAAAGGGGAATACTATGCATGGGAACTGTTCGCACCAATAGGCTTTCTGGATTGAGAATGATACCTGACAAAGATTTGAAAGCAAAAGGAAAGTCTGCTTTTGTAGAATATGATGGAAAAGTAGAAACTTGTCCAGAGAGTGTAAGGGTTGTTCGGTGGAATGACAGCAACCTGTGTACCATCATGTCTACCATGGGATCTGCTCAGCCAATTGCAAATATACCTCGTTGGGATAAATCAGTATCCACAACAGAAAAGTCTCCAGTAAACTGCCCTGCTCTCATCAAGCACTATAATGAAAACATGGGGGGAGTAGATAAAATGGATGCCCTCATTGGATTTTACAGAATGTTTTCAGATCTAAAAGTGGTACCACAGAATATTCTTTCACTTTGCAGACCTTAGCATTTGTAATGCCTGGCTACTATACAGAAGGGACATCCAGGCTTTGGATGCACGTGCAAAATATTTGAGCCTACATGATTTCAAATTGGTATTGTCTTCATGTCTGAGGATGCAAGACAAACCTTTATCAGGAAAACGAAGAGGTCGGCCATCAAGTGCATCAGTCGATGAAAGGCTGGTGGAAAAGAAACAAAAAGGCCACAACACAAAACCAATACCACCAAAGCCAGTGAGAGAAGACCAGATTGGACATTTCCCAATCAATGTTCCTAAAAGAGGGAGATGCAAAAACCCATCTTGCAGATCATCTCCTGTAACATGGTGCCTAAAGTGCCAAGTATACCTTTGCAGCACCAGTGAGAAGAGATGCTTCCTTGAATTTCATAGTGTTCAATATGATCTGAAAGATCTGCCACAGTAGAAAGGCACTGGAATTTCGGTTTTAGTTTGCTTCCATGTATTTTGTTTCCATTTATCTATTTTTTAGTGTATACAGTGATTGATATGCAGGAGTGAAAAAAAGAAAATCTCCAATAATGAAGAGATCTGAAATATTTATCTCTGAACTATGGAATCTATATTTTATATTATGCATAACAAAGAATGTCATGTAGCTGAGTTGAAGAATGAACTCTTTCTTATTATTTATATTTTCAGTTCTAAGATAGCAATTTGAATTTAGGTACATGCTATGCAATATTTTGTTTGAAATAATTTCTTATTTTAATCAATATATCAAATGCATTATTTCCTTTTCTGTAATACTGAATATTGCTACAATGATGAGAAAAGAGGAGGTTTTGATGTGAGAATTTCATGTTTCTATTAAATTGATAACAAAAACATATTCCGATTATCATTTTCCATTCATATATACAGTTTCTTGTGAGAATTAACTTTTAAAAATTTATTCTATTTTTTTGGAAATTTTTTTTAGCTATAGCGGTACACGGGAATCATCGATATGGGAACGTTTCAGTAATTCCCACAATAATATATTTTTTCACAAAATAAGTAATAGATGTTTATAAGAAAGGGAAATGTTGTACTTATACAACACCGGAAATTTTTTTTCTCTGTTAAATCAAAATGCATGCGATAAAGGGATATACGAAGTTCTATCATAGCGTCGGTAAGTACAAATGTAAGTTGGGAGTTTTCACTTGCGCTAACCCAGCAGGTTTGGCGAGAAACACACAAAATAACCTGTATTTACATACTGATTACACTTGGAGATTCAATAAACAAGTGAGTACATGGTGTTCTGCCCACAAGCAATTCTTCCTCTTTGCAATGCAAAAAAAGTGGAAGTCTCTAGATGCTATGGTTACCAAAATATCACAGGTTGAATGAGGTGGTATCATCGGTGTTCGTGGCCTTGCATCTGATCGGGTTTAGTGGCCTTGGCTAGAGCAATAGAAAACGGGCCTCTTGTATATCTCTCTCTCTCTCTCTCTCTCTCTCTCTCTCTCTCTCTCTCTCTCTCTCTCTCTCTCTCTCTCTCTCTCTTCCTCCCATCACCTGTTCTGATACCACTCTCATTCAAATGTTGTCTCCCCGCTACATGGCGAGAGACCCGAGGTGTAGAAGTAAGGCACGCGGGAGAGGTGGCGGAATCGGACACCATGAAATCACTATCCATCACCATCCATCGTAGGAGTTAGTGACACAGTGACATATAGCATATGTTTACTCTTCATGAATGTTGCCAGCTCACAAGCAAAGAAGATGGGAAGAAAATAGCCAAAATATAGCCCAAAACGCCTAAACATCTATAGACGTGCCCGAGTCGTAAGAGCGTGTTAGACGTGCCCGAGTCTTAAGAGCGTGATGAACGTCTATCGACGCGTCCCGAGTTTGAGAATGGTGAGTGCCAAAGAATCTTTTACCAGTGCGGAATTATTACCTGACAGTGCCAAAATGTTATCTAAGAATTATTGAATGTTTTTTATGCTACTTTCTTGCCTTACCCATTGTTTTTTTTCCTTTGGATGGTGTTTCAATAAAGTTACCCATACATTGTGATATAGAAAACACGAGTAGGCTCCCTGTGTCGTAAAAAAATTACTTTATAGGGTAACTCTTGTATTGAGTATGATACAACATGCAGTAGACATAGTACATAACTTAGCTATAAAATACATGTATAGCTTGCAGTGTGTGTGTGTGTGTGTGTGTGTGTGTGTGTGTGTGTGTGTGTGTGTATTTACCTAGTTGCAATTTTACAGGGCCTGGGTATCATACTCGTGTGGCCCCGTCTCCATATCTACACACATCCAACTTTCCTTTAAAACTATGCACACTCCTTGCTGACACCACCACCTCACTCAAACTATTCCACACCTCCACACATCTCTGTGGGAAACTATATTTCTTCACATCCTTCAAGCATATTCCCTTGGCTATCTTTTTACTATGCGATCTCGTAGTTCGATTTAAATTTTCTTTTCTCAACATCATTTGCTCATTATCCACTTCATCCAAACCGTGTAACAGTTTATAAACCTGTATTAAATCCCCTCTTTCTCCTCTTTGTTCCAAGGTAAGGAGATTAATTTCTTTTAATCTCTCCTCATAGGTCATTTCTGCCAATTCCGGAACCATTTTTGTTGCCATTCTCTGCAATCTCTCCAGCTTCCTTATATGCTTCTTTTTATAAGGGGACCAAACCACCTCAGCATATTCCAATCTTGGTTTAATTACCTTACTAATTAATTTCTTCATCATATCTTTATCCATATAATGAAAGGCTAATCCAATATTTCTAATCAAATTATATGTCTCTCTAAACATCTTGTCAATATGAGCCTCAAACTGCCCATGGTCTTGTATTATCACTCCCAAATCCTTTTCCTTTTCCACCTTTTTCAACACTACTTCTTCACCCATCTTATATGACCCTCTTGGCCGTCTTCCACTCTTCCCTATCTCCATTGCATGACTTTTGCTCAGATTAAATTCCATCTCCCACCTCTTGCTCCACTCCCAAATCCTATCCAGACCTGCCTGTAAAATTTCACAATCTTCTTCACTCTTCACACACCTACACAACTTCGCATCATCCGCAAACAAATTAATATAACTGCTCACTCCCCCTGGCATATTAATATAGACAAGGAAAAGTATTGGTGCCAGCACTGAACCTTGTGGGACTCCACTCTCCACCACCAACCAGTCCGACTTTGCATCCCTTATTACCGTTCTCATCTCCCATCTCAAGTAGTTTTCCATCCACTTTAACACTTTTCCCTTCAGTCCTCCATAAATCTCTAATTTCCATAGCAGTCTCATGTGAGGTACCTTGTCAAAAGCTTTTTTTAAATCCAAATATACACAGTCCATCTATCCTTCTCTCTCTTGTATTTTGTCAACCACTCGAATAAAAGCTCAGTAGATTTGTTACACATGACCTCCCTTTCCTAAAGCCAAATTGATGATCCAATAATAACTTATGATCCTCCAGGAACCGTATCCAATATTTCTTTATCACCCTCTCACAAATCTTACCGACCACACTTGTTAAAGACACAGGTCTATAGTTAAGAGGCTCTTCCTTACTGCCTTCCTTATAAATGGGCACCACTTCAGCTCTTTTCCACTCTGCCGGTACTTCCCGGTTTCTAATGAGCACCTTATAATATCATATAATGGATCTATCAATTCTTCTCTACATTCCTTCAATAATTTTCCTGAAACTTCATCTGGTCCCATCGCTTTATCATCTTTAAGTTCCTCCAACATTTTATATAACTCCTTTTAGGTATCTTAATGTCATCCATGTCCACATTTCCTTCTACATTCTGAGGCTTTACAAACATTGTTTCTTTAGTAAATACTTGTTGAAACCTATTATTTAGCAATTCTATATATTCTTAGGGTCATCTACTATCCCTTGCTCTCCTTTTAATCTTTCAATGGACTCTCTCTTTTAAGTTTACCATTTATGAACCTGTAAAACAATTTTGGATGTTCCTTACTTTTGTCTACAATATCTTTTCAAATTTTCTTTCTTCCTCCTCCTTACCCTCACATACTCATTTTTCGCCACTCTATAATTCTCCTTATTTAGTATATTCCTGCTCTTTTCCATCTTTTCCAAGCCACATCTCTTTTTCTTTAGCCTTAACATAAGTTGCATTAAACCAATCCTTTCTTCCTTCCTCTCTCGGTTTATACTTTGGTACAAATTTCATAACTCCTTCTTTATAATATTTCATAAAAATCTCATATTTTTTTTGCACTTCTCTGATTTGTAACATCTCCTCCCAATCTAATTTTCTGAAATAAATTTTCAAACTTTCTGTGTCCATCTTTCTATAATTCAATCTACCACTCCTGTATGCCTCATCTCTCCTTCGCTGTGTTATTGTCATCTGCATTTCTATAACCACATGATCACTCTTCCCCAATGGACATTTATATTGTATATCCCCACATAGGTACACTTCTCGTGTTAACACCAAATCCAGTCTAGCCGGTTCATCATCTCCTCTATATCTAGTATTTTCGTTCACCCTCTGTTCCATCATATTTTCCATCATTAGATTAAGGAATCTCTCTCCCATGCTTCCTCTCCAACACCACTTACTAGATTTTCCCAATCCACTTCTTTACAATTAAAATCTCCTACTAGTATCACCTTTCTTTTTCCAGTTAATACACTTTCCAAACTCTGTAAAGTATCCTTGATCATATTGTCATATTCCCTTAATGTCCAAGAATTTGTTTTAGGAGGTACATAGGTCACCATGATTATTAATTCTTTTCCATCACTTTTTAACCTTATGCTTATCACTTCTGCATTGTTCTTCCCATACCAAACCTTATCCACATTTATCTCCTTCTTCGTCATAATCATAACTCCTCCTCCACCTTTGCCCTCTCTATCCTTTCTCCATATATTATATTTATTATCCAAATTTACCTTTGTTTTTTCATGTAATTTTATCTCAGTCAAACACACTATATCAGGCTTCTCCACCATCACATAGTCTTGCAATTCTAATCTACTTGACAGTATCCCATCTATATTAGTATACATTACGGTCCACCTAATGCTCCCTCTAAGGGTTCCTCTGCATTCCTTCTTTCCACATACCATTTTCTGACTCTCTCTCCTATAACTCTCCAAAAAAACTTCGTTTTCCTCTTCAGACCATTCATCATTTTTCCTTCTCTCCTCTTCCAACAATTCCTTATATCTTCTCCTCTCTTCCTCATTTCAATTTTTTCTTACGTACACCTCTTTACAACCTTCTACCTCTCTTAATTTTGATGTTCTATATAAAATGTCCTCCGCAGATTGTTGTGACTTCAGTACTACTTTAATCGGTCTCCTTACTCCCTCCTTATACGGACCCAGTCTATGGATCTCTTCCACTTCTTGTAGGTCTTTTTTTTTTCATCATCATTTAGATTTTTAAACAGATCTCTTACCGTTTTTAATTCTTCTTTAATTCTCTTAGGTTTATATGTTATATTTTGTTCTTTCATTCCAAATATTAACACACTCTTCTTTTCTGCTATTTCTCTTATCAATGTTTCCTTATTCTTCATAACATTAACCAGTTCCTTAGACCTTTCTTTTTTGTCTTCATTCAACTGATCTTTAATTATTTCTTGTAATCAAACCATCTCAGCTTCCCTCGACTCAGTCCATTGTGTTTTCTTCAGTTCCCACTCCCTTTTAACCCCTTCTCGCCGGATGTTAAAAAAGCCCGCCTGTATGATATATGGGCGGTAGTGCCGTGCACCCGAGCGCGGGAAACTCATACAAGCTTGTCATACTTGTCGTCTTTGTGTATTATGCTGCTATTTTTTAGTCACTATATCGCCTTCGAAGAGGAAAGTGGACGCTTCTCTCTTCGGAGAAAAAGAAAAAGAGAGAGAGAGAGTGTGACATTTGCTAATATTTTAGGCACAAGCGGGACGCATGTAGCTTATCTTCGAGAGGAAGAGGGGAGGAGGGAAGGAGAGGAAACGAAGAGAGAGAGAGAGAGAGAGAGAGAGAGAGAGAGAGAGAGAGAGAGAGAGAGAGAGAGAGAATTAGAAAATTTGTTGTTTTGTGTTTGTGTGTGTGTGTGTGTGTGTGTGTGTGTGTGTGTGTGTGTGTGTGTGTGTGTGTGTGTTTTCACGAATGTTACAAGGCGTAAGGATGTAACTTATCTTCGAGAGGGAGATGGGGAGGAGGAGGAGATGGGAGGAGAGGAGAGAGAGAGAGAGAGAGAGAGATGGGAACAGTCTATGCCATTGAGTAATTTTAGACACAAGGCGGGATGCATGTAGCTTATCTTTAGTGATTGGTGGAGACAAGGATGGTGGGAGGAGCACTAGGATTTCAAGGACAGCATATGGCGTGTGTAGTTGGTATCCAACACACTATACGGGACAACTGAACTGAAGAAAGCTCAGAAAAGAAATATGACGTCTACGTAGGCGTCACCGTATATGCTACTGGGGCTTCATGACACCCACATAGGCGTCACCGTATTGAAGAGGTTAAACCTTTCACTTTGCTCACTGATCATTTCCTTAAAGTCATCTTTCTCCTCTACGACTTTCTCCATTTTCTCCTCCAACCGTCTCTTATATTTTTCAACCTCCACTCTCAAGTGTGCATTCTCATCCACCAATCGTTTTTCATTTTTCTCCAGTCTCTTGACTTTCCTTCAAAGCCTTGCGGAATTCTCTATCTTGCTCCTCCTTACTCCTCTGAACTTTTAATTCCTTCACCAACTCCTGAAATTTCATTTCTAGCATTACCAATCTACCTTGCATTGTTGCTCCTGTTGAAGATAGACTCATATTTTGAATGGTTACTTTTGGTTTTGCTCCCTGGGCCTCATTGGCATATTTTGAATTTGGTAACTTATTTCTTACGGGTCTATCCATTTCATTTCACTCTTCGTGGGAGCGTGTGGGTGTGTGGTGGTGTGCACAGGCGGTCAGGCCTGGTAGCTTTGTGTGTGTGGTGGGATGCATTGGTGGCTGTTTATGGCTGGCCTTTGTGTGGTTTCTGCGCTGTCGTTTGGAGAGCGGAGGTTCCAACGCCTCCTATCACTCTTATGTACACGCCACCAGGCTACGTTCACTCTGTATATTCGTTCACTCGCTCTGGTTGCCCTTTTGTGTGTGTGTGTGTGTGTGATTAAAATTATTTGTATTTCAGACACCAACATGGCTGGAAGGCAACGACTATATGAAAAGCGTATATTGGAGGTTTTGGAGGACCTTCCCTCAGATTATGACACAGACACAGAAGTAGAAGAGGATGAAGACGGAGAATTTGTAGATGACCCTGACCAACCCAGGTCCATCTGTCTAACATCTGAGCCATATGCTACAGCTGATAGTGAAAATGGTGCAGCCCAATGCAAAGGAGGTGTGGCCACAAACCAGGAACACCCTGATCAGGAAGGATTGTCTACAAGCACAAATGGTCAAGAACTCCCAACTTTCAGTGAAAAGGAGCTTCCTTCTACTAGTACCCAAGGCTATCAAGCAAGAAGACGGTGGAGAAAGAAATCAGAAGCAGCTCAAAATGTACAATTTCAACCATATTCAAAGAATGAGAGTGTTTATTTCTCTGCCCTTCATGCCTTTCTAGAATTTTTTGATGAAGAAATTATCAGTTCAGTTGTTTACCAGTCAAACCTTTACAGTGTTCAAAAGGGCAAAGCAATAGCTTTGACAGAAGATGAGCTCCATGTTTTTTTTGGAATCAACATAATGATGAGCTACCACAAACTGCCATCTCTGGGAAATTTTTGGGCCACAGGAGAGGACCTGGGAGTTAGACCTATTCAAGAAGCAATGTCACGTGACAGATTTTGCAAAATTCTTAGTAACCTACACCTGAATGACAACCAAAAGATGGACCCCATGAAAAAGGACAAACTTTACAAACTAAGACCACTGGTTGAAAGCCTGAATAAAAAATTTCAAAATATCAGATCTCCTGGAGAGCATATCAGTGTTGATGAATCAATGATTCGCTTCAAAGGGAGATCCTCTTTGAAACAGTATAACCCCATAAAGCCCATCAAGAAGGGATATAAAGTGTGGTGTCTTGCTGATAATGCTGGCTATGTTTTCAAATTTGATATATACACTGGAAAAGGAGAAAACAATGATCCTAACATGAGGAAAGAATTTGGATTAGGTGGAGAGGTAGTTCTCAGACTGACTGAACATCTCCATAACAAAAACCACAAACTTTTCTTTGATAATTACTTTACCTCTTTTTCCCTCCTGGAAGTCTTGCAGGGCCTCAAGATTCAAGCCTGCGGAACTGTGAGACAGACAAGAAAGGATTTCCCTATCCTGGCAGGTGACAAGAAACTAAAAAGAGGACAGTTTGATTACAGGTCCACACCCAATGGCCTAACTGTTTATAAATGGATGGACAAGAAAGCAGTACTCATGGCATCCAACTACCATGGAATTGAAGCCACAACTGTGAAGAGGACAGAAAAAGACAGAAAGAAGGCAATAGTCCCTTGCCCACAAGTAGTGAAGGACTATAATGACAACATGGGTGGTGTAGATAAGCATGATATGCTTCGACAACTTTATGGTACAAACAGGAAGAGCATGAAATGGTGGCACAGAATCTTTTGGGGTCTTCTAGATATGTGCATCGTCAATGCTTATGTTGTGTACAAGGAAAGTCATGGATCTCTTCCACTCCTAGACTTTCGAAGAGACCTAGCCCAAGGACTTCTAACATATTCAAAGGAATGTTCTAGAGGAGCCCCCAAGCGTAGAAAAACTGACTACACTATACCTCCATCTGTTAGGCTCAGCAACACTGGCATTCACTGGCCAAAATTCATAGGGAAAAAAGGAAGGTGTGAGGTATGCTCCAAGAAAGGGGTAGAATCACGCCCAATATCAATCTGTAGTCACTGTGGGATACATCTCTGTTGCAATGCAACAAAAAATTGCTTCTATGAATTTCACACCTAAATGCTTTATGAGTAAAAATTGTAGTTGCCATTGGAGAACAAGAAAAAATTTTGATAATTAATTAATTTATTTATTTATGCACTTTTGTGGAGTAATATAATTATAGAATAAGACCTCTGGCCCTATTCAGACCACATCAGGTATTCAAAGAGAACTATATTTCTGCTAAAAAAAATAAGGCTGGGCCCTGCTCTATAAATTTTATTATCTACACAATCAATTAGAGGAAGACAAAAATTAGGAAATTATTATGCATATTCAATAAAAATATAGTAAATTACTTTAGGTTTATACATCAGTCAGACAAAGAAGACAATAATTTGTGATAATGAAGTGCTGTGATAGGAGTTAATTACCAAAGATAATCACAAAATGTGTTACTAAAAGTTACTTTTTATTCATATGGTTCTTACATGAAAGGAAAATCATATTTATATTAAGTGAAAATTACTTCCTTTTTTTTACCTTCAAAAGCCTGATGGGACTCTGAGATCCCACCTCTGTATTTCTACATGAGAATTACATAATGATAATTTTGCAGAATAAGTAGTTTCTTTAGTTTCCTAAAAAAAATTATATTTCCAAAATTATATTTCCAGATGTGCATGAAAAAACAAAACTTTCATAATTTAGGCATGTTAATTTTTTTGGGGGATAAATTCGTATCACTAGAACGAATTAATTCTATTTCCAATAAATTATATGGGAAAAATTTATCTGATATATGATTTCTTTTATATACAATGATCATCATGGAATTAATTAAATTTGTATCTTGAAGTACCAGTGTAGTGGATTAAATTCTTGGGGAGCCACAGGATCCTCAGTCCCATGGGTGTGAATCCTTGCCACAGTCTGATGGAGCATCCATCCGGGGTAACAGTTTCCATATGCCAAAACCAAAGTCCTTTGTCAGGAGCCACCATTGTAGCCCTAATGGCATAGGGAAACCAGATGTAAAAACTAAGTAGAAAAAAGAAATTAAAAACAATAATGCTAATATACTATATATCAGAGACACAACTTCAATTCAGTAAATTAGCAAAAGTAATGTAGTCATACTCTTACTGGCTTCATAACTCTATGCCACTTATCCTTCACACACACACACATACACACACCGTCATGGCAGAGTTGTAATCACAAGACTTCTGACCAGCCTGGTTGTATATTTTGGGAGAGGATATATTGTTAAAGGTGTCCCATCTTTAAAAGTGAAGGGAAAACAGTGAAACAAGTGCAAAATGGCAACGGGAGTGAGGAAGGGGTCCGGGGATAGTGGTAGCGATATATTGATGGCTAGGAGAGAAATTTACGAGACACCACAAGGTTTAAGAGTTATAGGGTTAAATGAAACTGGAGCCTTTTCAGGTTTTAGAGAGAGGGATGAAAGAAGGTATAATATGAATGTGGCAACATTAGGAGAGGATGTATTCTTTATAAGGGAAGTGATGGCTAACTTATCTGAGAGAATGAAGTATCTGGAGAAGGAAAACGCTGATTTAAAGGATAAACACAGGTGTTTTGAGAGTGTGAAATCGGATAATGTCGAAATAAAAAAAAAAATGGATTGTCTCAAACAAGAAAATGAATCTCTGAATAGTCCTGGCTCTGGGGGGGTGTCTGTGTACATTTCTCTTTTACAGCTAAACCATGCATTTTCCTCTTCCATATGATGAGGACATTCAAAAAAGATTGGGTAGAACTTTCGCACCTGGTACGTTTTCTCTGCAGAGCTCAATATGCAATTATACCTCGGCTTAATTTGGCCGAAATGCTGGAATTCAGGTTTGGCTTAATAACCATCGAGGAAATAGTCTTAGAGTAAAAAATCCTTTTTATTTATCACTTGCATGACTAGATTTCAGTGCAGATAAAGTTTCAATCTACCCTCAGTCACAGATGATGCCATCCTGGAGTGCAAGCAATTCCACTTGGACTGAAGAGGACATTCCTGAGAAGAATTTGGCCTTTCTTCCAGTTCTGCCCCATCCAGTCACACAGTACTCTACAGTGTATACAGCGATGAAGAACTTCATGGAGATCAACTCCCAACTTGTCCAGAATGAGATACCTATGTACTGTGATGAAGGAGTGTACTGCATTGTTCGGGAAATACAGCTCTTGCGGCCAGATGAATTTCGCGCCTTGGTGCCATGCCTTGGGACATTTCACCTAATCAAAACTGTCCTCAAGTGCATTGGCAAGTCACTTGCAGGAAGTGGGGCCGAGGTCACTTGGCTAGAAGCTGGTGTCTTTGGTCCTACGGTTATTGAAAATTCTGTTTTGAATGGTGGCCATTACGGGCGCTGTCTAGAGGGTATGCAATCTCTCGGAGAAGCGTTTGAACGTCTCCTCTACCAAGAATTCTTTGCTGAGCAAGGCATCCATCCATACACCCAAGAGCTTGCCATCCTGAAAGACATTCAGTCTGCTGTAGAGAAGAAAGACATCACTAAGAGTCAGAAATGTATGGACAAGTTTCAAGAGAAATCCCTAAAGCTCGTTGACAATTTGGACAAATTTATCAAAGCACGGTCTGAATCTAATGAAAACTTCAAATTCTGGGCTACATTCTTGGATATGATGACTGTGGTGCGAGATCTTCTGAGGGCTGATCGTGAAGGACTTTGGGAGCTCCATCTGGATGCTGTACAACGTGCTTTGTACTTGTTCACTGCATATGATTCAACCAACTACTTGAGGTGGTGTTCTCTCTACCTGGAGGACATGAGACGTCTTCCTGAGACTGCACCATCAGTCTATGAGAACTTTGCAAAGGGAAACTTTTCAATCAAAGAAAAGCCTGGGCGATTCACTGCCGTTGGGGGAGACCAGAAATTAGAGCAAAGTATCAACCTGTCAACCAAGTGCTGTGATGGTGTCATTGGGCATGCAAAGCAAAAGCAGTATGTGGCTCAATGGGATTTGATCTACCATGAGATGATGGCGGTGAAGAATCTTCATCGCCAATACGCAAATGTGATGGACAGAACACACGAGACTTACAGCCATCATGAATCATCGCAGTCCACAACTGACCACAAAGAGTCACAGCTTCAGAGGATGATGCAATTCATTGATGAGAAAGGATCTCCACTAGCAGCAACATCTTCCACAACTTTGCAAAACTACGTGACAAAGGAGGTCATGACCGACAACATTAGAAAGGACATGCTGAGTGCCTTAAAAAAGGGGGAAGAGAGGTACCTGGAATTTAGGAAAGAAAGGCTCGTCGAGAAAACTGCCCGAATCAGCAGCACCATTCACCGTGCAAATCTGAAGACAATGAAAACCATCCACAACAAGCAACAGAAGACTATCAGGTCAACAGTTAGGGAGATGAACATAGCAGAGAGAAACATTGAGATTGCTAGGGAACGTGGCCTCAAGACCGAAGACCTCCTGCAATATGATGTAGTGCCATCCCCAGTGCTGTTTGATAATGAAGGAATGATGACTAAGCCTGCAAAAAGTCTGCTGATCAAGGAGTTAGAGGCAAATCTCAAACCTGAAGATTACAACTACAATCACAGAAACAATTCAGCTTTCGTATTGGATGTGATGGCCAACGTTCGGAAGGTGAACCTCAGCAAACTTTCAACATTTCAAGACCTACTTGCCACTTTCATTTCAACATCTGAAGGGTACCGCAGGTTTGGACGCTGTGATTTCGTCTTTGACATGTATCCAGACAAGGCCTCTGTCAAGGACAGTGAGAGGAAGAGGCGAGCTGAAAAGGTGCCCATAGAATACACCTCGATCGATCCTTCATCCCAGCTACCGAAACACATGGATTCCTTTTGGCCTTCCAACAGCAACAAAGATCTGCTCGAAAAACTAATCTACAAGTACATCTGCTCAAGTGTTTCCCCCATGGCAGAATACCCAACTGTGCTCGGTCAGGTGACTGGACAGGAGGAAGAATGGCAATGCCGCAGTATCTACAAAGGTGTAGAAAAGACCCTGCCACATTTGCAATCAAATTTTGAAGAGGCGGACCTGCGCATCCCTCTGCATGTCCTGGACTGCATTGAAAATGAACATAGGGTGTGTGTGGTCATTACCAGTGACACGGATGTGATTGTTGCTCTGCTGTACCATATGCCAGTGTTTCTGGGGAAAGGCCTGGAAGAGTTGTGGGTACGTGCTGGAGTTGGAGAAACCACTCGATATGTGCCTCTTCATACCATGTATACAAAACTTGGACATGACCTCTGCAGAGTCCTACCAGCTGTACACAGCCTTACTGGGTGCGACATCACCAGCAAAGTCGGCACAAAGAAGAGTGCCTTAAAGGCCAACCCAGAAAGATTGCTTAGGCATTTTGGGAAGTTGCCGACCCTGTCACAACCTACCATCAGAGATGCAGAACAGTATTTGGTCAAAGTGTTCAGACCAGTAAGTAAGGCCAAGAATTTCTCTGCCATGCGGAAGAGGTTTTCCATCACACTAAAGGGACTTCACATCACAATCTGCCCCCCACCAGCCAAGGACTCCTTCCACATATCAAACGTAGCTACTACAATGCCTATAGCATTATCCATGCCTTGGAAATGGGTAATGAACACACAATCTCACTGATGGCAGAAGATTTTGGGTACAAGTGTGAAAAGGACCATTTAGTGCCTGAAACCTCGTGGAAGAGCCTGGAGCCCCATTGGACAGTTGTATGCTCCTGTACAGCATGTGCCAGGGCCACATGCCTTTGTAGAGCTGCCGAGACCAGATGTGTTAATTTCTGTCATTGCAAAACAGCGTTACCACTTTCATGTAAAAATCCATTCTAAAAGGAATACAGAGATACCATGTCAAAATCCACCTGATTGTGGCTTGTGCTAGGGATCCTCCGTCAAATGATGTCTCCGTCGTGACATTCAAACAGACAGTGAATCATAGAAATCAAAGAATGGTAATGTTAATGATGAGAGGACCCCATAAGGATGTTTTTCACCAAGTTTGGCTTCTCTACATTTGATGTTAGTGACTCAGGAAGCTTGCAAACCTTTCGTGACTTTCAAACTGAAAGTGAATTTTCATCAGAAAATCGCCAAAAATGCATCATTTTGGTCGAAAAATCATGTCAGTGCCATTGAAACATGTTATAAAAGTGTCTGCTATATCTCAACATGATAAATAAAAAGGATTTTTTACTCTAAGACTATTTCCTCGATGGTTATTAAGCCAAACCTGAATTCCAGCATTTCGGCCAAATTAAGCCGAGGTATAATTGCATACTGAGCTCTGCAGAGAAAACGTACCAGGTGCGAAAGTTCTACCCAACCTTTTTTGAAAGTCCTCATCATATGGAAGAGGAAAATGCATGGTTTAGCTGTAAAAGAGAAATGTACACAGACACCCCCCCAGAGCCTATACTAGAAGGAAAAGTGCAATGATTATGAGGACATTATTCAGGAAATGAACCAGAAGGTGCAAGACAACAACAAAAAAGTGAAAGAGGAATTACAGGAAAAATTAAAGGATGAATTGAAAAAGGAAAGTGAGAACCAGAAAATGAGTTTTAATGAAATAGTGAAAAAGCAAATACAAGACAGGTAAAGAGACACAGTAATAGTTATTAAGGAGAAAGAAGACCTAGTCAGAGACACAGTTGACAAGAAGAAATGTTTTGTAGTATGGGGTGTGAAAGAAAAGAAAAATCCAATCTGGTATGTAAGGGAAAAAGAAGAGAAAGAGTTGGCAAGAGACATAAATACAATTCAGGATGAAGGACAAAGTCTTGATAGTGAAATAGAAGAAGTGTACAGGATGGGGAAATACAGTGATGGACATGTAAGACCTATGAAAATAGAACTGAGGTCACAAGTAGCAGTGGAAGAACTGCTAACAAGAGCAAGAAAACTAGCTCATTCAGATGTATACAAAGATGTATGGATAAAAAGAAACATGAATTTGGAAGAAAGAGAAAGATTGAAAGAATTGAGAAATGAAGTGAAAGAAATGAGAAACGTACAAAGACCGAGGAAAAAATTTTTTTTTGGAAGGTTTGGAACATGAGAGTGAGGAAATGGTACATCAAGGAAAGAGAAGAAGGAGCAGAGGAGGAAATGAGGGGAAATGTAGAAAATTAAAAGTTGCTTATACTAATATAAATAGACTTGTCTTAGGGATAAATGAATTGAACAACTTTATCAAAGAAGTTGAGCCTGACATAATGGGGATCACAGAAACAAAACTAAGAGATCAACTGACAGTAAACCCCATTGGGAATGGGCTGTACAATATCTATAAGAAAAAATAGAAAAGTGAAGCAGGGTGGAGGAGTGATGATACTAAAGAAAAAAAACCTAAAGGTAACAAACGTAAATTATGGCAAAAACAGTGCAGAAATTATTTCAGTTGTAGTTGGGAAAAATTACATGGAGAATAGAGAATTTGTAGTCTGCTATGTACCACCCAAGACAAGATCTTGAAGTCCAAGAGAATATGAGGAAGTTTTGAACACTCACTAATCAAAATATTAGAAAAGAAAAGAAATACTGTAATAATGGGGACTTCAACTGTAAGGAAGTGCACTGGGAAGATATGACTACAGAGGGAAATGAGGATTCATGGGGTTACACATTACTGGAGTTAACTATGGAATATACAATGACACAATGGATTCAAGAAAACACCAGATTTAGGAATAGTGAAGAGCTATCAAGACTTGATTTATTATTTACAACGGAACCTGAAATTGTGGATGGAGTAGAGTATAAGACACCTTTGGCAAAAAGTGATCATGTACTAATAGTAGCGACCTTCAAGGAAGTGATTAGGAATGAACGAAATGAAAAACATAGAAAAGGAATATTGACATATAGCAAAACAAATTTTAGAGAACTCAAAGACTTTTTCCAAAAGACGGATTGGACTAAATTTGACAACCAGGTAAGAGTGGAGGAAAACTGGATGACATTTAAAGAAATTTATAATGATGGAGTGAATAGATATGTACCAAAACTGAAAATTAAAGACAAATATAAGGAAGAATGGTTTAATAGAAAATGTGAAGAAGCAAGAGATAGAAGGGATAGAATGTAGAAGATATGGAGAAAAGACAAACGTCCAAGGAAGTGGCAAGACTACATAATAGAAAGGAATAACTATATTAAAATACGAAGAGAAGAAAAGAAAAACTATGAGAAAAGCATAATTGAAAAATGCAAGGGTCAGCCAAAGATCTTTTATAGATATATAAACAGAAAGTTAAAAAACAAACACGAGATAGAGAAACTAGTTTATGAAAATTATGAATATAGTGATGAATTGGAAATTGCTGAAATAATGAACAGACACTTTCAAGAAGTTTTTACAAGAGAAAAAAACAGTAATTGTGAAGAATTAGGAACCCTTTATCGCCTATGGGGACATTTGCGTCCCCTTTTGTTTATATGCAAGTCTATGGAGAATTATAGCATGTTTCTTCTACTGTGCCGGTGAGGACATATCTGGCACCCACTGACATTCACTCGTTAACAGTGTCTGGCAACTTTAGCCCATCTCCTGCCAGAATCGACAATAGTTTCATAGGAGTAGGACGTGTGGCATGCTGTGCTGTCTCCTTCATTTTCAAGTGATTATGGATGCTACATCAGGTAAGTATATGACTTATAAAAAATCATGCTAGCTCGTTAAGTGCATGAGTCTTACTTACATCATCAAACAAGAATTTGCTCATGTAAAAAATAAATATGTGATAAATTATTATAAGGGGACACATTTGTCCCTTCAGGCAAGTGAATGAAACTGATGACTGTAAACATAGGATAAGTGAATGTTAGTATTCCTAATATTCTCTACGTAATATTCATTTATGTTGCAGGCCCGTCCTCATCATTCACATCTTTACTGTTCTATGGAAAGAATAGGCTTCAACTTGACTTGCTGGCCACCAGTGATGTAGAGGATGATGACCCAGAATTTGTCCCCACCTTGGACGAAAGTTCAGGTTTGTTTACTTGGTTTTGTTTTTTTAAACTAACCTAACCTAATCTAGTGTAACATAACCAAACCTAAACTAACCTAACATAGCCTAGCCTAATCTATCCCAAGATAAATCTAACCTTACCTAACATAGCCTAATATCTCTCTCTCTCTCTCTCTCTCTCTCTCTCTCTCTCTCTTATACAGATACAAGTGAAGCTGAGGTTGACGACTCGCCAGTGGTTATCGAGATTGATGGTACATCGCCAGTTTCAGAACAAACAGTGCAGCGACATAAGAAGAAACGTCGTCTTTACTGGAGCCCTATACAGAACAGGGACTGTTCAGCCACTGCCCTGAATTTTGACAACAAAGAGGAAGAGAAGGAATTACTTTTGCTGAAACCCATTGATTACTTTCGGAAATTCTTCACTTCTGACATTATAGACTTTCTTGTAGAGCAGTCTAACCTCTATGCATTGCAAGAAGATCCAAATAAACCTCTGAATGTAGACAAAAATTAAATGGAACAATGGTTAGGCTTGTGCATGCATATGTCACTTAGTAAACTTCCTGAGACTAGGCTTCACTGGTCAGGACTTGACGAAACTGTAGCATCCATTATGAGTAGAGACAGATGGGAACAGATAAAATGTAAGTTTCATTTAGTTGATAATACTACCAGTGATGGGACAGATAAGTTATTCAAAGTAAGGCCTCTCATTGATTATCTCAGAAATTCATTCAGGCAGATACCAATGCTAGAACATTTGTGTATTGACGAGCAAATGGTCCCATTCAAGGGTAATTCCGGACTGAAACAATACATTCCAAAAAAAAACACACAAATGGGGATATAAAATCTTTGTCTTGGCAGACCATAAGGGTTTTGTATATGATTTTTTCCCATACACTGGCAAGACTGCTCGAGTGGATAATGCAAATGTTCCAGACCTAAACGTCTGTGCAAATTCAGTCCTTCAGCTAGCAGAAAGTATTCCTAGTTTCAAAAACCACAAGTTATTCTTTGATAACTTGGCCACTAGAGGTATATGGTGTTGCGGCACTGTACAACCAGTAAGACTGCAAAATTTAGCATTCAAAACAGACAAACAGCTAACAACACAAGGTCGTGGTTCTTATGATGAGTGGGAAACGCAGGCAGACAGCGTAAAAATAATAGCTGTAAAATGGATGGATAAAAGATCTGTACACTTAGCTTCATCATTCCTAAACAGTTATCCAGTGGACAAATGTGTAAGGTATGATAAGAAGCTAAGAGAAAAAGTTGAGGTCCCACAACCTAACATAGTGAAGCAGTATAATGGCTATATGGGTGGTGTTGATCTCTGTGACCAAATGATATCCTATTATAGAATGTTCTTTAGGTCAAAGAAATATTACCATAGACTTATCTTCCACCTCATAGATCTGACAGTAGTGAACAGCTGGATGCTGTACAGACGTGATGCAGAAACTTTGAAGGTGAAACCACAAAACCAAACTCCCCTTTGTGAGTTCAAGTTCAAGCTCGCAAAATCTCTGATGATGTCTGGAAAAACTGTGTCAAGAGAGAGAGGAGACCTAGCACCTCTGTTGTAAATGCTTTTAGAGCCAAGAAAAAGCTGGAAGGGCAACAATGCCTATTCCAGAAACAGACATCATAGGAGATTCTGTAGGTCACTTTCCAGCAGTTTCACCAAAAAGAGCTAAATGTAAATTGCCTGGATGCAATGGAAAAGTACAGATGTACTGCATCAAATGTAAAGTACATCTGTGCTGTAATACAAAGAAAAACTGCTTCCTGAGCTTTCACACGAAGTAGAGTTCTTCACATGTGCCTCTGGACAATAGGTTCTAGATCAGAAACACATTTTCATTAAATTTTGATATTTGTTTTTGTTTAGGAGTTGATTTTAAAAAAAAGTGTCGTGTGCCTGAAGGGACAAATTTGTTCCTTTAAGAAAATATTATATACAGTCCCTGGACAAATTATTAGATGCACCTTGGTTTTCTTTGTATTTTGCATGTTACGAGTAGAAAACATTCATTAATTAAGAATGTTCCTCTACTTCCCTGGCCAGGAAATTCACCAGATATGAATCCTATAGAAAATGTATGGGAGCTGATAAAGAGAGAAGTGGCAAAGGATATCATTACAACGAAGCATCAACTGATTGAGAAGATAATTCATGTCTGGAATCATCATCCACAGATCCAGGAGGCAGTTCAGTCATGTATTGATAGTATGCCAAGGCGTATCGAAGTGTTAATAACCGCAAAAGGAGGTATAACAAAATATTGACTATATGCCTTTTGTCCTTGAGTGATGACATATTGGTCAATAATGTAGAAATAAAGATCTACTATTATCAGATATGGGTTTTTACTAGCCTCAAGTATTCAAACTACTTTAATCTGTAAATTTCAGGCATGTCTGATTCTAATTAGCAACGTTTTCTATTCAAAACCTGCAAAATTCTAAAAAATTCAAGGTGCATCTAATAATTTGTCCAGGGACTGTATATAGATTGTACTTCCCAGTTTTTTTTGTAATGCTTTATTTATCAGATCAAAGATAATAAAAAAATGCGTTGGATATTTTGTTTTAGTCAACCCCAAAAAATCAGGCGGTAAAGGGATAAATCTCCTGCGATGAGAGACATCGTTATTTCGGAGCAGGAAATAATGATACAACTAAGAAATTTAGATGTAAGAAAATCACACAGTCTGGATGGAATTGCAAATTGGATATTGAAAGGGTGTAGAGAAGGGCTGGCAAATAAGGTATACAATATAATAAAATGTTCCACTGAAAAGGGAAAAGCACTAGAAGTGGAAAAAAGCCAATATTGCGCCAATATATAAAGGAGGAAATAAGAGAATCCAACAAATTACAGGCCAGTGTCCCTAACAAGTACAATAGCTAAAATATGTGAATGTGTGATCAAAGAAAGATGGACCAAACATTTGGAAGAAAAAAATATAATTAATGAAAGACATTTACAAAAGCTTTACAAAAGGAAGATCATGTGTAACAAACCATATATGCTTTTACTCTAGAGTCATAGACTTTACATAGGAAAGAGATGGATGGGTTAATAGTGTATTTTTAGATTTAAGAAAAGTATTTGATTACCTCCTCCTACTCGGGAACGTTGATAGACATTCATCACGCAAGACTCGGGGCACGTCGATTGATGTTTTGGGCTATATTTTGGCTATTTTCTTCCCGTTTTCTTTGCTTGTGAGTTGGCAACACTCATCGGGAGTAAACAAGTGCTATAGGTCAGTGTGTCACCAACTTCCACGATGGATGGTGAAAGCGAAAGTGATTCCACGGTGTCCGATTCCGTCACCTCTCCCGCGCGCCTTACTTCTACGCCTCGGGTCTCTCATCATGTTGCAGGGAGACAACTTTTGAATGAGAGTGGTATCGAAAGGGCATTGGAATTAACAGTTTCTACAATAATAGAAAGTGAAGATAGCAATGTTCTTTGCTCTGATACAGATATAGGAGGTTCAACCACCGAGGGGGAGGACATTCTACCACCATCACCAGCAACTCCTATTTCAGGTGTGTAGTATTTTATATATATATATATATATATATATATATATATATATATATATATATATATATATTTTTTTTTTTTTTTTTTTTTTTTTTTGAGTGGGTGGGTAAAATATACAAATTAGATCACTTTGCAAACATTTTGATTGATTATTTATATATATTTTTTTCCCAATCTCCTGTTATAGGCCCCAACACGACAGTATCCGTGGGGGATGATATTCCACCACCACCACCAGCAATTCCTGTTACTGGTGTGTATTTTATATAATTTTTGCAAACTCTATAAAAAATAGATCACTGAAAAATTTTTCAACATTTCAATTGATTACATTCAGATTTTTCTCAAACTCCTTTTGCAGGCCCCAGCAGGACAGAGGAACTGCCTGTAGATACACGAGCAGTCCCTTCCACAAGCAGAGGAGTAGGGAGAGGTAGGGAAGAGCATAGAAGGGAGTCTGATCTATTTTCGTCCTCCTTATCTCCCGTGGCACAAGGGTCAACTTCCAGCACTCCTCACTCAACCTTCTCCTCCCGTTCTCTGCTTACCTCTTCCTACCTCCAGAAGGATAGAAAGAGAAGGCTGGACTTCTCTTCAGACACCAGCGAGGATGAGGAAGAGGTCGATGTCCCCACCCAATTACATGCTGCAGCAGCAGCAACAAGAACAGCAGCAACATGGAGAGCACGTGGTGGAAGAGCGAGTGGGAGGAGGAGGAGACAGCATCGGGGGAGGAGGGGCCGCCTTATCTTGGGGCAAACAAACCACGGCAACCCTCCCAACCCTGACTCACCCCCGTCTTCACCACCACCACCACATCAGGGTGTGGTTGATGCCATCGTGTGGAGGGACTGTGAGGATCATACACCTGCTGTGTTCGAGTTTGACAACCCAACAGGTGTACAGCCTGAACTTGGTTGCACTACCACATCAAGCATTTTGAATTATTTCTTGGCATTTTTGATGTGGCAGTGATATCGCTAATCGTCAATGAAACCAACCTGCACAGGCAACTACTAGCCAACTGGGAAGATCCACGATTAGTTTGGGGCTATTCCCACTCCTCCACTTGGAATGACGTGACCCCCTCAGAGATGTATGTGTGGTTAGCTCATACAATGTTGATGCCTCATGTAAAGAAACACAAAGCTCAGGACTACTGGAGCAAAGATGAACTTATTCATACTCCAATATTTGGAAAATATATGGGTAGGGATAGGTACCTGAGTATATACAAATTTCTCCACTTTGCCACTAATATGGGCCCAGTACCTAATGACAGATTATATAAAGTTCGTTACCTTATATCTTTGCTTCAGGAGAAGATGAGGAGATTCTTCAAACCATACCAGAAACTGGTTATCGACGAGTCGCTTGTACTTTTCCGTGGGAGACTGAATTTCATCCAGTACATCCCGTCTAAGCACCACTGTTTTGGCTTGAAATTCTTCGTGTTGTGCGATTGCAAGACGGGATATATACTGGATTTTGTCATCTACACAGGTACGGATGTGGATATCCAGGAGACAGGCCCTCATGGGTTCTCAGGAGCTGTTGTCAAGACTCTCCTGGATAAACACTTCAAGAGGAACCACATCCTGTACACCGATAATTACTATACTTCACCTGCACTCACTCAGTTCCTCCTGCGGGAAGAAAAAGGCACCTGTGGCACTGTCAGAGCTAACAGGAAGCACTGGCCAGCTTTCCGGGCCACGTCGAGGGGACAAGTCCAGAAAAAAGAGTCTGGACCAATGCTGGCCATGCAGTGGATGGACAGACATCCTGTGAATATGCTTTCGACGATGCACACAGGTGACCTGCAGGACAGTGGCAAAGTTGATCACAACACAGGTGAACCAGTGAAGAAGCCTGATGCAGTGATTGACTATAATGTCAACATGCGACTCGTCGACAAGAGCAACATGATGGTGAGTGAAATTGACAGCCTGCGGAAGACCCGAACGTGGTACAAAAAGGTTTTTCTCCACCTTGTGGATGTAATGGTGCTGAACTCTCATATCCTATACAAGCAGCTATCTGGCAATACGAAACTCTCTCTCAGGTGCTTTGAGAAAGAGTTAGTCAGGCAGCTATTGTCGAGGTTTGGCACCATCACAGGCAAACCTGAAGGCCCAAGACAGATGCTCCTCACAGACCGGCTGCATTCTGTAGATTTCAATAAAACACACCGGCTGACCCTCAACCCTCGCTTGGCTTCAGGGAGGACGCCTTTTCGGTCTTGCATAGTCTGCAAGCATACCGCCCACAGAGAACAAAGACGGGTAGAAACAAGATACCACTGCAGCTCATGCAATGTCGCCTTGTGCGCTGTAGACTGCTTCTCAGATTTCCATTCGGAAGAACAGTACTAGCAAGGAGTGTGGGAGACTATGAATAAGTGTAAATACGTGTGTAATATAATGTTCTAGAGTTGTGAAGTGACAGTGACACAACATAATATAAGAGATGTGACAGTGACACAGTATAAGTGATGTGCCAGTGACACAATAATAAGAACAAATAAATAGTGTAAATAAGTGTATATAGTGTTTGATGTAGCATAAGTGATGTGATAATGACACTTTAGTAAAGGAGAAGTGACAGTGAAAACTACAGACACTGTAAATGATTCACAGAGGATTTAGGCCTACAGGGGATACCTCTATAAAAAAAACATGCCCTGACTTTACCTCATGGGTGGTGTGGAAACAAGTAAAAAAATAATAATAGTAAAAGAGAGAGAGAGAGAGAGAGAGAGAGAGAGGATACAAGGGGCCCGTTTTCTATCGCTGTAGCTAAGGCCGCTGGCGCCGATTGGACACAAGGCCACGTACACCGATTATACCACCTCATTCAACCTGTGATATTTTGGTAACCATAGCATCTAGAGACTTCTGGTTTTTTGCATTGCAAAGAGAAAGAGTTGCTTGTGGGCAGAACACCATTTGTACTCACTTGTTTCTTGAATTTTCAATTGTAATCAGTATGTAAATAGAGGCTATTTTGTGCGTTTCTTGCCAAACTTCCCGAGTTAGCGTGAGCGAAAAACCAAACGTCCCCAAATTTTAGGGGTTGTTCCACACGGAAAATTAATAAGAAAACTGGAAGATATAGGGGGAATAAAAGGAAAATTACTGGAATGGATGAAGGATTTCCTAACTGGAAGAACTACGAGAGTGACAATTAGAGATAAGGAGTCCACCTGGAAGGAAGTTATAAGTGGGATTCTGCAAGGTTCTGTGTTGGCCCCAATTATGTTTGCAATATACATAAATGACATGGACGAAGGAGTAGAAAGCTATATGAGTTTCTTTGCAGATAATGCAAAACTTTTGAAGAAAGTTGGGTTGCACGATGTTTGTAGAACTCTACAGCAGGACTTAGATAAACTATGGGAATGGAGTAAAAGATGGGAGATGGAATTCAACATTAAGAAATGTAGCATAATGAAATTTGGGAAGAACAAAAATAGGATAGCAAGACGATATATTTTTCGATTTCTCCATTGCGTAATTGTGTTAGCCTTCGTAAGCCTTTCTTGAACCTTTTTAATTGCTTGGCCCTCTTCTTAGTTTCCGTTCGAGATGAACAAAGAAGAAAAACATGTTTTTTGGTAGCGTATGAGTAGCTGTCGCTTTAAAGCGACACCTGCCTGTTGCTTTAAAGCGGCAGTCGTGACGTCATCACCTTGGTCAAGTATATAAGGAGGAGCGTTGAGCTCTGGACCTCAGTTCGTCTTGAACCTCTGCACAGGCAACACCTAAGCAGCTCCCCTTTTTAGCAGCTAAAATGTTCGCCTACTTAGTGTTAGCCACCTCTCAACTTTGTCCTTTTACAGGATCCCCATACGGGTTTTTCACCTTATCTTTTTGGCTTTTTTAGAGCGACAGGTCGCTTTAGGGTGGCAGTTCGCTTTAGAGCGACAGGTCGCTTTGGGTCGGCAGTTCTTTTTTAGACAACAGTTTCCTCTGGGGAGACAGGTCGCTCTGGAGCGAGAAGCCGCTCTGGAGCGACGGGTCGCTCTAATTTGACATTCTCTAGTCGCCATCACTGCAAGCAACGAATCGCCACCTACACGGGTCACTTATAGTGACCAAAATGTGTCGCCTCAAGCGCAGAGGACGACTTGCCCCTAGCAGGCAAAAACAATTCGTCCCCAAGCAAATCCAGTACCTCCCAGGTACTCATTCACCACTCAAAACTCGGGACGTTTTGCCCCCAGCAGACAAACAACTCGCCAACGATAATGGATGTAGCAGGAACAATGTCGGTCATATACTACTATGATACGACCTATTGTGAGTAAACTTTGCCCTCACACAGTGTGCTTTGAGTTTGGCGGGCTTCGCTCTCACGAGCTATCCTCTGCCACAATTTCAGCGGGCTTCACTCTTACGAGTGAGCCTCCGCCACAGCGTGCTACGAAAGCAGAACGCTACTTGCCCAGAAGAATTTGTTTCACAAATTCAAGGAATCCCTGCACAAGTCACCTCATTTTATATCTCATGAATATAATACTTTCTGACATATATATCAGTTTGGTAATTACTCTGTATCTTACCATGCTCTTTTTTCTCCTTTCAGCCAAATTGCCTGAAACGATGACTGACCAACCGCAACAATGCGCAGTATGTGTCAAAATGAGGTTCGACAATCCATGTATCAAGCACGCTCAATGCTGCACATAAGGAGGCAAGGGCAAGCACGGCACAGGTCTCCTTTGGAAACCAGCATCATGCCCAAAATGCTCCTCATGGATTGCAGCTTATGATAACCACCAAGAGTGTGAGGCGGAGATTGCTGAGATAATACGACTGGTGAGACGCCACAGAGTACGCTCACACAAAGCGGGGGACGACTGAAACTCCCTGTTCGACCCTGCAGATCTCAGAGACAAGTTCGGTCACCTACTCCAAACCAACAGAAGTGTGTCTAGGGAACGCTCAATGAACCGAGCATCCTCAGCACCACCGCCCAGCCTAGAAGGGGCGAACAGTCCACCTGCAGCTGAACACAGCACAAAGCCATCTCCACCGAAACAGGCTCAGCCAGATAAAGATTCCACAACACAGCAATCTGCCGAAATAGAACGCTCAAACGACCCGCTTTTTGATGATCTGGCCACATCCTCCGATTCATCCACCAAAGCAGACAAGCATGACAAAAGGGCTAGAGACAAACAACCCAAGCCGTACACATCAAAGCGCTCCCCTTCCCCCTCCGACTCGAGCTCCTCAGATTCGTCCTTCGATGACCGACACATGTGTCGCTCACGGAAACGGTCTTCTCACCGCAATTCTAAAAAAGCCTCACACAGAAGGTCTAAGAAAAGATCTAGACGCTCCAGAGTTCGTTCATACTCACCCTCTCCTCCACCTAAGAGGCGTCGCTCAGAAACCTATTCCGACTACCCGTTGACCCAGGACAATTATAGACACGGGTACTTCACCAAAGAATACATACAGAGTCGAGGCCGGTACGAGCATCACGGCTACCAAAACCAAGATTACGATCCTCTCTACGAAGAGGAGGATCTTTACTATGATCAGTATGGAGATGGCGGCAAAGAGGCGGAATTCTCCCCTGCACCCAGCGACCCACCTCCGCAGATACCCCCGGTAGCACCCCCTCAGGTGTCCCCAGTACCACCCCCTCCAGTCTCAGACACAGACCTGTCCCAGGGAGACACTCGGCAACTACCTCTATCCCCCAGTAGACCCACTCACCAAGGTCTGGTACCCTCCAGCAAATGCACACTCACAATTCATGGTGGATTGTGACCAAGTCCTCTTCATTTTTAGAGAAGCTCATTATGGATGGTTTACAGTTGCAAGCGAAGAACCCTTAGGCTTCCGAGTATCAAACAAAGCCGCATGGTCCAGACACAAGGCTTTCCTAGCCGAGTGCTCTGACGACCCAACAGCACGCCCAAAAACTCCCACGGCGTCACAGGACCTGGCCGTCGCCAGGCACGGATTCTCCAAAACAGTGATGGAACGCCTGGGTGGATCCCTAGAACTCGATCCCCCCACCATCGTACACAGCAGGAAACATCCCCTATATGATGAACTTCACAAGGCACTCAATAAGCACAGAGTTGCCCGCACCCCAAAAGTGACACTTCTTAATTTCTCGGTGCTACCGCAGCCCAACGTAAAATAAAAAACAAAGCCTCTTTCCTTCAAGTCAGGTCCAAGGAAGATGAAGACGACATCCTCAACTTCCTCAACAGCAAAACCTCCCAGTCCTGCAGTTACATCACGGACCTGCCCACAACCTACACCTTCTTTGCTTCTCCCTCGCACGAAATGCTCGGCATACAGCATCACCTCAAAGAGGAACTACTATCCCTCTTGGGCTTGTATGATTACACTTCCAGCACCTACTTCTTAGAAGACGAAACAAAAACAGCCCATCCTCAATCATCCCACCCTCAAATGTTCGACCGTACGATGAGATACCTCATCTTCGGCTATAAAAAATTTGTGGCGGCCGCTACCCACACCACTGAACTACTGGGAGCGGCATCCCTACTGCTTCGCCTAGAGTTCACAGTAGTCCAAAAGGCACCCCAAACGTCTGACCTACTAGTATACAGTACAGATATCGTGAGCACCAGCATCCTGAGCCTCAAAGGGGCCCAAGGGGTCGACCAAGCTATCACAAACGGGACTATCAGACCCCTGCCCGTCGGTCAGAACAGTCCCAAAACACATCAACCTTCCACCTCCCAAGACCGTGGCTGCCGCCCCTCCCAAACATCCATGTTTATCGAACGGCGGTCCTTTCGTAGCTCTTCCTCGAGAGGACACGGCCGACCTCAGTGAGGAACCACTCACGGCCAGCGAGGCGCACAGTCAGGAGGCTACAAGAGTGGACAGTACCGTCCTGACTACCAGCGACGGAACAACAACCCCTCACCTAGAGAATCAACCTCGCGAGGCAGAGGCTCATACAAAGCGCCTCCAGCTACGCAACAAGGTCGCACCAACGCCAATTCCCGCAGAAAAACGAATCCGGCACACCCCTCAGGCCCCAAACGAAACTGACTATCCAGGGGGACGCTTACAACTCTTCGCCACCGAGTGGTCAGACGCCCCCACCGCTATCTATTGCATTGTCAAACAAGGGTTCCACTGGACCTGGTTAGACAAACCACCTGCCCTCTCCACACCAAAGAAAAAACCACAGTTGCTCAATCCAGACCTCTCCCTCGCAATCCGGGAGTTGCTCTACAAGCAGGCGATATACAAAGCAAACCACCAACCTTGCTTCCTTTCCAACGTATTCCTGATCCCAAAGAAATCAGGGGGCTTCAGATTCATCATCAACCTCTCTCGCCTAAACAAATTCATCTACGCTCCAAGGTTTCACATGTCCAACCATACCTCGCTGGCGTCCATGCTCCAACCTCCCGTATGGACTACTTCCATCAACCTGCAGGACGCCTATTTTCATATTCTAATCCGGCCATCACTGCACAAATTCTTGGCTTTCATGCACGAAGAGCACCTATACTTCTTCAAGGCACTGCCCTTCGGATTAAACGTAGCCCCATACATCTTCACCCGACTACTCCGATACCCTCTCGGCGTACTCCACCGGTCCGGCATTCCAGTTATCGCCTACTTAGACGACTGGATGATTTGGGGGAAATCTCAGACAGACGCAGCCAGAGCTTTCAACACCACCCTTCAGTACATACAGAAACTGGGGTTCATCGTAAATATGGAAAAATCTCAAGCCATCCCAAGCACAGACACCGAATGGCTCGGAGTCCGCTGGCTGTCCGCCACAGGCCGGTGGGGTCTCCCCCTCACCAAACAAATCAACCTAAAAATCTCCATTACGGACCTGCTCCACAGAAACACCTGCTCCCGCAGGGAATGGGAGAGCCAACTCAGAGGCCTAAACTTCCTGTCTCAAATTCTCTCCCACACTCGCCACCTCATACAACCTCTTCTGAGACTGCAACTGCTCAACAGTGCCTCTCACAGGGACATGCAGGTCCTAATCCCAGACCTCTTCAAACAAGACCTCCGCCCCTGGCTGGACCTACCCCTTCTCGAACAAACAGAAGTGTTTTGCCCAGTGTCCAGCCCTCTCCTCCTATGGACAGACACGTCAACAACTGGGTGGGGGGGGCACACAGAAACTCTCAATACATCAGGGACGTGGACAGCACAAGAGCAACTTCTGCACATAAACATCCTGGAGGTACGGGCAGTATGCCTAACCATCCTGCAGCTCAACATTCGCAGCCACCTGATCCATCTATTCATAGACAATGCCCCAGCACAATATGCGATCAAGAGACTCTCAGCAAAAGTCTCAGAGTCTCCGCCACGAAATATCCTTACTCATCCCCATCCTGAAGCAGAGAGAGATCAAGATCCTACCCTTCAGAATTTCCACTCTCCTGAACAGCAGAGCGGACAGCCTCAGCCGATTCTCCACGCTCCTCCTAGAGTGGGAGCTCCCACAACAAGCATTCAACTCCATCACTCAACAGTGGGGCTCCCTGGAGATAGATCTCATGGCGACAGCCAAGAACGCCAAGCTCCCAACTTACCTATCTCCCCATCCCGACCCTCTAGCCCTCGGCTGCAACTGCCTAGCTTGGGACTGGAATCAGTGGCAACAAATCTACCTATTCCCACCCAAGTGGTTCATCCCGATGGTGATAACCAAACTCCGATCGTACAGACACCACGGCATCATCATCCTCCCGTGGTACCCAGCGGAGACATGGTTTCCATACATCAGGAACTGGGCCCTCCAATGGTGGCACCTGGACCTACCAGATCCCACGAAGAATGTATGGCTCGCCTCAGAGAAGTGGACCGCATTAAATTTCTGAAGGAATGTTTCGCCTTCACATTAGGTGACCAGGTGGCTTCGCCACTGGTCCAGGCCTACCGCGGATCCACGAACCGTCAAGCCGAGTCAATCTGGAAAACATTCCAGAACTGGTTACCAGCGGATGTCACATCTGTCACACCAAGAACTGTGATGGAATTCCTCCTTGCACTAGAAGCAAGACACCTAAACCTAAACCCACGCACCATTCTCAACTACAGATCACAGCTTAGACTACCCATCCTCCAAGCATTCGGTCTGGATCTCTCTTCCGACTTATTCTCCCTACTTGCTCGAAGTCAGTTCCTCAAGAACCCTCCCAGCAAAAAGAAGGTCCCCCAATGGTGCATGGATAAAGTCCTAGCTACCTTTTCCTCAGAAGAATTCAACATGAACACAGCTTCACCGACCAACCTACTCCTCAAAACCATATTCTTGACAGCTCTAGCTTCAGGGAACAGGGCCAGTGAACTGGCAGCCACAATAAGGGAAGGCTTAATCATTTCCAAAGACAAAGCTGTCCTTCCTACCAGCCCAGACTTCCTATTAAAAAATCAAAACTCTCAGCATCCTCGGCCTCCAGATATCACCTTCCCGGCTCTAGGGCGTAGACATTCCCTATGCCCGGTTAACCCCTTCAATACGGTGACGCCTATGTGGGCGTCATGAAGCCCCAGTAGCAAATACGGTGACACCTACGTAGACGTCATATTTCTTTTCTGAGCTTTCTTCAGTTCAGTTGTCCCGCATAGCGTGTTGGATACCAACTACACACGCCGTATGCTGTCCTTGAAATTCTAGTGCTCCTCCCACCATCCTTGTCTCCACCAATCACTAAAGATAAGCTACATGTGTCCCGCCTTGTGTCTAAAATTACCCAATGGCATAGACTGTTCCCATCTCTCTCTCTCTCTCTCTCTCTCTCTCTCTCTCTCTCTCTCTCTCTCTCTCTCTCTCTCTCTCTCTCTCTCTCTCTCTCTCCTCCTCTCCCCATCTCTCTTCCTCCTCCCCATCTCCCTCTCGAAAGATAAGTTACATGCCTTGTAACATTCGTGAAAACACACACACACACACACACACACACACACACACACACACACACACACACACACACTCACACACACACACACACACATGCACACACACACAGGAAGAGAAATGAGAACAATAATTAAGGACAGACCATCAGAATGGGGCTTGGTGGAGAGTGGAGTTCCACAGGGATCAGTGTTGGCACCAGTAATGTTCGCGGTCTACATAAATGACATGGTGGATGGGATGTCCAGTTATGTGAGCCTATTTGCAGACGATGCAAAATTGTTAAGAAAAGTGAGATGTGACAAAGATTGCGAACTACTCCAGGAAGACTTGGACAGAATATGGAAATGGAGCTGTACATGGCAAATGGAGTTCAACACGACAAAATGCAAGAAAATAGAGTTTGGCAAGAGTGAAAGAAGAATCAGGAGTATGTACAAGATAGGAAATGAAGACATAAAACCAGTCATGAAGAAAAAGACCTTGGGGTGACAATTACCAATGACCTATCGCCAGAGAGACATATAAACAAAATAATTGGAGAAGTATTGAACTTATTGAGGAACATAAGAGTGGCGTTCGTATATTTAGATGAAGAAATGATGAAGAAAATAATTACTGCAATGATAAGACCGAGGCTTGAATATGCAACAATACAGTGGGCTCGAACTTAAAGAAACACATAAGGAAACTAGAGAAAGTACAGAGGGCTGCAACAAAAATGGTGCCTGACTTAAGAGATTTGACTTATGAAGACAGACTGAAAAGAATGCAACTTCCGACCCTGGAAAACAGAAGAGAAAGGGAGACCTGATAGCAATATACAGAGTGATGATTGGCATGGAAAAAATGGATAGGGAAGATCTGTGTATGTGGAATGAAAGAATGTCGAGAGGGCATGGGAAAAACTAAAATGGCCACTTATAGGAGAGATGTGAAAAAATATAGCTTCCCTCATAGAAGGGTGGAAGCATGGAATAGTTTAGACGTGGAAGTGGTCAACGCAAGGAATATTCATGATTTTAAGAAAAAGCTGGACATTAATAGATATGGAGACGGGACAACACGAGCATAGCTCTTTTCCCGTATGTTACAATTAGGTAAATACAATTAGGTAAATACACACACACACACACACACACACACAAATACAAAAACAACAAATTTTCTAATCTCTCTCTCTCTCTCTCTCTCTCTCTCTCTCTCTCTCTCTCTCTCTCTCTCTCTCTCTATCTATCTCTCTCTCTCTCTCTTTTTTCTCCAAAGAGAGAAGCGTCCACTTTCCTCTTCGAAGGCGATATAGTGACTAAAAAATAGCAGCATAATACACAAAGACGACAAGTATGACAAGCTTGCACGAGTTTCCCGCGCTCGGGCGCGCGGCACTACCACCCATAAATCATACAGGCAGACTTTTTTAACATCCGGTGCGAAGGGGTTAACGCACTTAGAATCTACAAAGCCAGAACAGCATCCCTTCCTCACAACGGGTTTCTATTCATAACCCTTCCTCAGGGAAACCATTACAAGCAGGAAGACTCTCTTACTGGCTGGCCAAAGCGATAAAGACGGGAGATCCTACAGCCACCGATCCAGCGGGTCATGACATTCGCAAGTTCGGATTCTCCATCGCGCACTTCGGAAGAGTGCAACCTTCCGAAATCCTACAGAACGGATTCTGGCACAGTCCCAACGTTTTCTTACATAAATACCTAATTTCTTGTAAACCGTCGCCCACCCCCGTGGTCGCCGGTAGATCTAAGTAGTTGTTTTCTTTTCATACATATTGTAACTTATATGTAAAGGAAAATTTTTTCTTCTTGTGTTAACGCATATCAAGAATATTATCTCCTGTCTATGTAATTGATTTCAATATACTATAGACCCACAACAAATTTTATTCACCTTTACGACCATCTTAGACACGTATTGGTATGTACCTTTACCCTTTCCTAGTTTCCTCCTTTGACTGTTCCTCCTCCTTGAGGACATCTACCTTGGATGAAGGCAGGGTCTGACAACCTAAAGGCTTACGAAGGCTAACACAATTACGCAATGGAGAAATCGAAAAATAACCCCTACTGATGTAGGAAGTTATTATATTTTTCTATTTCGTAATAAGTAATTGTGTTAGCCTTCGTAAGCCTTTCTTGAACCTTTTGAATTACTTAGCCCTTTTCTTAGTTTCCGTTCAAGACAAACAAAGAAGAAAAAGAGGCGAAGGAGAGAAGAAAAACATGTTTTTTGGTAGCGTATGAGTAGCTGTCGCTTTAAAGCGGCACCTGCCTGTCACTATAAAGTGGCACCTGCCGCTTTAAAGCGGCAGTCGTGACGTCATCACCTCGGTCAAGTATATAAGGAGGAGCGTTGAGCTCTGGACCTCAGCTCGGAGTGAACCGGTAGCACAAGGTGATGACGGACGAAGGTTTTGACTGTGATAGTGGGAGGAGGAGGCCTCAGCTAACACAATTACTTATTACGAAATAGAAAATATAATAACTTCCTACGTCAGTAGGGGTTAAATATAAATTTGGAGAAGAGAAGATTAAGAAGGTGGAAAGTGAAAAGGACCTGGGAGTTCTCATAATAAAAGAAATGTCCCCCAATAAACATATAAATGAAATTGTTGGTGAGACCTACAACTTACTGAGAAATATTGGAATCGCATTCTCATATATTGATGAAGATATGGTGAAAAAGTTATTGGTATCCTTGATCAGACCACGACTGGAGTATGCAGCAGTACTGTGGTCACCTAACACGAGGAAAATTGAAAGGATACAAAGAGTGGCCACCAAACTGGCCCCAACCTTGTCGCCTCTTACGTATGAAAAGAGACTGGAGAGACTAGAATTACCAACGCTGGACCAAAGAAGAGAAAGAGGCAACCTGTTGACCATCTACAGAATAATGAATAATATAGAGCTTCCTGATAGGATCGACCTGCTGAAGAGGGACAGAAGGGACACAAGAGGACATAGACTAAAACTCAGAAAAGACGACTACAGAAGAGACTTTAAGAAAAACAGCTTCCCCATAGAGTGATAGATATATGGAATGGACTGGACAGAGAGGTGGTGTGTGCAAAGTCTATACACAATTTTAAGAGAAAATTAGACACTGAGATACAGAGCATAGGCTCCCCTCCCGTAAAATACAACTAGGTAAATACAACTAGGTAAAAGATGGGAGATGGATTTCAACATTAAGAAATGTAGCATTATAAATGTTCTTGTTATATGTATATGTATGCATATGTATAAATTATGTATATACAGTATATATATTTTGTTTTATATTTGTTTTCCTTGTACACAATATAAAAAACAATGGCTAAACATTTTCTGAAGCAGCACCCACATTAATCTTAACTATGATCCACCACTAATCCAGATTCATTCACAAGTCCATTATGACATTGCCCTTGGCAGTGTGGGCCACTTCCACTGATTAGTTCACACTTCCATTAATTAGTCCACAAATCCACAACAGTAGAAGTTCCATTTCATTTGCAGTTTTCTATTTGTGACGAAAAGGTTACTAATTTATGGATAAACATTTGTTGTAGTACTCCTGCTAACTGCCAACCAGGGGTGCATTCCATGGGATGTTAATTGCAGCATCCTTTGCCCCCCCTTTGCTTAGGGCATTTGATTGATCACCTATTGCATTCCTCATGCTTGGAATATGTATATCACCTTTCCTGAATGTGTGCCATAAGTGATATCATAACCCCACTATGGTGCACTCTGGAGCACACTGTAACCTTCCTGAAGCTTCTGGAGTGCTTTTTGAAAGACACGAATTATGATCATCTGTTTTTATCTGCAGAGTAGGCAAACTTCCCATAATGGTAAGACCCAAATGCTCATTTATAATAAGGTAAAGAGCATGGACAACATAGCTAAGGCAGAGACACATGGTGAACTGGAAAGTGTGTGCTTGTAGGGAAGCAGTGTGGTTCCACTCCTTTCTTTGAAGAAGGTGCATTTTCAGCAGCCAACTAGAGCCAAATAGGAAAAAAAGTGCTTAATTTGGCTGCTGGTAAAGCAACACTCAGCTGTGCCACATATCAATACATCTGGGTATTTCTTCACTCTGTACCATTCTTCTGTTTTTTCCATAAGTAAGATTTTTCACATAGAAATAGCTATATCCCAATGAAAAAAATATAAAAGTGAACTATAAATAACTGAACTTTGAAAACTGGGAGTTTACTGTATTTCACAATTTCCAACAGTACAGCTGTGGTATATGGTCAGTGCCATACACTGTATGATTACAGATTGTCCATATTTTAAATAGCTGTAGCATATGTATGGTCAATGCCTAGCTATAATATTATATCACAAGTAGAATGAAAAGAGATTCGAGAGCTATTGATTATAGAATTTTTGTTTGTGGTTTGCATTTATAGTGTCAAGTTTTGTGACAGAAGACTGAAAATATTGTATAGCTATTTGTGATGGTGATTTACACTAAATCTCGAAATTTGTGAAATTATGACTGTTAAAGTTATTGAATAAGTTAGCAGATTTATGATAGTGAAAGTTAAAATTCATCAGTGATACCTGGTCCAAAGATGTGTCAGACAAATATCAGAATTATTATCTTTGTTGTGACCTACGTACAACAGTTATTATGATATCAGGGTGCCATCTTGATAGTCTTTACCAACAATTGCATCATGATAGATCTATGCATGTCATAAGAATGTCATAAAAACATAACTAAAGTTATCTCAGTACTAGATTTGTTTAATTTCACAAATTTGTAAGACCATTATTAAAGCCTTGTTATGGTCCAAGAGTATGCTACAGTGAGTCATGATGCTTGACCAATTATACATGATGATAATTCTATGACTGCCATCAGTAGCTCTGTCATAATTATCATGACTGTGTATGTGTGCTTCAGTGCCTGTGGGGAAATTTTTGTCCTCATTTTGTTTACTTTTTTTATTTTCCCAGCTTATAGCACTTGTAGGTAATTTGAAGAGTATTGGAAGTGCTGTTAAGCTTCCGCCCATTAGTGGCGCAATTTATTTATAGTAGTACTATCCATATATATATATATATATATATATATATATATATATATATATATATATATATATATACATATATATATCACCACCCAAGGGCATCTTTGGTGTAATCACCTAGAACCTGGGTATCATGGTGACATGTAGGTAACTTTAAACCACTCGACAAATGGCAAAGTATCAAGGCAATATGTGATGGGATTAAAATCTACACATGGACATCTGCCTGATCCCATGCTCACCACCTTATCCACTATGCCTCTGCTTCCCTAGATATGCAAATCTATAGAAAATTATTAACCAAGTTGTTTTTTGTTTTTGCTAGTGAAGACAAATCTTGCACCCATTTCCTGTCAGTTGCAACAAGATCACCATGAGTGGGTTACTTGCAGTATGCTATAGTACCTCCTACAATTTTGAGATATAAATGGATACCACACCAGGTAATGATTTGATAAAAAAAAAAAAAAAAAAAAATTCTTTAGTTCATGTCTTATTTTCATCCTCAAAAGAGTACTTCCTAGTTGAAAACAAGAATTCATAAGGAATTATGAGAAGAAAATTAACCAATTTGTCACTTTAGGCAAATGAGTAAAACTGAAGGTTATAAATATGGAATAACTGAATGTTTGTATTTCTGACATTTTCTTGATTTTCATATGCATTGCAGGTCCCTCCATATTGACTTCACTATCTTATGACTCACTGGCTACAAGTGACATTGAAAATAATGACAAAAAATTTGTCTTCACTCTGGATAACATTTCAGGTTCGTGTATATATATATATATATATATATATATATATATATATATATATATATATATATATATATATATATATACACTCGACCCTTGAAACAACGGACCTCCCATCAACAAATTTTGGAAACTACGGACAAATTCTGGAGTCTGGTTTAATCTACAGACGAATATTAAAATGCGCCCGATTGTCCATTCCCGGCAAATTATTGTCCGGTAGGTGGCGGGTCGGTCGCGTCATCAGCTGTTGGCCGCTATGTTTAATCTTCAGTCCGTGCGTTTTCAACCAAAAACGAACATTGTCCAGTGCTTACCACGGCTTTTTTATGCATTTGTACCCTTCCCACGAGTGCTTAACCTATCCAAAATGCCTCCTAAACCTAGTACACCAGTGAAGCATAATCGAAAGGCTCTTGCAGTGGCTGATAAGCTTGAACTAATACGAAAATTAGAAAATTTTACGTATTTTACGTACATTTTATACAGTTTTTTACGTACTTTTGCAAAGAACGGACTTTTGCAATCTAAGGACAGGGTTCTGCGCGCATTTGTTCATTGTTTCGAGGGTCGAGTGTATATATATATATATATATATATATATATATATATATATATATATATATATATATATATATATTGGGGGTGGGTGAGGGAGGGGGCAGGAACTGTGTTCAGGAAATAGGTTACAGATAAAGAAAAGAAGTTAACTTCAGAAACTTAAGAAAAAATGTCACTGTTACTGGAACCATATACAAAACAGAGATTGCTCAGACACTGTCCCAATCTTCAACAACAGAAAGGCAGGAAAAGAGCTATTTTTGCTGAAGCCCATTGATTATTTTTGGAAATTTATCACTCCTGACATTACAGACTTACTAGTAAAACAGTCAAACCTCTATGCAGTGTAAGAAAATCCAAGTAAACTTCTAATTTTAGATAAAATGAGATGGAACAATGGTTTGGCCTGTGCATGCATATGTCATTTATCAAACTTCCTGAAAGTAGACTTCATTGGTTAGTATTTGATGAAACTGCAGGATCCATTATGAGTAGAAACAGATGAGAACAAATAAAATCAAGGCTTCATTTAGTTGACAATAATACCAATGATGATACATATGCTATTCAAAGTAAGGCCTCTAACTGATCATCTAAGGAATGAATTCAGGCAGACACCAATGTTGGAACATTTGTGTGTGGATGAGCAAGTAGTTCCATTCGAGCAGAATTCTTGGCAAAAAACACATACACACCAATTGGGATATTAACTTTTTTTGTATTGGCAGACCATAAAGGCTTTGTATATGATTTTTTTCCTTTGTACTGGCAAAATAAGTCCACTGGCTAATGTAAGTATTCCAGACTTAAGGGCTTGTGGAAATGCTGTTCTTCAGCTAGCAGAAAGTATTCTTAGTTTAAAAAAACACAAGTTATACTTTAAAAAGTGGTATACCATCCTGCCTCTCATTGACCGCTTGGCTACAAGAACCATATGGTGTTATGGTAATGTACAAGCAGTAAAACTACAAAATTTGTTTCTGGAAACAGACAAACAGCTGACAACACAAAACCATGGCTCCTATGATGAGTGGGAAACACAGGCTGACAACATAAAGATAACAGCTGTGACGTGGATGGATAATAGACCTGTACACTTAGCTTCATCATTCCTAAACGGTCATCCAATGGACAAATGTGTAAGGTATGATAAGAAGCTAAAAAAAAAAGTTGTTACACTGCCAAACATAGTGAAACAATACAACACCTACATAGGTACATAGGTGGAGTTGATCTCTGTGACCAAATGCTGTCCTATTACAGAATGTTCTTTAGGTTAAAGAAATATTACCATAGACGTATCTTTCATCTAATAGACCTGACAATAGTAAACAGCTGGATGCTCTATGGAAGTGATGCCACAGCCTTGAATGTGAAAGCACAAAACCAGACTTCTTTTTATAAGTTCAAGTACAAAATTGCAAGTTCTTTGATGATGTTTGGGAAAACCATGCAAATAGAGAGAGTGAGACCTAGCATCTGTGTAGAAAATGCTTTCAGAGCAAAGAAAAGAAATAGAAGGGTAAAGAACACTTTTCCAGATACTGATATGAGAGGAGATTTTATAGGTTTTCCAGCAGTTTCACAGAAAAGAGCCACTTGTAAGTTCCCTGGGTGCAGTAGAAAAATACAGATGTACTGCCTCAAGTGTAATGTACATCTGTGTTGTAACATGAAGAAAAACTGCTTCCTTAGTTTTCACACTAAGTAGTTTCTTCACATGTACCTTTGCACAATAAGTTCTAAATCAGAAATGTATTTTTATACCATTTTCAAAGCTATTTATTTTTTTATTTGATTTATTTTTTCAGTTTGTCAGTATAGGATCATGTGCCTAAAGGGACAACATTGTCTGTATAAATTTTATTGACAAGATTACCTTTTTATACCATGATGTCTCACGTAATTTGTAATAAAAAAATGTATGCAGTATAGCAAATTTGATTCAATCCCAAAATTTTGGTGTTAAATGGTTTTGAGTGCTCCTGCATCTTCCATTATCATGTATACTATACCTTCAATATTTTTTCTTGTATTCTTCTTTAACAGTCATTATATCTTTACTTGCATTGCTGTCTTCTATATCTATTTTCTCTACCCTAAAGTTTCTCATATTTGGAGAAACATGACTCTGCCTCCTTGTGTATCTCGTATCCTGTGCTACTTGCCATTCATTTAATGCTTATTCTATAGAGCCACTGCCTTTCATATCCTTGCACCCAGCAAGTCTGAATAAGAATGAAGATCTGGCAAAGTTACAGATGCTCTGAAACAACATGTAGTAATGAGAGAGGCAGAAAATAGTCATTTACAATAGAGTTGATAAAACAAAATGTTTTTTATCTATTCAGTCAAGAAGAGCAGTGAGTTGTTGACTAAACATGTTAAGCTGTATATGTAAAGAGTATAATAAGAAAAATAAAACAATGAAAATTACGTAACTAGCTTTTAAGTGTGTATCTTTTTTGACAGGGATGACTTCCTCAAACAAGGGAGCAGATATGAAAGTGCGCAGACAACGAATAACAACCCAAGCAAAGAAGATCATCCTCAGTGTTCACAAACATCTTCGAGACCAAGATGAAAAAATAAGTGAGACTGACCTGGAGATCAGGACTTCTGCTGCTACAGGAATCTCTGTCTCATCTCTTCACAGAATAAAACAGCAGAGCAAATGGGGACGGATACAGTCTCCATCTCCTAGAACAAGGAAGGCACCAGTGTTAGGAGCAGTGGATGATCATAAGAGAGATTATATAAGGCGGGAAATACTATCATTTTATGAGAGGAAAGAAGTTCCTTCAATTGATGCTCTGCTAAGAAGAGTCAGGGGATTACCTGTGGGGTTTTCTGGTTGTGTTTCCACTCTTCGTAAACTTGTGAGTCAGCTTGGATTTAGATTTAGGAAGGTGGAACATAACAAGTTTATGCTAATGGAAAGAGATGATATCGTTGCTGCAAGAAGCAAATATCTGAGGATTATAAATACTAATAGGAAAGCCATGAATCCAAAACCTGAAATATATTTAGATGAAACTTGGGTGATAAACCCAAGTGAATATGGTAAAGGTCAAAATGTACCAGATAGTTGTGTTAGTTCTAAACAGAAGACTTTTAAAGACTACAGATTAGGTATTGTGCATGCTGGCTGTGAAAATGGGTTTGTGCGTGAAGCTTTCTTATCTTTTAAATTTAATAATGACAATAAAGAAGATTTTTATAACATAAGTCAAACACATTTCCGGTGCTGGTTTGAGGAGCAATTATTGCCGTATATCCCGCCTCATTGCCTTATAGTAATGGATAATGCACGTTGTCACTCAGAATTTCAAGATAAAGCACCATCCAATACTTCCAAGAAATGGGAAATTATTAATTGGTTAACTAAGCATAATATCTCTCATGATTCATCCCACACTAAATCTGAACTTTTATGTCTTTTAAAAGCACACAAGCACAAACAAGTGTATGTAATTGATGAAATTGCTCATAATGCTGGTCATGAAGTTGTTAGGCTTCCCCTTAATCACTGTCTCTTAAATCCAATTGAGCTGATTTGGAATAAAGTAAAGGAGGATATCAAACAGAATTATTCAAATAACAAAAAGAAAAGTTTTCTAGAAATAACTAGGGCTGCTATAGAAACAGTAACTGCAGAAGACTGGAGGAACTCTATACAACTTACAAGAAAAATTGAGAATGAATACAGAAAAAAAGACAGAGCCTTTGAACATGTAATGGAAAATAATGAAACTGTTGTAAATTGTATTGCAGATGAGCGTAGTGATTCTGACAGTGATATTTATATGGATATGTAAATTATAGTACACTTTTGTATCTATTTCTTATTTCTTCTCTTAATGGATTTTAACATTCACGTAGACAAGTTTAAAATACAGGCAACCCCGCTTAATGAAGGTTCACACAATGAAATTTCGCTACAACGAAGGTTTCATTTTACTATGATCTGCTCGTTTAACGAACACCAAACTCACTTTAACGAAGTTTTATCCAGGTAATGTTTTCCAAGTTTGAAAGCCGCGCCGTATCACGCAAGCCGACAGGCTTATGAATACACCAGCGCCTCTCGTGGACAACACGCCCACCTAGTTCAAAACAATAACAGCGTCAGCAGCGGCTCGTCTTCCCATGCTCAACTTACCACCAAAACGTCCTGCAATGTCGCCTAGCGTTGCTAAGAATACCAGGACGTCTCTTACTCTCGAAGTGAAGCTGGATATTATTCACAGACATGAGAAAGGCGAGAAAACTAATAGCATTGCTCACAACCATCTTGATTCCATCTACTGTCACTACTAAGGTTGCACATTTTTGTATAATTTTCATATTATTATTTTTCATTTATTATTGCATTATGTTCTATCATCTACTTCATTTACAGGTATTAACGGTTAGGTTAGGTATATTGAATGATTCTAGTGTATTTGGATCTTATTTCACTCTGGTTTTACCCTTATTATAAAATTTAATGTGGTGTTTTCGTAGGGCTTGGAATGAATTAGGCGATTTACATGTAAAACGTGACTCATTATATGAGAAAATCATGATATGAAAGCCACTCAGAACAAATTAATTTTGTATCTTGAGGTAACACTGTATATATATATATATATATATATATATATATATATATATATATATATATATATATATATATATATAATCAAATACATGTTTATTTTAAGAAATAATGATAATACTAGTACAGTAATACTTCAAGATACGAACGCTCTAACATATGATTTTTTTATATATGACAAAAAATTTTGTATAATTTATGCCTTGAAATACAAAGATATTTTTAAGATATGAGTAGCCATCAGTAGATAGCGTAGCAATCGCTCGGCTATCCATGTCCACCCGAACATTCAGTTCGCATTGTGTATTGTTGTTCATCCTTGGTGCATGTATGTGTGTGTGCTCCTTGGCAGTGTGTATTTTTTTCTTATGTACAGGCAAACCCCACTTAATGAAGGTTCACACAATGAAATTTTGCTACAACGAAGGTTTCATTTTACTACTATCTGCTCGTTTAGCGAACACCAAACACGCTTTAACGAAGTTTTATCCAGGTAATTTTTTCCAAGTTTGAAAGTCCCGCCGTATCACGCAAACCGACAGGCTTTTGAATACACTAGCACCTCTCGTGAACAACACGCGCACCACTCGCTCCCCTTGTTCAAAACAATAACAGCGTCACCAGCAGCTCGTGTTCCCTCGCTCAACTTACCACCAAAACGCCCTGCAATGTCACCTAGTGTTGCTAAGAAGACCAGGAAGTCTCTTACTCTCGAAGTGAAGCTGGATATTATCCACAGACACGAGAGAGGCGAGAAAACTAATAGCATTGCTCGCCACCATCTTGACTCCATCTACTGTCTCTACTATTTTCAAGTCAGCAGACTCTATTAAGAAGGCTGGTGAGACCGTATCTTCCTTGCAAGCTAAAAGAACCACCTGAACTCGTGACTCTACAATGGATAAAATGGAAAGCCTTGTGGAAATGTGGTACATAAGTTTTGTATGTGATACAATGATGCGCCCTTTGTTTACATTCCACAGGTTGCCGGTTAGTGTCTTTTCCGCTCCACTCTCCCTCCCTTCATAAATTTAAGATCATCAACATTATAAAGTTACATACATACATACATTAGTGTACATTATAATGACTTAAATTAAACTGCCTAAATGTTCAACTTCATAATTTTTACTTTCAATAAACCTTTCACTGTACTATGATGCACTCACTTTGTTTACTCTCAATGGAAGTTCAAGTCAGGGGTTAAACTTATTATACTGTCATACTTTCCCAACACGACAGTTACGTTCTTGAGCTCATCGTGCACGGCGAGATTCGTGTTGGACGAATAATAGGCCCTATAGGAAAATAGGGCCAAGGACACAGTGTGATCCTTTCTTCCTTTTATTTATTATTTACAAATCAATCAAAACTAAAGAGGCGGCAAACACCCAGGAGGATTCCCGCCCCACGGACAGTGGGGAACGATCGGCCTGGTGTGGGCGGTTTTTCTGACGTTAGTAGCGCCGGGATTTGAGTTGGGGTCAAGGATTCTATATTAAGTCTTGTATATTTCTTAGATTAGGCTCCGCGTCAGGGGTCTGGATGGCCCTCAATTAAGGATTCTATATTCCTTAGTGGCCCTCGAGTGAAGTTGGTGGAAGGAAGGTACTTACATGGGACGGGCTGCTGTACGGCGTTGTGTAACGTGCGACTGGAGCTTACGTCAGTACACCTCAGTGAGGCTCCTCGTTGCTGCTGGCGACAGCGTGAGAAGCGATATATATATATATATATATATATATATATATATATATATATATATATATATATATATATATATATATATATATATATATATATATATATATATATATATATATATATATATATATATATATATATATATATATATATATATATATATATATATATATATATATATATATATATATATATATATATATATATATAGAGAGAGAGAGAGAGAGAGAGAGAGAGAGAGAGAGAGAGAGAGAGATAAATAGATAGATCGATATATTATGCTACTATTCTACTGTACAAATCGTTCATGAACTTAGCTTTACTCCATGGTCATGTCTGGAACCTCCAAAGCTATACTTTATGTACATGACGTTTGAATTCATGTAGCGCAGCATAACTCTTGGAGGCGAAAAAATTATATCCTATTTATAAGTCATATTTTTTCATAGTTGTATTATCTTATTATTTCATTAATTTTCACATAAAATCAGCAAAAATATTGCATATCATATGAACGTTAACATTTATCGTATCAAACAAATTTACCATAATTATGAATTTATGAATACGATAATTATCGGGTATCTAGTCACTAAACAAATCGCAAAGGACCGTTTTCGGAGTTCGTGTTCCCCAACTTCCACACTGTTTGAAAACTGTTCAGAGACAATTTTCATTCTAGGTTTCCTGTGCAGTTGCAAGGGATGAATGTGATGAGTACCGCAGAGGTTGCTACAGTAGCCTCTTTTGTTTTACTTTGGTACTTTGGATAAATTCAAGGAAATACAAGAAAAAAAGATGGATGAGGAAGTTTAAAAAAAAAAAAAAAAAATGGTGATATTTGTAATTCTTGCTGCACTTGTTACATTTCACAATGGTGATGATGAATATTACGTCGCAATGCTGCTAAACTTTTTAATTAGATGGAGAGAAGGAGATGCCGTAAGTTGCTGCGAATATAGCGATAAAATTTCAGATGTGGCTAGCTGTGACCAATTATGTAGGTTACGTAACATGTATTGATGATGTTCTTTTAGGAGCGTACTGCAGGTGAAGTTGTACCTATTTATATACTAGTACTTTTAGAATGAAAGAACGCAAAGAAAAAAAAAAAAGTGGGTGAGTCTATTAAAAGTACATTCTTATTAATTATATTTCTATATTCATCACTATATATCACTACCATCCATCCTTTCGTCACCTAATCGGGGACATCCCGTTGAAAGATGGATAGATGAAACGGGAACACACACACACACAAGATTGTGAAATTTTACAGGCAGATCTGGATAGGATTTGGGAGGGGAGCAAGAGGTGGGAGATGGAATTTAATCAGCAAAAGTCATGTAATGGAGATGGGGAAAAGTGGAAGACAGCCAAGAGGGTCATATAAGATGGGCGAAGAAGTAGTGTTGAAAAAGGTGGAAAAGGAAAAGGATTTGGGAGTGATAATACAAGACCATGGGCAGTTTGAGGCTCATATTGACAAGATGTTTGGAGAAACATATAATTTGATTAGAAATATTGGATTAGCCTTTTATTATATGGATAAAGATATGATGAAGAAATTAATTAGTACGGTAATTAGACCAAGATTGGAATATGCTGGGGTGGTTTGGTCCCCTTATAAAAAGAAGCATATAAGGAAGTTGGAGAGATTGCAGAGAATGGCAACAAAATGGTTCCGGAATTGGCAGAAATGACCTATGAGGAGAGATTAAAAGAAATGAATTTGCTTACCTTGGAACAAAGAAGAGAAAGAGGAGATTTAATACAGGTTTATAAACTGTTGAACGGTTTGGATGAAGTGGATAATGAGCAAATGATGTTGAGAGAAGAAAATTTAAATCGAAGTACGAGATCGCATAAGAAAAAGATAGCCAAGGGAATATGCTTGAAGGATGTGAAGAAATATAGTTCCCCACAGAGATGTGTGGAGGTGTGGAATAGTTTGAGTGAGGTGGTGGTGTCAGCGAGAAGTGTGCATAGTTTTAAAGGAAAGTTAGATGTGTGTAGATATGGAGACGGGGCCACACGAGTATGATACCCAGGCCCTGTAGAATTACAACTAGGTGAATACACACACACACACACACACACACACACACACACACACACACACACACACACACACACACACACACACACACACACACACACACACACACACACAAAGAGAACGTACATGCATTGATTATACAAATCCTTAATATTTATAGTGAGTACGCGGATTGAACTTAATTTTTAAGATACAGCTGCATTGATGACATGAAAACTACTTGACGAGAGAGACGAGGAGGAAAAGTGAAAGAGGAAAGGGTTTGTATACACAGTCTATTAATCTATTCACTCTTTGCCACTTCCTTTATAATACTGCTGTCGCCTTCTCTTATGACGAGATACTGCATAGATAAATATCTCATTGAGGATTAGGCGGTCAAGTATAATTATAATCAAATAAGGTTATCATGTTAGCTGCAGTGAACCCCACTACTTCCCTTCTCCCTAATCAGGCTTTGCAAGAACCGACAAAAAATTCAACAGTTCACTTTCTCAGAGCTTTCTTGAGAGTTTAATTATAGGAACATCTATTACATTGAATCGCAATGAAGATTGATTTTTAAACAAATAATCCCTTAAGAAACGAACTCATCCCGGATGAGATTAAATCAAACATGAAGGGAATGTCATATATTTATTTATTCTGTGCCTTAAATTGCTGTTAGTTTGTTTCTCATGACGGAGAGAGAGAGAGAGAGAGAAAAAAAAAAAACGTGTAATTCACCTCGGTCGTCTGCTGGTCACCCAGCCAGTCTTCCCATTACTGAGCGAGCTCAGAGCTCATAGACCGATCTTCGGGTAGGACTGAGACCACAACACACTCCACACACCGGGAAAGCGAGGCCACAACCCCTCGAGTTACATCCCGTACCTATTTACTGCTAGGTGAACAGGGGCCACACATTAAAAGGCTTGCCCATTTGCCTCGCCGCACCGGGACTCGAACCCGGCCCTCTTGATTGTCAGTCGAGCGTGCTAACCACTATACACTACGCGGTCTGTGTGTGTGTGTGTGTGTGTGTTTGATCTGTTTGATCTGCTGCACTCTCTGACGAGACAGCCAGACGTTACCCTACGGAACGAGCTCAGAGCTCATTATTTCCGATCTTTGGATAGGCCTGAGACCAAGCACACACCACACACCGGGACAACAAGGTCACAACTCCTCGATTTACATCCCGTACCAACTCACTGCTAGGTGAACAGGGGCTACACGTGAAAGGAGACACA
>NC_059304.1:8714943-8844943 GCF_017591435.1 Portunus trituberculatus | reverse complement strand
ACTGTTATTGCTACCATTGCTATTAGCATTAATTGTCTCTGTTGGAAAAGTTATTGGTATTCAACTGTACAAAAAGCAAATCCCAACGTTCAATCGAAATCTCTTTATATGTCATAACAGAAAAGTCAGCTGGTATCTACTCCTATGCCATGTCTAACGAAATTTTTATATTTTGCACACACACACACACACACACACACACACACACACACACACACACACACACACCGCGTATAGTGTAGTGGTTAGCACGCTCGATTCACAATCGAGAGGCCCGGGTTCGAGTCCCGGCGCGGCGAGGCAAATGGGTAAGCCTCTTAATGTGTGGCCCCTGTTCACCTAGCAGTAAATAGGTACGGGATGTAACTCGAGGGGTTGTGGCCTCGCTTTCCCGGTGTGTGGAGTGTGTTGTGGTCTCAGTCCTACCCGAAGATCGGTCTATGAGCTCTGAGCTCGCTCCGTAATGGGAAGACTGGCTGGGTGACCAGCAGACGACCGAGGTGAGGTGAATTACACACACACACACACACACACACACACACACACACCTGATACGTGAAAGGTCGCACCAAGCCTGTTACATCAGAGGTGAGAGCTGGCCGGGCGTGCAGAGCTGTGAATTCATCTTTGTCCAAGTATTCGCTGAAGTCCACAATCTGTGCTCTGAGCCATGTGACAGAAAGTAGTGTTCCAGTCACATTGGCTTCCTGAGGTGTACACACGTGTTACTTAGTATTACATACAGGAGATGTAACGACAAATAATGTCATAGAAACCATGTATTACAGTCCTGTATTGTTGTGTTGAAATACCAAACAACAGAAAAAAAGAAAACACCAATAATAATAATAATGATGATGATAATAATAATAATGATAATAATAGTAATAATGACAACAACAATAAACAATAAATAACAGCACATTTCATAAAGCCTTGTATGCACATAGATACGTGCATGCTTAGGTGAATATTAGTCAGAGAGTGGTAAGTGGTAAACAGAGACGGTGATAAACATTTTATGGCCTTTGCTTACAGGCTGGCGTGTGTCGGGCTTACATTATGTCCCGGGGCTTCTTCGGTCCCAACATCCTGAGCATCGCATTCCCCAAAGGGTCACCGCTCAAGCCAAAGTTCGACTCCATGTGAGCACGAAGTTTTTTTCTCTCTCTCTCTCTCTCTCTCTCTCTCTCTCTCTCTCTCTCTCTCTCTCTCTCTTGTATACATATATAGCATTTCCCTATTTTTATTTTTTTAGTACTACCCTAACCGTGACTCTAACCTTTATAAACCTTTATTAACAAAGTACATTAATTTTCATTGACACAGATACAATAATTGAAAAACTAGTCCCGTCCCGACAACCTGGATATACATACAGTTGGACCATTCATGATTACCAAAAAGAAAGAAAGAAAGAAAAAAGAAAAGAAAAAAGCGTTACGATTGTTTTTATTTGTGGTCATAACTCACAATTTGGGAATCACGGTTTGCCAGTCCCAGTCAAACGAGACCCATGGGTATAAGAAATCTACTTTTTAGGAGTGTCTCGCAAAACTTGGAACACAATCATTGCTGTTAAGATATATATATATATATATATATATATATATATATATATATATATATATATATATATATATATATATATATATATATATATATATATATATATATATATATATATATATATATATATATATATATATATATATATATATATATATATATATATATATATATATATATATATATATATATATATATATATATATATATATATATATATATATATATATATATATATATATATATATATATATATATATATATATATATATATATATATATATTGCATTTATAGTATCGTTAGGTTTCGGGAGTTTGGGATTATCAAGAAGGAGTTTGGGGATGCCTTGACCAACGCTACTGACTGCTTCAAACCCTTCCACGCTACCATCACCACCTCCAAGACTCGACCACTGCACCTCGAAGACCTCTTCGGTGTTTTCTTCCTCTTAGCAGCTGGTGATGGTCTACTGAATTTTTTATAAGTGACTAGTTAAAGTATGGTAATAGATTCTCTCTCTCTCTCTCTCTCTCTCTCTCTCTCTCTCTCTCTCTCTCTCTCTATATATATATATATATATATATATATATATATATATATATATATATATATATATATATATATATATATATATATATATATATATATATACATATGTGTGTGTGTGTGTGTGTGTGTGTGTGTGTGTGTGTGTGTGTGTGTGTGAAATACTGAAATATCATATCATCACCATCATCATCATTATCATCAATATCATAATCATTGCAAAACCTAGAGGAAGATTAGAGGAAGAAAGGAAACGCTTAGAAATATCAGTCACTTTATCATGAGTATGTTGTACTGGATGCAGGTGGGTTTCTGCTTCACAACAATAGCTACTATAATTGGGACCATGCAAGATACACTGCGGTGACCATAAAAGATCCCGCCGCCAAGACGCCCGGCTGTAGACAGTATTTCTGCAACGGCCTAACCTATTAGGGCAGCTCCTTCTTGTTGGAGGTTTGTTATTGGAATGATGAGGCATCAGCACAACATTCCAATCCCTGAATGACTCCAAACTTGTTGGATCCAAAGCATCACCAATGAAAATGGCGAACATGTAGGAATTAAGCAATTTGCCATGTACAATTTCGATTTATTTGATACAGCAATTGCACCAATCGCTATCTGTGTAGTTTTCATTGTTCGCCAGCTGGTTTAATTCACAAGTTGGTCCTGCCTATCGCGCCGAACTGTCGCTCTTGTGGAAGCCCTATTGAAAAAATATATATACTGATATTCATGCCTACATACCTCATAATATAAACGTTTGGTTATTCATCTATGTGTCTGATTGAAAATGACAAAAATATGCAAATATATGTTCCTAATGGTGCAAAGTATGGTTGTACCAGTGTCCCATCAAAATATTTTTTGTAAGTCTAATAGTACATATATACCTTATCACAAAATTGTTAGAGTTTCTGCATAGGATAATGCTCCACTCAAAAAGCGTAGAGCAAATATCACTGAGTAGCATTTATAAAAAAAAAAAATTTTCGGAGTCTGTGCCGAAATAACCTGGCCAACATTACCGAAACCGAATTTTCCTAACTGAATCACAACAAGCGAACTTGGTATGCCTTTTGATCTCAGAAAGTTTCTCAGAGTTGGCACTGTCCATTTTCTAAGTTCATCCTCACTAATATCCATAGTGTTATCCATAGTGAAGTCGTTGTGTAGCGAGTGTGGCGATGGCTCTTAACACGCTAGATTTGTTTACGTTTCCATAGAATAATCTCGGTGCATGTCAGACAATATCCTCTATACTGTTAATTTCTTAAGGCTATTAATTGTTGTGATTTTCTGTATGAATATAATTTATATTAATTTTTATGGAAAGAAAAAGGCATTAAAACTACGCTTTACCTATTAATGATCTTTTCTATTTTTTGTCCCAGAAATGGAGATGGGAAAGAAGAGCGCTCGACATTATATACACATTTCCACTTTTTTAGCTTATATGCCACGAGTACATTCTTAGAAAGATTATAACTATTTTATTAAACCATTTAATATTTACAAAACGTGCAGAAAAGTACGTTCCAGTTGACCAACTTGCTGTGAAATAATTAACCCATCTGGCGGTTGAAGGCACCTACATAGCAGATCGCGATCGGTCCCATTGACTTCTGTTCAGTCAGATGAGGCAATAATCTTATCTATCCACCACTATCCTTAAGCGTTTCCTCAGGTCTTCACAGTTATTGTTTCAAGGGTTCGTTTGCATGGCAAAGATCTTTTACTTTCTTTTCTCGTCTCTATCTGCTGTTTACCTATTCTAAACCATTATAGTAACAATATCTCTTACTTAGCAGTCTAATGTCCTTTGTGTCTTGCTTTCTTTTGTTAGCATGTTGCCATTCTACATATTACCTTAAATTACTGATCAATTATTATTTGTTCAGTGCATGGTGTACTGGTTGCTTTATTTTATCTATAATGTTTTAAGATTCGATTTGCTCTCAAAATCTAAGAGAGAGAGAGAGAGAGAGAGAGAGAGAGAGAGAGAGAGAGAGAGATGATATACAAGTATGTTTTTGTTTGGTTTGGTTTCTCAGTTGGCTGATATTATTGAGGCAAATACAGGTTTACTGGTCACATGAGATTAATACCCTTGCAAAGATTCAAATAAACTAATATTCTTTCTTTATTTCATTTTACTGGTGTTTCACACCTATAAGTATTTTCGTGGCAGCCTTCGTTTTCCTGACTGAGGTTACGGTCGGCTCTCGGCGATTCTAATATGGAGGAATGAGACCTTGTCATTGCCAAGTTGACTGTGGCACACACTTGTGTTGTTCAAAACGCGATGTTTTGCTCGGGCTTTGGAGAATCGAAGAAACTAATGGAAAAATCATTACTTAAACATGACAAGACAGACTTACGAATATATAGCATTGTTCAGGTTCCCATAATATTGGGTTAGGCCTAACCTGAATACCTCTATGTTATCTATGTTGAAAATGTATGTTAGAGATAAAAGCTTAATACTGTAATCGTTATCTTTTCTGATCCTTAAAGGACTACCTTAAAAAAAGACAAAAAGAAAGGCATATAATATATATATATATATATATATATATATATATATATATATATATATATATATATATATATATATATATATATATATATATATATATATATATATATGTGTGTGTGTGTGTGTGTGTGTGTGTGTGTGTGTGTGTGTGTGTGTGTGTGTGTGTGTGTGTGTGTGTGTGTACGAAAATAAATATCATCCCGTCCGAGAAGTGTGTTTTGGAACCAAACTCGTTAATTGTCTTCAGGTACTGTACAGTCGAGACCGTCAATCAGTCGGGTGTTTCCTTGTGCTCTGTGGTGTTTTTCCCATGTTTTGTCATGGAGACACTGTATGTATATTTATTTTTTTCCTTGAAGATGTAGCCCCTGATGTTAACGATGTGGCTGTGGCATCGCACCTCGATCTTTACAACGCTCTCTCGAATGGGTTCACTGCGAGCCTTTAGATTCTTACTAACCGAAGACATTTTGTTGTAAGTGTACTGAGAGCAACCACGCAAAACAACGATGTACAGGTTGTGGCATTCAGAAACATCTCACGTGAGTTGGTCAGAATCTATCGGTCACTTAATTACTGAGCCGGCGAGATAACATGTAACCGCTGATAGATTATCGAGATGACAAAAATGAAAGGTAGATTAATGATAGGTAGATTAATTAGGTACGACCTAATCAATCTACCTATCTTTGTGTCGTCTGCAAATTTACTAATGTCACTGTTAATTCCACTATCCAAGTCATTAATATATATCAAAAATAATAATGGACCTAAAACCGAGTCCTGTGGCATCCCACTAACTACTTCCCCTCACTCGGAGTTAGATCCATTAATTACTACCCTCTGTCGCCTGTCGTCTAACCACGCTTTAATCCAGCCTAATATTCTACCCTCTATACCGTGTGCTCTAACTCTTTTAAGAGCCTCTGGTGAGGTATCTTGTCAAAGGCTTTACTGAAATCCAAGTATAGAACATTATAATCATCACCCTTATCTGCCGCCTCATAAATCTTACTATAAAAAACTCAACAAGTTTGTAAGACACGACTTTCCCTTCGTAAATCCATGTTGTATTTGGTTTATCAAGCCGTGTTTGTCCAAGTGTTCCCTAATGTTTTTCGCTATTATTGATTCCATTAGTTTACCCACAACTGAAGTTAAGCTGACAGGCCTGTAATAAGACGTCAGGGTTTTATCTCCCTTCTTAAATATGGAAACCACGTTAGCTTCTCCCCACATTATCGGTACCTCACCTGACTCCAGTGACATCCTAAAAAGTGCCGCTAAAGGCTCGCTTACGACGTCCTTGCATTCTTTTAGAACCCTTGGATATACTTCATCAGGTCCTGGTGACTTGAATTTCTTTAGTTTATCTATCTCCTGTTCTACCATCCCCTTAGTTATATGAATATCTGTCAGCTTTTCACTATCCTCTACCCTAATTATTTGTTCGCTGTTTGGAATTTTTTGCGTGTTCTCTTGGGTGAAGACAGTTAAAAAATACTCGTTCACAATTCTACTAATCACTTCCGCAGAACTAACCATCTCCCCAATTGCTGTCCTTAAGGGACCTATTTCTTCTCTGCTTTTCGTCTTGTATAACTGAAAAAATCCCTTAGGGTCCGTCTTTGCTTGGCTGGCTACCCTCAACTCATATTCACTTTTAGCTTTCCTCGTTGACCTCTTCACTGTTCTTACTAATTCGTGGTATATTGGCCTTAAAGCCTCATCTCCTGCCTTCAGCCTCTTTTTTATATATATTCCTCTTTTGCCCTACGCATCGCTTTAATCTGTCTGTCATCCACTTAGGGCCGTTGCTTTGTGATTTTATTGTTTTATATGGAATGTTAGCTATTTCACCTTCATGTATTTTATTTAGAAAGTCGGTATAAATTTCACCAATCCTCAACTCACCGGGATACCTCTCATGTCCTAATCCAGCTCCCACCACCGCCTCATTCTCTCTCTCTCTCTACCCCCGCTCTGATTTTGCACCTCACCCCCCACTTCTCTGATCCTGCCTTCCTTCTATACCCTTACCTGCCTTCCCCTTGCCAGACGACTCCTTGTAAAAATCCCCTTAATCCCTCGAAATTAGCCTTCCTGAAGTCAAGTACTTTCCTATTGTTCTTCTTTCTAAAAGTTTCATGCCATTTCAATGTATACCGTATATCTTTGCGATCACCGTTACCTTTAGTCTTTCCACTCTATGAAGTCCGTTCAGGGTGGGGCAGGTATGGTCGTTTACAACTAGCCATGCTGCCAAATCAACCTTCATACATGCGTCTCTCTCTCTCTTATTAATCATCCATGTGCTGTTTGAGAGTGATATTTTATGTATTGCGTGTATAGTAAAGGAAGTTACATAGTACAATTAGTGTCTATGTTTACGATGATAACGACGATTTGTATAAATTCTATGGCATGTGGTCGCGTTTTTTTCCATGTGCCACGTTGGTGGTGGTGGTGGTGGTGGTGTCCCCTTCCCTTTCTCCGCTGGGTCGAGTCAGGCCAGGCCAGAGTTGCCAGGTTGGCGGGTTTCCCGCCAAATGTGCCGGTTTTCTATCTTCACTGGCGGGAAAACTGTGATGCTGGCGGGCTGGCGGTTTTCATGGCGGATTTCTGTCTTGCAAGGCGGTTTTAGTGGCGGGTTTTTACATCTGAATAAATTACAAGTTATCCTTCTGATCAAAATAAGCTTGGCTTTTAAGATTCACAAGATATGCAGAGGATAGAAAAAATTTTCACACTCAGCTGTCACCCCCGTCAGTGATCTCCTTAATTACCTTGAGGTCCGCCCTCACAGATAAGCAGGTTCACTAATTCCAAGCGGGTCAGGCGTCACGGCTCACTTCCTTCCTGGTCACCAAGCAAGATGGAAGCAACAACTCCTACTCGCTCTCGGTCCAAGGTACTGCATAGCAGGGAAAAGGAAATGTTGTACAAAGTAAACAAGTTTTTCCTTGAAGAGAAAGCTTGTAATGGATTCCTTATCCCACCTTCAAAAGTAATTGCTCGGACTGCAAGAGCCACCAACGTTTCAGAAAAAACTGTCCAGCGAATCTGCTCCATACGAAGCCGGACATCACCAGAAAGGACAGCTTTTTTTTTATCTCCACAGAAGAGGAGACGCTCTGCACCTGTCACGACTCTGGATGACTTTGATAAATGTGTCATAAGAAGAACGGTCCTGGCCTTTTATGAGAGGCATGAAGTCCTGACTCTACAAAAGATTAGAGAAGATCTTAAGGAAAACATTTCCTTCAGTGGCGGCATATCCTCCCTGCATAAGATTTTGAAGGAGATTGGCTTTAAATATGCCAAAGTTGATGGCCGCAAATTCCTTATGGAGAGGAGTGATGTGGCAGCAGCTCGCACTACGTTCTTGCGAGACATAAAAAAGTTAAGCAGGCCTCCCAGAACATCGTATACCTAGATGAAACTTGGGTGAACCAAAATTACACAGTTTCAAACTGTTGGATTGATACAACGTCACCCAAAGCCACTGGAGTACGACAGCCAACTGGAAAAGGTAGCCGTTTGATCATACTTCATGCTGGCACTAAAAATGGCTTTGTGAATAACACCGACTTGGTATTTCAAGCAAAAAATGACGGAGACTATCACAAGCAAATGAATTCGACCCTATTTGAGGAGTGGTTTAGAAAGCAGCTGCTCCCAAACATATCACCAAACTCGGTGATCGTAATGGATAATGCTTCTTATCATTCCGTTAAACTTGAAAGAAGGCCTGCAACGTCCTGGAGAAAATCTGATTTATTGGAGTGGCTGATAAAGAAGGGAGTCCAGCCCCAAGAAAACTCTTCCAAAGCACAGCTGCAAGAGCTTGCGAAGAAAGTGGATGTCACCACGACATACGTAATCGATAAGATTGCGGAAGAGGCGGGGCATCGCGTTTTGAGGTTGCCGCCATATCATTGCCAATATAACCCGATTGAGCTCATTTGGGCACAAGTGAAGGCTTATGTAGCCAAGAAGAACCCTTTCAAAATGGCTAATCTGAAAGATCTCGTGGCAGAAGCACTGAGTGTCATCACACCACAAAATTGGATGGAAGCAGTGCGACATGCTGAAAAAATACAAGATGAAGATGACCAACAAGACATCGCAGCTGAAAATTTCGTAGAGTCCTTTGTGATTAACATCACAGAATGTTCTGATGAGGAAGATGATGATGATGATGATGATGATGATTAAACAGCTGAGAGAGGATTAGGCCTACTGGGGATACCTCTGAAAAAAAAACGCGCCCAGACTTTTACCTCATAGGTGGTGTGGGAAAAAAGTCGAAAAATAAAAAACAAATAAATACTACCTACACATGACATAATGTAATGAAATATATATATATATATATATATATATATATATATATATATATATATATATATATATATATATATATATATATATATATATATATATATATATATATATATATATATATATATATATATATATATATATATATATATATATATATATATATATATATATATATATATATATATATATATATATATATATATATATATATATATATATATATATATATATATATATATATATATATATATACACACACACACACACACACACACACACACACACACACACACACACACACACACACACACACACACACACACACACACACACACACACACACACACACACACACACACACACACACACACACACAAAGGGGTTTTCTGAAAGTTTGGGAGAAAATTAACCAAAAACTAAAGCGCCGGAGTATTATTTATTATTATTCATTTCGACTTTTTTCCACACTACCTAAATAATAATAATAATGATAATAATAATAATAATAATAATAATAATAATAGAGAGAGAGAGAGAGAGAGAGAGAGAGAGAGAGAGAGAGAGAGAGATTAACAGATGGGTGGTGGGTCGGTACAGTTAATCTGATAATTGGGAGTTGAACTGGCAACGTCGCACTCATGGGAATTCCAGAATGTGCCCTGCCCTGAACGGACTTCATAGAGTGGAAAGACTATAGCTGGCCACCAACCTTCACCTGCGTAATTGCCTGTTTGTCAGAATTAAATCTACAGTATTATTTCCCCGCGTGGGTTCTAAAAAGACTTGCTTTAAAATATTATCCTGAATGACCCTAAGAAATTCTTCTGCTTCCCTGTTACCCACCATCAAGTTCCAATCAACATTCCTATAGTTAAAATCCCCTACCATACATACCTTACTGTACCTGACTGCTCTATTTATTTCCTCCCATAGGGAAGAGTTTATTTGGTCTGAAGCATTAGGTGGCCTGTACACTAAACCCATTACTACTGATTGAGACCCTTCCTTAATATCAACCCATAGAGACTCTGTTTTGCTATCTGTCTTAATTCTGTTGTTTATGCAACATTGCAGTGTGTTCTTGACGTACAAGGCCACTCCTCCCCCTCTTCTGTTTTCCCTATCCTTATGAAAAAGGATAGGGATTTTCACCTCCTGATCAAACACCTTCCCTGACATATCTAACCAGGTTTCTGTTAATGCAATTATATCAAAATTTTCAACACAAGCTGCTCCTTTCAACAAATCTATCTTATTTGGAATACTCCTACAGTTCGTGTAATACATTTAAACTAATCTTCACGTTTACTAAGCTGGTTTCTTTTCTAGATTTGACTATTCTCTCATCCCTATAGATCACCGAAGTCCCTTCCCTCTCCTGACTAACGAAAAAAGCGAAGCTGATGAGCTTGAAGGCAACCCGCTACCGGAGTCGGATATAGCCATTCATATTGCAATAGCATGTTTGTTTTTGCTTCTGACCTTCAAGGCATTCCCCTACTTTCTAACATTTCAAGAAATCGTGGGCAGTGTGGTGTTGCTGTTGTAGCCAGTCCAATCCATGCAGCAGTCCAGTAGTGGGCGCGTTTAAATTCTGTTTTCTGTTGAGTCTTGTTATTGCTGTTGCTTGTTATATTTTCAGTTCCAGATCTTGATCACATAATTCTTTCTCTTTTTTTATTTCTTCTGTTGTTATTATTTCAAATAAAAATGTATTTGCAATTTTATTAGTTTTTGTTTGATTTTCAACACTGTGTAAAAAGGTCTGTCTTATATTACTATATCCTTTACAATCAAGTAAGAAATGCTCCAATGTAAGAAAGTGCGTGCTACTTTTGCGTGAAGTCTACCGCCATATGTGGCCTACCCAAGTGCAGCCTGAGGTCTACCGCGTGACCCGCGTCCCTCCGGGACCCTCCCCACACCTGTCCATCAAAAATGTCACCTATCCACGTAATCTGTTCATATAAAAGGAAGCAAATGGAGCTCCTAAATCAGATTCCTCCTCGGCCTAAAATAGTTAAGATCGAGTGAGGGTACTTCAAAATGTTGCAGGAGTTTTATAGAATGGTAGGTATTGGTCGTCAGCTGTTCCAGTCTCATCTTGATCATTTTTGCTGGAAGGTGATGAAAAAAATTCCAATGATCTATTTGTGTCATTCTTAGAAGATGTACGAAGTGTGCATCGCTAGAATAAATGTATGGAAATATATGATAACATGTTTATTTTTACCTTTCTTCCTTATCTATTTAAGTCATTCCTAGGATATGTACAAATTAAGTGTTTATCGCTAAAATAAATGTATATGGAAATGTGTGATATCCATAAGGGAGCGGTAGACCTCATGCACGCTATAGTGCTAACGGGAGGTAGATCTCACGCTATAGTCTGGTAGGCCTCACGCTAACGTAGCACCGTTTCGTTTTTTACTACACGGTTGGACACGTCTTGTCTGCCAATCTCTTCTGTAAAAACGACCTCACCTGCTCTCTCCCCCAACAGAGACAAAAGAAGAGTGAAGAGAGGGGAAGGAAAGGAGGGGGAGATGCAGTTAGTAGGGATTAGCAACCTGACCCTCTCTCTCTCTCTCTCTCTCTCTCTCTCTCTCTCTCTCTCTCTCTCTCTCTCTCTCTCTCTCTATTATTATTATTGTCGTCTTGTCTGCCTGCCTCTTTATCTTTTTCTATCTTTCCTATCTCTGTGTGTGTGTGTGTGTGTGTGTGTGTGTGTGTGTGTGTGTGTGTGTGTGTGTGTGTGTGTGTGTGTGTGTGTGTGTGTGTGTGTTTATGTTTGTGTTTGCGTGTGCGTGCGTGCGTGCCTAATAATTCTCTCTCTCTCTCTCTCTCTCTCTCTCTCTCTCTCTCTCTCTCTCTCTCTCTCTCTCTATTATTATTATTATTATTATTATTATTATTATTATTATTATTATTATATATATATATATATATATATATATATATATATATATATATATATATATATATATATATATATATATATATATATATATATATATATATATATATATATATATATATATGTTTTATTTGCCTTATAAGTTCATAACTACGAGAAAATGCAGGGAAAAATAAAAGGGGGGGGGGGAAAGAAGCATGGGAGAAATTTTAAGTTACTCCTAACAACGTTTTCTATGAAAGTACCCGCTTCCAACAGATGGCAGCACCGTCGCTGTCCTCCAAACTTTAACCCACACTAAAACTTCCTCTCTGTATATTCCTTGATCCCGCCCATTGAACCCGTATAATTATCTTCCCTAGAATCCTTGGCGGAAACCAGCCGTCATGCTGCTCATGTAGTTGCCAGTCAGTGTCTTTAAGCCATAGCAGCAGGATGGTCGGAACCGCAGCGGTCGTGATGGCAGCGGTGCCTATGGTCATCGTTGCAATTTTCGTTGTGTTCGGATGGGTATACCGCCTGCGTAGTGGACAAGCCAACACCTCTGTCAGTCTGAAGGGGAAGACGATCATCGTTACCGGGGCATCGGCAGGTGAGAATGATAACCCTCAATTTCCTGTTTACGGTTCTCTGGGAGAGGGTTGTGTGGAAGGCGCTGCTACGCCCATCATGCTCGTTACTCATGCGCTTTGTTGTAGAGATCTTGCAAACTTTTTATGCTATTATCATTACTCATAAATTTTATGATACTGATAATCATAAATGTCTTCATTGTTCGACCCAGTATTATTATTGGTGCATAGATCGATCACCTTGTGTCCCACAACAAATATTATAGAAACACAAAACTAAGTGTATGGTAAGGTATACATGCTGAATGTGAAAATATACTGAATGTGTAAAGAGAAGTTGCATATCATACAATTACCACTTATCATCCCATTATAGTGAAAAGAAGCAAAGATTTTGTGAAGAAAGCGGACGCTATCTTTCCGAGGTATTTAATCTTATGATAAGGATTGTGTTTGAACTTATGTAAGGGAGGGTGTTATGTAATTCGAGCTTCTTTATGCAACAGTAACCTACACTTGCCTCACCAAGCGTGATATCTGTTCAGGTCTACAAGATCTTTCATTCGATAACATCAATCACTATCATTAGCATCATCAAGACTGATGTAATATATACGTATATAGTATGTACACTTGCGTTTACTAATATCTCCTCTCCTATCTAAGGACACTTTCGTTCTTAAGTGTTATGCAAATAAAATATGCGCCCACCTGCGAAGACGCGTGGCTGTAGCTTCGAAACTAGTCACAGAATATTCTTGAAAATTCTTTCATTATGATCACAAAAGATCCTTGTGATGACTGTCTCATCTTAACCTAACTGAAACTAGTCTGATTTGCTTAAACAGTGCACGCGTTCTTCCAAACTCTGAAAATGTATATAGTACAGCAGTCATCTTCATCTTGGAGGCCGGAGTCAAGGCCAGACTTTTCATTCGAGCAAGCCGTCTCCTATGTCCACAACATAATTATATGGGTGATGGAGACTTATTATAATATAAGGTTTACTCTATGTTAAGTAGATGCCAGAGAGTCGGAGGAGTGGTTTGCTCGAGCGCACACCCAGAATGAAGGAGTCTGAAGTGCATACCCAAAAAGAGGAATCTACTTACATTGTGCTGAAGTATGTTGTATCAACGGTCAAAGAATGCTCCGTTCACAATTTCGTGGAGAATGAATAGCTAAAATAGAAATGATAATAATAATGATAATAATAATAATAATAATAATAATAATAATAATGGTAATGATGATGATGATGATGATGATCATAATAGTAATAATGATAATAATAATAAGAGAGAGAGAGAGAGAGAGAGAGAGAGAGAGAGAGAGAGAGAGAGAGAGAGAGAGAGAGAGTAAACAAACAAGTAAATACATAAATAAGAAAAGAAAACATCGGGATTATGAAAAGTTGATTGAATGATTTTTTTTCTACAAGGTCAAAGAATATACTATGCAGACATTACCTTAAAAAAAGGCTTAATCTAAGCAATGTACAATGTACTTTCTTAAATAGGTTATTCTCAATTCTAACTGTATTTCCCCAAATGAAGTTTACTTTCAGCAAAAATTAGAGAATGAAAACTGTTCATATTTTGAAGTGGTGAATGAATCTATACACTCTTGTTCTATTTCCTTTTTCATCCATTACAATGGCAATCATTATTCTGTTGATGAGAAAGAGATAAGACGAGACTGAGAGAAGCGACAGAGGTCCAACAATGACAATGCATCACCGTGTGACCAATCCGTGATTGGTCACACCTTGGCGATCGCTAGCGTGTGAATCATAGGCCGCTTTCACACCAAGGTGGCACGTCGCACGTGGCAAGTGGCAAGTCACGTGGCGTACCACGTGAAAATGAACATCCGGAAACTTATGAAACCTTTCACACCGAAGTGGCGTGGCACGTCGCATGTGCCACTTGCGACGTGCCACGCCACTCGGGAATCGGACTTGCCCGTTATTTTTTAATGTGCGACTTGCCAAATTTTAATGGAACTTTCACTTCAAAACTTATTATTAGACGTTGTACTATTACTTCTTTTTATTTTGATAACAAAATATACAATAATAAGAAAACTTTTGGATGTATGGCACATGTTGATTAGTTTTCAAGAGACTAGACAGATTTGAGCAAGCACATGTGACAACACTGCCTGTGAGAGGGACATGTAGTCGTGTAGGACACAGTTGTCTTTTTGTTGGGACATGTAGTCGTGTAGGACACAGTTGTCTTTTTGTTGTCAGTTGTCTTTCGTGCGTGCTCTCGTGCACAACTACGAATATGCCTCTTCCAGACAATGAACTATTTAACATAAAATACCAGATAGCAAAAATTTCTTTTCACATTCAGTACAAAAACTGGAACTTCTCTTCATCGAGCTCTAGTTGCTTTGCAACTACATAAACACTTTGAGCTTCCACACTATCTTCAAGATAAAGATTCAGATGTATCCAGAATTTCTTTCTTTTTCTTCTTCTGCGGGCGATTATAGTACCAATCTAAGCAACAATAATCATGCCATCTTGTGCACTGTGAAGTGAACTGCCACCCTGAGACGCGTGGCAACGTGCTACCTTGGTCTGAAATCACCGTGCCACTCGTCACTTGCCACTTGCCACCTGCCATTTGCCACGTGCAACATGCCACCTAGGTGTGAAAGCGGCCATATCGTACGGGGTATGGAATGCACAGTAATCTAACAATGTTCGTACTATGTAAGTGTTTGGAGAACGATCTGTTTTAGTAAGTGTTTATATTTAGTCATGAGATTTTTACAAAGTAATTAATGGCTTCAATTGCAACAGGTATAGGGAAGGAAGCAGCGAGGGATTTCGCCCGCCGAGGAGCTCGAGTCATCATGGCGTGCAGGAACCTGCAAAAGGCCTCGAAAGTTGCAAGTTGGTAGTCTGAAAGGTTCATTCAGGAAGTTAAACCAATGGTTGTTGGATCATTCCATAATCAGTTCTTTTTTTTTATATTTACGTGATGAATTATGTAAACTTTTAGGTATGGGATATTACGTGAAAATTAACCTGTGGGCTTGAAATGAATGGTTTCTGTGTCAGGTGATATCGAGGCCAGTACGGGGAGTAAGTCAGTAGTGGTAAGGGAACTGGACACTTCCTCGCTGTCTTCTGTCAGGAGCTTCGCCGCCAGGATTCTTGCCGAAGAACGCAGGTTTGTGTTTCAATGAAAGGATTTATTGTCTGCTGCTGTATTGCTGTGAGACCCAGGTTCGAGTCTTGAGTTGTGTGAAGTACTGTTCCCAACCCCTCACAGATTAGATGTACTGGTCTTGAATGCTGGTATCGGAGGCCCAGCAGAGCGAGTGTTAACTTCAGATAACCTGGAACTCACGATGGCGACCAACCACTTTGGACACTTTCTTCTTGCTAACCTTCTTTTAGGTGAGTTGACCTTTTCGTTTTTAATTGAGCCTGACTTCATATCTTTTTTCATCTATTTTTTTGTTGTTTATCACAACTGTGAACATGTCTTTCGTGCTATGCAGTAGTGTAGTCAAAATGAAATACAATGTAACTAGAAGTAGCAGGCCACCAGTCGCCAGATACTTCCTCTGGGCCAATGACAGTGTCTAGTTGTTAATACAATTCTGTTGTGAGTCCTCCAACTTATTAATGTTTGAACTCTTACGTCTTGTGCCTTCTTAGAACAGATATCAATGTCAGTAATTCTCATTGTCGTTTTACTTATGCCAAGGGATGACATGTAAAAAGTATGCGTATGACAGTAATAGGAGAGATAACATTCATGCTGCTAGTAGTGAGCTGCGTGTGGCATTGCAGGGTTGTTGAAGGACAGCCAACCTAGCAGAGTGGTGGTAGTGGCCTCCATGGCCCACAACGGTGTCAAAACGCTGGATATTGAGGTAATTAAGGTTTATACTAAGTATCTAGGACTTTTTGTTTTGTTTATACTACAATAGTAATATTTATTTGTGATGTCTCTATTTAAGATTTATTTATATTCGGTGGGCTGAGAGTTTGTACACATAAGACGTGACAGCACTTACTGTTGTATGAGAAGTGTGCTGTCATTGCCTTGCCCTATCATCATAATAGATTTCCTTATCAGAACTTAAACTTCAAACATGAAGGAAGTTTCAAGACAATGAAAGCATACAGTCAGACCAAGGCCTGCAACATCCTCTTCGCCCGTCAGCTGGCAGCGATGTTGAAGGATTCTGGTATGGTTGACAGTCTGTTCCTAAGTTAAACTTACACGTACTTCATCCAAACATTGGTCACCTGCATGATATGTGGACAAATTAATTGAACTTATGTAAAAAACTTTATTGCATATATATATATATATATATATATATATATATATATATATATATATATATATATATATATATATATATATATATATATATATATATATATATATATATATATATATATATATATATATATATATATATATATATATATATATATAGAGAGAGAGAGAGAGAGAGAGAGAGAGAGAGAGAGAGAGATTGCATTAAATATTAGCTTATTCTTTTGCAGGGGTTGTTGTGAACTCTCTGTGCCCAGGACTCGTGCTTACTGAAATATTTGATAAGTCTAATGGTTTGGTTTTAAAATATCTATTGAACTTTGCGGCAAATATCGCAGGCAAGGTTGGTATTTATACGCATTTTTTCGTTCCTTATCAATTAGCCTTATATCTATATTGTATATCTATATTGTATATATATATTGTAATGGTAATGTGATGTGGTTGTTTCCAGACGCCGGAGCAAGGCGCGCAAACCATTATCCATCTGGCGGTGTCTGAGGATACTGCCACAATTAGCGGCGAGTTTTTCGAGAACTGTAAGGTAACTGTAAGGTGTTAAGCCAGATAGGATGTTGTTTATCTATTTATGTTGCGAGTTAAAGGTGACGATCCTGATGACCATATATGATAAGTTGTAATATAGTGTAAGTATAGTATGGGGACGTTCTGGTGTAGTGGAACCATTCACATTTTGGTGGTGGAGGGTTTTCATGTGCTCCTGGCCACAGTCCGAGGTTAGGAAAAAATATCCACCCAGCCTAATAGTTCACTTTACAAGTGCCAAACCAAAGTCCTTCGTTGGAAGACCCTGTCCTAACCCTACTAGCCTAAGTATACTGGATAGTAACATAGAGAAAGACAAACGTAGCGTAAATGTTATTATTTGGAGAGAGAGAGAGAGAGAGAGAGAGAGAGAGAGAGAGAGTTGCCAAGTCTTAAAAGGATGTCTGCGTCTTGCTATCCTTCGTGAGGTAAAACAGTGTTTGCTTCTTATTTTTCTTCCACAATTTTGATAATTGATCCACACACACACACACACAGATATATATATATATATATATATATATATATATATATATATATATATATATATATATATATATATATATATATATATATATATATATATTGCTCTTATTGGAGAAGCTTTTTTTAATTGTTTATTTCAAATACCTGCCTGGTTAACCATCATCCATTTTTTTCGTGCTGCATTGTAAATAAAAAACACCAAACAGGCGTTTGTGGACATTGGTGCATGTACTGCACTGTTACCATTGGCAGAAACGAGTGTAAACAGAGCGTAGTTGCATTGATTACTAGTAATCCCAATTTCCGCACAGGTGGCTAAAGTTGCTACTGACTTGGTGCTTGATGATGGCATGGCCAAGAAGTTATGGGAGGCCAGCGAGACCCTGGTTGGTCTTCAGCCTGAGGAACGACACTACTGACGGGCCTCGATCCAAGTCAAGGCTCTCGCAAATTAATGCAGATTAGGAGCTCCCTAGACTTGGGTTGAAATATCCTTAAATTAGACAGAATGCCCCCATATTTTACAAATACCAATTTCAAATTGTTATTCAATAGAAAACTATATACAGCCCCATGTATTTTTTTTCTAACTTGAAGAGGTTTATTTTCCATCTCTATACAGTAACATATTTTGGCATTTGAAGCTTTGGCATAAATAAAAGAATGCAAAGCACTTCTGTCTGTCAAAAGTTAATTCTGTAGGAATTAAGAAAGTAAAAATGAAACCCTGTATGATGACTAAAATTGATCTTCAGTTAAAATTTGACAAAACTTTGAGTAATGAAATAATTATGTATGTATGTATATATATATATATATATATATATATATATATATATATATATATATATATATATATATATATATATATATATATATATATGAGTAGCCATACAGTATGACCAGAATTCCCAAGATCCACGAAAAAGTCCCAGTCTGCAGACAGTCTCCAGAAAGTGGGAGCGCTAGATTCCGCACGGATGTAAAAGCTGCCACCAGGAAAGAATGGGCCACGGACTTATATTGATACTTTATAGAAAGTAATGTCAGCATAGAGTCACGCATTGTTTATTTGATCATAATGTAGTGGCCTTACATATAATATTGTGTATTTTTATTATTATGTTATTGTTATGTAAATGTATTTCCATGTAACACGCATCACGTGACTCCATTGTTTCACATTGCATTGTGGGAGGTATGCCAAGGTAGCTACGTATTTTATAAACAATCAATATGTGACGTAGTCAGTCACTGGTGTCAGTCCATCAATGCAGGTGTAATAATTATTCTCCCACGTGGAGGTAAATTATCTACCAGCCGTGCAACTCTGCTGTTCATCAAATCTATAGTTAGGTAAGTCATAATATTGCATGTATTAAAGTAATGTAACCTAGTAATTACATGATTATAAACGAGTACCGTCAATCTTTTCTTCTAACTCTAGATATTCCTTAACAGAGCTGGGGGCGAGCCTAATTTTTCAGGTGCGACTTTGACTTTGTAACTTTGCTGCCGCATCTGGTGCGACTGCGACTCTATTTTTGCTCCCCACTCCCAGTGCGACTGGCGACTTTTCTTTCCCGGTGCGACTCTGCTAAATTACAAAGTAAACATTAGCGCGAAAACGGAAATATGGTTTTATAAGGCAAAGAAGCACATTATTATTATTATTATTTATTAGTTGAAACACAGCCTAAACTATAATATTTACAGGTCATCCTCCTCCTCCATGGATTCCTGGTCCATCTCCTCCAGCTATGGCAATATCTAAAAAAAGAGAGAGAAAAAAAAGTGGTCTTTGTTCCTGTTCAAAATCGCTATAAAAGACGTTGAAAATTGGCGGTGCGGCTTTCGACTTCGCGGCTTCGAAATTCTTATGATGCCACAAAGTCTTAACTATGGTCTGACTATTTTATGAAGATCGTTTAGGCGTTGGCTTTTTCGGGGATTTCCCGGCCTGCGGCGCTGCCAAACCTTGTGTTGGGCAAATTATGGGATTAGAGCCTATAGAAGGCCCGTACCAAGAGTCACGAAGGTTTGAGGTCGAGGGTAGAAGGGAAGGTAATGTGGTACCAAGAGTCGCTGTCATTATTGGAACGAAGAGCAGAGGGAAGGTCGAAGGGAAGGCATGGGTGCCCTCGTGTCTTCCACATGACCTTCGAAGAAATATTTCATAATTTTCGTAAGCTGGAGTAACCAACAAATAGTATGAACTAAAATCAACACAAAGTAATATTTTCAATCTCGGAAAACCAATAGTTATGTTTCCACTTAAGTTACTATTCTTTTTATAATAGTGAAGGATCGCCTTAAAATCGCGAGGTGGAAGGACGCAGTGGATCCAGAAAGCTCGCCACCTAGCTGTTTTATGAAGCTTGTTTTCGTTTGTCAGTAAAGTTACACTGTTTATTTCATGGTAATAAATATTTTCTTTAGTGAGCTCATCATCCAAGCCTATTAAAGACCAAATATGTGCATGGGTTAATGGAGAATAGGAAGTGACTGGTGAACTGCCAACAGACAGAAGGCTGTCAAAGTATGCAAAGAAAAGCCAGTCACAAGGTAAATACTAGCCTGTATAAGCAGGTTTGAAACAAAACCACAAAGATGTATGTAGGGATGTAGACAGAGAATTTCACATGCTTCACACTAACCCAGGACTTCTTATCAAACTCTCTCTCTCTCTCTCTCTCTCTCTCTCTCTCTCTCTCTCTCTCTCTCTCTCTCTCTCTCTCTCAACAAAGACAGTGAGTGACATAAGCATTGAGTGCAATAATGTTAAAGCTAAGTCAACAGATAACTTTTCACTGAGTTGGGTGTGATGTGCAAGGATTTAAGTCTAGGTATACTGACAGTATTGTAGGTAGTTCTCAAGATGTATAGTCCTGTATCCAAACTATTTCAGGCCATGATTAATGTAATTCATGATTGACTATACTAATGTGTTAACTATGGAATTTTTAATGATATGCATACAAATTGTGGTCTAGCAGATCCCAAAGAATACAAATTTCTCAACTCTTGTAATGAACTACCACTGCTTCTTGATATGGATTTTGTAAGACAGTGATTTCCAAACACATGATAAATTACCACTTTAGGGATAATGGAAGGATACAGAAAAAAAAGAAAGTTAAGAATTTTGGAAATTATGAAAACACTGCAGTCTGTAAAGTTGTTGAATAAACCTGTTATAAATACATAGTGAAATTGAGCAACAACAATAAACATTCAGAACTGCTATACATATACAAAACTTGAAAAGAAGAAAAATTATTTAAGTGTGTGGCAAGCCAGGTTTCAATAAGGAATGCTTGAGTACACAGATATTCAATAACTCTGATCACATGTGGGCTTGTTACTCACTACCTGAGCCTGCCTCTTTTTCACATTGTCAGTTTCTCTCTGAGCACCAGCTGATGCTAAAATCTTGAATTTTTATTTAGCTATAAATATCTTAATATTAAAAAATGTTAATGGCATTAAATGACTTGGTGATCGCCTCCCAAGCTAATTTTTTTCATGTGAAGGCTAGCTGGGTTTGTTGAGCGGTCTTGCAAGTCTTTATTCTCTTTTACAAGATTGAGAATCATTATTCTCTGCTCGTGCGTGAGTGGCGAGGCCCGGTCACAGCTTCTTCCCTCCATTCTTGTAGCGCGCACTGTGGTTTTGTTGTCGTTCGTGGAGCTCCAATCCGGATTACAGTCATACCAATACCGAAACAACTGTTACCAACTCATGCTAGCGGCAGACCTCTCGCGGCCCTACCTTCCACGGCGACTCTTGGTACGGATTGAAGGTAAGGGCGAAGGCTTTGCCTTGCTGGTCGAAGGGAAGGTCCGTGCCTTGGCCTTCGCGACTCTTGGTACGGCCCTAAAAAGTACCTGACTTGAGGTGTATATTGGTACATGTGTGACACGTCGCAGGCCGGGAAATCCCCGAAAAAGCCAATGCATTAACGATCTTCATAAAATTGTCATGCCATAGGTGCCGCAACGCCTGGCTCAATTTCTTAAATAAGTATTCCTTAGATGGAATCGCATTATCTTCGCCACCTGATTGATGAATTTTTTATCTTTGTATGTAAGATTAGTCACAAAATCATCATCTAGCGATGAGGTATTTACGTGTTATGGACATCGGGACGGCAGAGCCACACAGCCTATACGTATTAATATGATAAAAGGGAATCTGCAAAAGGCTGTCAGGCCGACGGTCTAGATAATACAAGGTCTTCCATCCGGTTGGCTTATTTTGGTCTCTGCCGCGCATATACGTCACGTAAGCCCCAGTCAACGTTCGCCTGCCGCTCATGTGCTTGAATTTGAATTTTCTTTCACCCCTCCCTCACGGCCCTTTTGTGGATGCGTGAGCTTACCATCTGCCCTATTACTACTTATTGTGGGACCTAGAAAACTAATTAGTAAGACACAAATCTCAGTTATTTGTGCCTTTGTGACGGAAAATAAGTCAAAAAATCAAGAAATTGCCGTGAGCACTGGCATAACTTTCAGAACTGTTCAACGTTGCACCAAAATTTATCATGAGGGAGGAAGAGACGCTTCACCACCACCTCACAAGGGCGTAAGCGCAGTGTAACTCTGAACATTATTCGAAGACAGCTTAAGGCCAATTTTCGCATACACAGCAAGGAACTTAAGGCCAGGAACCCTGCTTTACTGGCTAGAGTGAGTGAAAGAACTGCGAAGATGTGAAACTTGGGATACCCTTGCAGAGTTGTCGCGTAGTTTCAAAACCTTACTTCCTTACATGCTCACCTAACCAATACACTTGCTACAAAACACACATAGTAAAACACCCACATTTTCGATGGTGTGGGGTTGTTTTTCTTATTATGGTCTTGGAAAATTAGTGTTTTTGCCTAAGAATGTTCGCAGGAAAAAAAAAAAAACTACTTTGAGCTAATTCTGGATGAGTTAGATGAGTGTATGGAAAAGTGCAATGTAGGTATGGTTTTGTCTTTCTTTTTGTATTATGGCAGCAACGCACAGCACAACTATTGGGCATTATAAAGAGAAAATAAAAATTGGTTTCAAAATGGTGAGGTCAGATTAAGGATTAGCGGGGATTCATCAGCGGGGGAGGATGAGCGCCGTTACAAGATTCAATCAGTCTGTCAGTCACGGGAAAGAGCGCAAGGCACATCAACCATTGCCCGCCTCCGCCTGGGCCACACCACGCTCAGTGCTCACTTGCATCGCCTACGTCTGTCTTGTGACCCCTTCTGCCCTTGGTGTAGGACTACCCCTGAGGCCATGGAACATTTCCTGCTTCAATGTCCACGCCTCCTCTCTCAACATACCGCCCTGGTCATCACAACACTCGACCTGCCCACCCTCTTGGCGGCTTCAGGGGTCCACCTGCTGTCCTTCGCCTTACTTGTGCCTTCTTGAGGAAGACCGGTCAGCTACCACGCCTGTGATACCCACACAGGACTACCCCAGGGCTCATAAGGATCCATAGATTTTCGTGGCCTCTTTTGAATCCTTATGAGCCCTGGGGTAGTCCTGTTGGTGTATCACAGGCGTGGTAGCTGGCTGGTCTTCCTCAAGAAGGCACAACTAAGGCGAAGGACAGCAGGTTGCCAAGAGGGGTGGACGCCTGAGGCCGCCAAAAAGGTAGGCAGGTCGAGTGTTGTGATGGCCAGGGCGGAGAGCCCTGAATAGGAAGTAAAATCTGGCGATGTTATGGAAGTAATCCGAGGAAACACCCTGCTCGGACAGACCTCTTTCAGTCATATCTGACACCCGGCGGGCTGTATTCGTCAGTTGCGCGGCTTTAGGCGGTGTCACACTAGCACTTTTTCCGTCTACTTTTTCCGTCGTTTTTCAGAAAATCGACAAAATTTTGACTGCGGCCTGTCACACACAAACGGTATTTCGTCGTCACTTCCCGCCAACACTTATGTAAACACAAACATGGAGGTCACGCTGCGGCAAAGATACGCTGCTCTGAACGTAATACTGTGTATTACGAAACTTAGACGAGCTAAACAAGCCAAAAAGCGTGCATGGATGGATGCGTTCATGGTTAGTGGTAGAACCAATGCACGTAGAAGCAGGTGGAGGAGACGCGGCAAGTCTTTTGGTCTTGGTCTTGGTATGTAAACAAAGGCGGAAAATTTGCAGACGGAAACGATCCCTATCGTCTGACAAATTCATGCGATAAGTTCATGCGGAACGTTGAAAAATCGCATTGCGGTTCCTGCCTGTCTTTTACTTTTACTTTATAGTGTCCGCTGTCCATCGCACATGCGGTTGCGTTGTATCCCGTCGTTGACTTGGCGGTGCATGAGCTCTTCTCCAGAAAATCTTGTAAGGTAAGGGCCTCGTCGAGACGAGAGGGAGCTGCCCACTGTACAAACACTTGCCAAATATCATACTGCTTCAACTGTCTCTATAGTGAGAGCGAAGATGACATCAGAAGCGGGAGAAAAATACAGGCAAATCATCCAAGTGCCCTTGCTCGTGGGAGAGGCAATGCCATGCTGGGTGATGAATGGTAGCAAGAGAGCATGTTGCCAAACAAAGTTAACCTGCAGAACTCTCTTGCAGTCCGTTTAAGATTTTCATCAGCCTACACACTTATTTTGGGGGGAGTCTGGAAAAAACACGTGATATGACCGTGCCATGTGTCAAAGAACAGTGTGGTCTAGGGAAGTTTCCGTGCAGTTAATTGGCCTATACTGATAGCCCCTAGTAGTGGCAGAAATCCCCCACCAGTTGTTCGCCTTTCGGACTGATCTGTGTCCAGACAGTCCAGTGATCAGTGATCATAGGCAGTCTTGAACGGGGGATATGCTGGGGTCACGCCATTTTTTTTTTTTTTTTTGGCTACGACGCTCATGACGGTCGTACAGGCCAGTTTTCTGTGGTTGCATACGACTGTCGTAACGATTAGGAACATTTCAGTGCAAGAAGGACACGCAACAAGGACGTCCACCTTCGTGGGGGTCTGAAGGTGGATGTTCACTCCTGGTGTCGGAGGCACCCCCTCCATACTCATATCCAATGGGCCTGCGATGTCTGGGACATCATACCCACCTTGCCCTTCCTCTGTCCCATCGCCTTCGGTGGGTAAACCATCTTGAGAGCACGGTGTGAACTGAGGTTAGTTCTTTTTTTTTTTTTTTTTCTTCTGGACCTGGTGACAACGCACGAGCGGTCACGACGATCCTAGCGACAACGTTTTCGTGCGTTACTGCCAAACGTATGTTCTAAGACCAGTCGTAACTCAGTATTTTAAGGATTTTTTACTAGTTCGATGTCGAACGATGTCGTTAGCAGCACGTACGACATCATATCTCTCTATAACGTCATTGTACGCCATCGTACCCCCAATGAAATGGCTTTGCTTGTCGTGACTCTTCCTGACAATCGAATGCAGCGCTCGATTGTCGTATTTTCAGCTGGAGGCTTAATTGATCATGTGTTGGCAAATTATTTTCTTACAATTCACACATCATCTTGTACTATAATATAATATATTATCTACTAGCCTACTGCTACTATGTCTGAGAAAACTTTATACTTAATTAACTTAAAATACTCATCTACCTTGCTTACATGACAGCTAGGTGTTGTCATATGGCTCCTAAATACACATTTTCTTTCCTTCCTCTACAGTAGGATTCAGTCGGAATTTCTATAGTAATTACATGTCCTCTCTCTAATCTCTAGGTAGCCACCAAGAGGTTTTATAACAGAAGGCGGCATGATGTCACAAAAGTGAAGCAGCGCGCTATTGGTCCGCTACTGCTCGTACTCCTTTGTCTTGAAATAATTAAGAAACACGACATTTAAGTGAGACTTTCGGAGCGGACATGAGCATCGTCCTACGGGAGATGAAGAGCTGACTGATTTTGACCGATAAACTATAAAATAGGGAACATTTCTCACTGAAAATATGCCTAGACCAGCATGAATCATCCTTTTCTCTAGCCTACCAAAAAGAAATGCGAAACTCGCTCTATTTATTTTAAAAAGTGAAAGTGCATGATGGTGTCAGTGTCGTGCGGAACTGCTTGTCGGACCGTCCTATTTGGAGGCTTCAAACATTCGAAAAGTAATAAATTATAAGACCATTGACGATGTGTTATATACGCTCATAATGGCAATTGATGATCATGGTTACTCTGGATATCAGCCCCATAGATCCTTCTATCTACGAGTTTGAGCAAAGATAACAGAGGGGGTGTGAAACCCAGGGGATATATTTGCATGGAGGGAAAATTTCGCACGCGACAAGCCAGCTGATGCTTTCCAATGGCTGTGTGAACGTGTTCCGACTAGAAGGGCTCAGTCGATACATCTAGCAACTTGTAATTTTAGTCGCGTATTGACATGTGTGAACCCACCTTGAGGGACAGCTGATTTAGCTGCTCATTTTGCCACATGACACTACAATATCAGAATGAGAGGAAGAATGTTATGCAGCAGCATGGACACACATTTAAAGGAAAAGTATGAACAACTTTTATGGAGGGCAGATTTTTTTTATTGTTGACAATTTATGCTCTATGATTTTGGCAATTAAGTTCAGTTTCCCAGGAGGACATGACATTATTAAAGTACACTGTACAATGATAAAAATATGAAATACTGTAATAGAATCTCCTTATAATAGTAATTCTGCACAACATAGTGATGTTGGGTGACACTTTCTTGCTCTCACTGAGAATGAGTCTTAGCAATATTACAAGTTTCTGACATACACATATATAAATATGGAAAAAGTCTTAAAGTTTTGAAAAGACAATTTATGATTTTCCCACAGCTAAAGCATAATATCTAAAGCTTTCACCCACATCTAGTTATCTTCTGCAGAATTTTGTGTATTCGATACTCCACTTCACCAATATCACAGTTTCTTGCCATCAGTGGAAAGGGCATTGATGAACATCATATTTAGTAAGATACAAGTCCTAAAAGATGAAAACACTGCATGATCTATACTTATGACTGAAATAAATTACAAATATACAGTACTTAGCAGATTCTCACACTTGTATTCAAATCATAGCCATTAACTAATCTATGATGCAACACAACACCAAGGTACTTAAATGATTTTGCCTGACAGAATGCATTTCATGAACTGAGTTCAAAGTATTCATTGCTGCAAACATAAAAATGTATGTTATTTTCAAGTAGGTGGTACATGATAATGGAGTATTGACAAAGAATCTTTTAATGCAGGATTAATGACTTGGCTTTAACCAAATACTTGGGAGAAAATCACTTCGAAACTTTGCAGTAAAATACATTGTTGAGAGAGAGAGAGAGAGAGAGAGAGAGAGAGAGAGAGAGAGAGAGAGAGAGAGAGAGAGAGAGAGAGAGAGAGAGAGAGAGTAGTAGTAGTAGTAGTAGTAGTAGTTTGCAGAAAAAAAGTATTTATGCAGCCTATTAAAACATAATATAGTACATTTCCGAGTAAATGTAAGGACTTATCACAGGGCCACAATCCACACTTTGAAATTCTGAAAACAAGCAAGGACTGATGCAAGTAGTCAAGTAGTGCTTGTCTGAGGCAGACAGACCTCTTCTACTTTGAAGACTGAAAATGTCTAAAATTGCAATTTCTCAAAAATTGTGAGAAAGGAACCATCTCTCATTAGTGATTGCGAGGACTCATTTAAAAAACCTCACTGTTACCCATGTTTAAACTCTTTATCTAACTTCATACAGTTTTCTTGATCACATATAGCTACTATTGATGAACTGACTAAAGGCGGATTCACACGTGTCAATATGCAACTGAAATTGCAAGTTAGTAGTTTCTAACTGAATATAAGTGCCTAGTGACTGGAGATACCAGTCGCAAAATAAGACCGACATGTTGGTCTTGTTCAGTCGATTTGCGACTTTGTCTACATTGTAACGAATACTTGTGATAATTTAATTTGATCGTAATCATCGTCATCACCAGAGAAAGACATTATTGAGTAGTTGTTTGTTTACATTCACTTCCTGCCAACCAGCCAATACTTCCCAGTCTCTATGTGTGAACGTGTTCCGACTAGAAGGGCTCAATCGGTACTTCTAGCAATTTGCAATTTCAGTAGCATATTGACAGGTTTGATCTTACCTTAACATAAGTATCTCACAATGGCTAACATCCAATCTGAACTTTATGGTAAAGTTGATCAAGCTTTACTGTGAGAGATGAAAGAAAGAAATAAAGAAAAAAGCATTGCAAAGATAATAAAAAAAAATCTAGATGTGCTGATTGTTATTTGTTGTTGTAATAATAATCTACTCTGAAAACAAAGAAAAAAAATATAAATAAATAAAAAACTAAAAAGTGTATGGTCCCAAGAGGTTCTGTGTAAGAGATCACTGACCTGTGCTATTCTGTATGATGTAAAAAAAAAAAAAAAAAAAAAAAAAAAAAGGGCCTAATAATCACAAAATATGTATCTTAAATCTAATAAGTCCCCTGTTTATAGTAGTAGTAATAATAATAATAATAATAATAATAATAATAATAATAATAATAACTAATAATAATAATAATAATGTCCATAATATATTATATATATATATATATATATATATATATATATATATATATATATATATATATATATATATATATATATATATAAGAATCCCACATGGTGTGGCCTGGACAAGCAAATTATAACAGTAATTATTATTATAATCATCATAATTATTAATCATCTTTACTATCAAAGTTGAATGGAGGAAATATTCCAGTTCAATAATTGTCACTAATTGGTTATCTTTTGACTTACACTTGTAATTTCAGATACTATATCTAAGTTTGGTTTACAGCTAATTGTTTTCTTTTGTAAACAAGTCAGCTATGATTGAAAAATGTCTCAAAGCAAGTATAATTCTAAAGTAAGTAATAATAACAGTGTATCTCATTTGCTTGTATGTGTTTGTTGGTAATGCTGAACTGAGCTGTACTCGGCTAGAGCAATTTTTTTTGATGACCGCCATGAATAACAATGCAATATAATCTCCAATTCACTAATACCAAAAGTGGTGTGCAGATAGCCTGAGGGGTTAAACACCTGTAGGCATGATGTAAAGGGCATACATTTTTCCAGAACCATATTTGACATTTGAGTCATGGATCTTTTTAGGACTGAGGAATAGGAAAGTACTGAAAGAATTAGATTAATCTTCAAAGGGAAGGTAATGGTTTTTTTCTGGCTGCACGATAAAGGGTAGGGACATGTTTTTCAGATTGCCTTTTCCTACTTTCATTTTAAAAGTTTACTCTGATGTTCTAGGGCCAGTGAAACTACTAGGTCTTCACTCATCTATTGCACACTCAATCACTTTGTCCATGACTGTCATGATGAAAATTTTGTTTTTTCTTTTCTGTGTTGAATTCTAAGCCAGACTTTTCCCAAAGCCAGTATCTCCTTGTAAGCGTGCACTTGATATAAAAAATTGTAAGGGAGGTTGTGTGAGCTGCAAATTTCAGGACGAATGTGAAAATGTGGTGAAATATTGCAGATCACTACTAAGGAATGTGAAGAGGAAGAGCCGCTTACCATGTAAATATATACATAAATATGTACTGCCATGGAAAGAAAGTCAATCTACCTCATTTCATCACAGAAACACCTATAGAGTTTGGGTTTGTGAGAGATGAAAGAAAAAAGATTGATGAAGGGAATGATCTTAAATATAAAACAATTAACTAATTTATAGTTGAAAAATTGGTCAAAGAAATGGAGCAATATCCAGGAAAATGTCAAAATATTCACATGCTGCAGGGAGAAATGATTTACAGCAGCCTCTCCACCTTTATGGGGTTGAAGTGTCTGTTTGGCAAGAGTTGGAAAGAGTAGAATAGACATTAAATGTAGATCAAGTATAGTAGTATAGTAGTAGCATAATATGATCTCTACTTAATAAAAGCAAGCTTATTTATGACAAACTGAGTTTTTTATAAGGCAAGCTCTACTAAAATGAAGTATAATATTTAGAAGTGCAGATAAAAAATTGCCACCAGGAAGTGCTAGGTAGGATTTCATACTCTCAAACATTATTGTCTCTCTCCATATCAGGCCTTTTATACCCCAATAATTACTTCTAATGTATGTTGTATTGCAAATCCTATTAATGAAGTAGTGATGCTAATATATGAAGGTGCATGCACACACACAGGACTGCATATGTACACCCACAATCAAAATTCAGGTGGTGTGTGGTTGTGGCTTAGCAGTTTATACAGCTTTTCAGCATAAAGTACATTAAATACCCATAAATATTTCAAATTCACACACACACATACACACAGTCAGAAACATTTGCAATTAGAACTCCTGACATGAGTGTCACATTGCATGAAATGGCAATTTGTTCCTTCTCAGTCTGGAAAAAGAAATCTGCTGGGAGAAAATGACTAGTAGTTTGTGTAATGTGATGCCTATGTCAGTGGTAGTTCTTATCACAAATGTCACTGACCACACACACACACACACACACCAAAATTAATGATCAAGTCATGTAATCAAAGTCAGAAATATTCCATAGTCAAATGTTCACAATACCATGTTTTAGAAGTAACAGAATGTACAGAATATTTAATTATGAATGCATATCAGTGGCAAAGAGACTTACACAGTCTTATCTACAAGTCACCTGATTGCTTTTGCCACTTTGAGTTTGTTTTAACAAAAGACAATGTTCTTGAATTTCATTTGTTCTTTATTTAAAAAAAAATTCATATGTGATGCACACTCATACTTAAATGTCCAGTAACCTCCAAACTATGGCATTAAAGACATTTCACATTAGAATACTTCAAAGTTAAAATGACTTGATTCTTCAGTTCAGTGAGTATGTCAGTGACTTATTATAAAAGATTATATATATATATATATATATATATATATATATATATATATATATATATATATATATATATATATATATATATATATATATATATATATATATATATATGAAAAATTCAATGAAATTTCCTGCAATAGAATTATCAATAATAGAACATGAAGAGGAAGCTCCCTCAAATACTTTAAAGTGAAATCTTACACAGTTCTAGTCACTCCTTAAACTATTTTGCTCCTACAAATAGCAATGTCAGGTACGTACTGGTTTGTGAATCTATGGAAGATGATCCCAGAAATCACATTATTTTTACAAAACATAAAACACTTAAAACTATTTTGATGAATTAGCCAGAATACATTTTATATCCACTATTATGAGAATGAAAAGTATATAACTTTTTACATAAAAGACACAAATAAATGAATCTTGCAAAAAATAAAATCATAATCTCAAAAATTTCTACTAGGTCTAATAATGCACATGACCATCCCATAAATACTTTCCACTACATCAACAATTGACTACATCGTTTATTAAGTGACTTCCTATAATATCTTTTAACATCACTTTTAATGATAAACATTAAATCTTTAAGTTTGATCATCTGTTTCTCAACTGATGATCACACAACACAGCTCTACACTGTGATTGCTTATTTACAAATCATAGTTTTTATTTATAGACTGAGCTCTCCACTTTCTCCTTCATCAGGAAGAGGAATGTTTGCTCCTATCTCTGTCTCTATACCTTCTGCAGGTGGTGGAATATCTTCAGCTGCAGGAGGGCTGAGTTCTGGGTTATTAAGTGTGATTGCTGCATGGCACATGGGACACTTATCCTGTACATACAGCCATTTACGCAAACAGGAACCATGGAAGAGGTGTTTACAATGAGTAATTCTGGCTGAAGTCATTTCTGCATAGCAGATAGCACAAACATCATTATATATCTTTAGTTGAGCTGGAGTTGCTTCTGGCAGAGCAGAAATTTTTTTAGCAGCTTCTAACCTCAGCAGAAAACTTTTCCATCCTTGCTGTAAGCGTTGCCATACATTAAAGTAACAGTGAATGAGCAACACTACAGCATTGATCCATGACCACTGCCCTGTAATAGATTCTTTCACACCAGCACCAACTACAAAAACAGCTACAATGAATTCAAATACCCTAGTTGTGGCTCTAGTGTAGTAAACTAAATCATCTAAGCCAGGCCAAGGCTGAGCACATACTGTATCCCAGGTGAGAAGAATGTATGTAGCTAATAAGCCTAATACTTGGACTGATGTCATAATACTGGTTGACACAACAAGCAGAAGCCAGAAGTACTGCTCAAAGATCCGAGTGAACATGTACACCATGTACATTGACAGGAGCAAGAGTAAGAGACAAGCAGACACTGCTCTACAATGCCTATATATAGATGCCACACCCTGGGCACTAAGAGCCAACACTATTGGCTCCACTATTTCATACATATTTTGAACAAGTGATGACACAACTATGAGCATGATGATTGACAACACTGCCAGCCGTTCTGGTATGGCCATGTTCAGAAGGGAGGTCTGTACAGCCAGTAGAGCCATAGCAGCTCCTTCTGTCCAACCTGAGTGCACCAAGTCATCAGGGAGAGGTGCTGCCCCAGGCCCAGCAGCATAAGCTCTCGTGAGGGATAAAATAATCCGTGAGGCGTACGAGACTGCCACACAGGTCCCAGCCAACATGAGTGGGGTATAACAGACCTCAGCAGCACTCTGTACTATCACCAAGTACCACATTTCACTTGGATTTGTGCTCATCACTGTGGGAGTTGCTCCTGATCCTGAAGGAGCTCCACTGCCTCCTGAAGCTGAGGCAGCAGTCATACTGCCACCTGCAGCTGTGAGCACTGTGCTAGGTTTGGTTGCAACAGCTGTGTTGTGTGATGGAAGATAGTGGTTATATAACTGAGTGGTGAAAAGCATCAACCAATAGATCAGCAACTGGATGGGAACAAAGAGGCGACTCCAAACAGTAATTAATACTCGCACGAGCCCATACATTTCAATCATCTCAGCCAGAGTGTTATACATTTGTTTTAAAAATCTAAAGACATGAGGAACACAAAGGAAGATGTACTGAACTGTTAAAAAAATAACAAAACATGACGCAAAATTATGAGTCAAATGAAGTTCAGTCACTGGAAAGCTGGCCAACCGTGCAAAGACTGGCACAAGGTAGACCAGGAGAAGAATCTAGAGGGAAAAGTAATTTGGCTATAAGTTTAGGTTTATAAATTTTGTATCATAATATCCAAACCAGTTATCGACAAAAGATGATCCAAATTCAACTTTTTGATGAAGACCCTTCAATGATCTAACTGCTCATGAAATCATAAATATAAAATTTGGCAAGATTTGAAAAATATTCATAAAAGTATCAGTGATAGAGTAAAATCATTATTTTAGCTGGACCAAAGTAAGTAACAGCAAAAAGTCTTACCTTATCTTTATTGCATTCTAAGTCGAGGAAAAATGTTACAAGTGTAGCCACAAGTGTATGGAAAACAATTGCAGCCACTTGTTGTCTTAGGAAAAGTGTTTCAACATCATTGTGGGGGTCAAATAATGACTTTTGCAACATCAGCATATTTGAAAATCCCTGAAACAAAAAAAAAGACAAATTATACTGCAACAACTGATTAAAAGTTTTGTAAAAAAATACTAGAGGCATTCTGTTATATCTTGAAACTAACTAAATAAACAGCATCCTGCATAGCAAAAATGCTTGCTGCCTGACAAAGAAAACTTGGTATGTTATCATGTACCTATATGATTGTAATTCTTAATTTGATTTTTTGTAAGTTCAAAAATAATCAAACAATATACTTAAAGGTTGTCAGGATTTTGAAATTTAGGTCTAAGAAATAATTCAGTTGCATCTGAGCAATTGCATTATGTATACAAACGATTGCTTGTCTTGCTACAAATCTTGAATGATTTGTTTATTTGTTTGCAAATATGTGTAGTGGTGTCATTCATGATGAAGTGAGTTGGGCTGGTTAATGCTGAGTTTACAGAAACTTAACATTTGTAAGATGAGCTTAGTAATGGCAATGTAGGCCTGCCAAGCAGAATATGAAGTAAGTAGAGCAGACATCACTTCTGACTTGACCAAACAAAAATCCAGAGTAATTGATTTCTATGACAACATATAACTGCTGCCCATCTGTTATGTAATGATAACCAAATGTATGTACATTTCAGTAAGAGACTTTAACAATGACAAGAATTATAATCCTATAAAAGTTAATCAATAAGTAAGTCAATATAAATTTTTTTCATACCTGAAAGCTGACTGTACCATAATCTGGCCATTGATTCACCAGACGTTTTTCTCCTTCTATATAGTAATTGGAGAATGTGTCGGCTGCAGCAAGGACAGCAATGGTGAGGTAGTGCATGTAGAGGCTGACCAGCTGCTCTAAAGGTAGAAGCAGCACCAGAACACCTTGGATCACCGCTGCCAGTTCAAGGAGGTATTAAGGTAAAGTAACTGTAAGTATATATTACAAGTAATTTCAGTAAACAAGTGCATAGTGCTGTACATGTTGTAGAGATGAAACATAGTTTGTGGTCTCTTTGATAATATCACTAATTGACTTTTCTTTCTTGGAACATTATCTATAGAGACAGTATAATGTCACATGACATGCAACTCATATTTTTTGTTGAAATTTACATACAAGCTTGAGCTTGAGCTTGAGTTGGGAGTCACCCAGCACTTGCTGTCGGTGTAACCTTTGGATCGGCGTTCTCCCATACACACCTGGAAATGGAAGAGCGGGCAGGAAGTTTGAAGCATTAAAGCTTTCCTCCTCCCCTCCTCATCATTCATCACATTCACACCTGTTCCCCATCCCCATCCCTGTCCCTGAGGGGTCCCTGCCTTTCAATCATTCTCATACGTTCCCTCCAGGCACTCTCTAAGAAATCTTTCACACCCTCAATCACCCGACCATTTACCTGTCTCTCAACACACAGCCCCAGCAGGTACTCCATCCATTCCCTAGCATTCCTCTCTCTCATCTCACTACATGCTTCTACTCCTATTTCTTCTGTCACTACACCTAACATCCTGTCTCTTGCACACCCATACCCCTCACACTCCAGCATCAAATGTTCTACTGTCTCATCCACACCCGTCTCGCATACCTCACACACCTTGCTTCCTCCATTCTTCCACCTATACACCCTGCTGTTCACCTCCAGGGACTTGGTCCTGGCTCTGAACAGCAGTTCCCCCCGTGGCTCCCATCATAAAAACTTTCACACCTAGGCCGGTCCTTTCTCCGATACCATTCTAGCGTTGTCTTCTCACTCATCCCCCCTCCTCCACTCTGCTTTTCCTTTCTCTTCCACACGCCTATTGATTTCTCTCTTACTCGCATCTACACTTCCATGTCCTATGGCTCTTCTAACAAGCATTCCTATTTCACCCACCCAAATTTCTATATTAAACGACTCCTGTGCCCACTGTCCATACACGTTCCATTCGTACACCTTTTTTGCCCATTTACTCCCATCCATCCTCTGCAGTCTAACCCTATACCTCAACACTGCCTTAGCTAACCTTTCTCTAAATGTACTCCATCCCATATCTCCTCTGATCGCCTCCACTGCCACATACCTGTTGGCACCTAACGCTATCCTGCCTGTCATGTTCTGCAGAACCTCTAGCCTATTCAGGTCTTTCCTAGTCCACACTGTTGTTTCTAAACCATACATGATGCTGGGGATAGCTACTCCCTTCCATAGTCCTCTAACTACCTCATACTTATTTGCCCTGCACCGTGCTACACTACCTAGCCTCCCCACCCATTGGTTAGTCCGTGCTATTCTTTCCTGCTTGGTCCTTTCACACCCTCTTTCATCCACCCAAATACCCAGATACTTGTACTCCTTTGTTCTTCCTATTTCCTCCCACCCAGCATCCATGTCCTGTTCCTGTCTAATGCATCCCCATTTACTACTAATACTTTACTCTTCTCCCTGCTGAATCTAACGTCAAAATCCCTTCCATACTCACTCACAGCGTTCAGCATTTCCTGCAGCTCTGCATGGTGCTCACTAAGGACCACCACATCATCTGCATACAGGAGAATGCTCAGCACATCATTCCCCACTTTCACTCCTAATCCTGTTCGCCTCACTCTCGCTGCCATCTCCTCCACATATAGGCCAAATAGTAAAGGGGAAAGAACACAGCCTTGTCTCACTCCTCTCTCATTACTCACCCATCCAGTCACCAGATCCCCCATACTAAACACCGCTCTTGTATTCTCATACATACTCCTAATGATTCTCACTATCTTCTCACTCACCCCAACTTTTTCTAATACCTTGCACAGCATTCTCCTATCTACTCTATCATAAGCCTTCTCTATGTCTAGAAAAGCTAAATACTTCTTCCTACCGTCCTTTCTCGCTCTCCCTATCACTTCATTTACTACATACATGTTATCCTCACCTCTTCTATCCTTCCTAAACCCATTCTGTTCCTCACCCATTACCCTATTTCTTTCTATCACTTCACTCAGTCTTTCATTCAACACACCACAGAATATCTTACACACTGAATCACACACTGCTATTGGTCTATAGTTCCTAATTTCCTTCCTACTTTTACTACCTCCTTTATGAATAAGTGTCACTCTACTTTCATTCCAGGTTGCAGGCACTCTTTCATCCCTCCAGATCCTTCCAAACAACTCATGCAGCCCCTCAATCACTCCTCGACCACCCTCTCTGTAAAATTCATTCAGAATCCCATCGATACCCGGAGCCTTACCTCTCTTTAGTTTCTTCACATACCTCTCAATCTCCTCCATACTGATCTCTTCATTCATTCCTTCCTCTATTTTCCTATCTAGGGTGATGTTTCCTAAGTTCCTAGCTGGTTCATTTACTCCTCCAATAGTTTTCCAGTACTCTTCTATCTCTCCAATCATTTCCTCCCTTTCCCTAATTCTCCTTCCATTCACTACTAACTCTTCTACATGGTCTACTTTACTACCTTCCTCTCCTCTTAAAAATTTATACCATTCCCTACCTCCTTCTTCACCCTTTCTCCTAAGTTCCTCAATAATTTTCCTCTCCTCATTCCCTCTGGCCCTCCTGATTAATGCCTTCACCTCTTGCTGCTTACTCCTATACTCATCCCACACTCTATCATACTCTATTCTCTCTACCTCACTGTTCTGTCTGTACCTTCTAAGGCTCCTACATCTCCTATTCAGTTGCCTTCTTTCCTTCCTCGCCCTGTCTATCTCATTGTTCCACCACCTCTTCCCTTTCCTTTCTCTCCCTTTACCTCTTGGTTCTGTCCTACCAATACTCTCCTCTGCAGCTATGGTTAATTTCCTAACTAGACTCCTATTACACTCATCCACTCCTCTCTCTGTCTGTGGCCCGTTCTCATCAGTCTTCCATTCCATCTTCTCTATCGCTTCTCTAAAACTATCCCAGTCTGCCTCTCTAACTTTCCACCTTCCCTTCCCCTGTGTAGTCACTTTTACCTTCTCCTTCACACACTCATACTCCAATACCATAACATTATGGTCACTTGCTACATCAATCTTTCTCTCCTCATCCACCCACATGCCTTTTACTCGTTCCCTCGCTTTGTCGTTAACCACCATGTAGTCAATGACAGATTCACTTTCCTTTCCACACCATGTCACTCTACCCTCTGCCATGGTCACATTCAAAATCTCAAGCTCATTCCTCTCCACAAAATCTAATAACAATTGTCCATTACCATTTACTTCCTCACCCAATACTCCTATATGACCATTCATATCCCCCATCACAATTACTCTTTCATTCTTATTCTCTTGTACCAGCCTTTCAATAATCCTATATTTTCTTTCATTCTCAGCTCTCGCTTCTGCTCTTTCAATGGTCATGTAGCACACAATTAATATTATTTTCTCTGTCCCTACCTACCTTATACTCTAATCTCACTGCCATAACATCCTCACTCATCTCACACTCCCGTCTAACTCCTCTATGTCCACGCCTGCATCTAATCTTACCATTACTCCAACCCCTCCCCCCTTCCTCTGCTGCTTACTCCTACCTTTACCTATCATTCTAAAACTCTCTGACTCCAGTTCTACTCTCTCTCTTAGCTGGGTTTCAGTTACACAGACTACCTCTACATTCCATACATTCATTTCCCTGCTGAGGTCTTCCATTTTTCCAACATCCCATCCTCTCACATTCACACATCCTATCCTCAGACACCCTTTCTCTCTCGTCAGTCACTCCCTTTCACACTCCTGCCTCTTTTCCCTCATCTCACACAATCTCTCTGTCGCGGTCACCCATTCAAGAAACCTTCTGCACATCCTCCTGTCCCCCTCACTATTCAGGTGTACACCGTCCCTGTCATACACTCCAAGTGGCAGGGCACCGTCCAAGTCTAGGAAACTGACACCGTAGTCCCCTTACCTCTTGCTACATTCTATCTTTAGGTCTAGCACCTCCTGTCTAAGCAGCCTATTGGTTTCCTTCCTCAATTCCTCATATCCTCCGCTCTCCTTCGGCCTACCCAACACCCCAACCACTGCCACTCGCACCTTCTTCTCCCTCTTTACCTCCCTCACACACTCCATCACCTTCCTGACTGTCTGCTCCGGCCCCAGCTGCCTGAGGCCGTTGCCACCTCCCTGGAGTATGAGCATGCCTTCCTGCAGGCCTCTCATATTCTCCCTAGCTGCCTCTACCACCTCCTCTACACCTTTCCCACTCAAGCTCACCAGCTTGCTCTTCTCCCCCCTCATGGCCATGTACGTGTGGGCCCTCTTCACCATACTGTCCCCCACACACACTATGGGCCACTTTGACTTTCCACCCTGGGGTACCCTTCGGGGAAGGGCCGCCACAGCCGCCCTCTCCTTGGCAACAGGATGGGCCTCAGCACCTCTTACCTCCGCCACTACTGCCACCTCTGGGTCTTTCCCAGGAGGGGTAGGTGAAGCCCCTTCACTAACCCTGATGGAGTCCGCTGTGGCCGCTACCCCAGGCTTGGCTGGGGCAGGCAGCATATCCTTAGCTACATTAGCATAGGTCTTCCCAGCCTCCTCTGTCCCCGCCTTGAAGACCTCGGCCTCTCTTTCCTGATTCTTCCTCAGGTTCCTCACCTCTTCCCTCAAGGACCTATTTTCCCTCTCCACCGCACCAAGACTCTCCATTAGCGCCTTGATCTCGCTGTCTAGCCTGTGCTGTTCCTTCACGTTTGCAGATGATACTAAGATAGCATGTGCAGTACAGGGTGAAAAGGACAATTACAGAATACAACGAGACCTGGACAGGCTGATAGCATGGGCAGACAGGTGGCAGATGGAGTTTAATTCTAAAAAGTGTCAGGTTATGCATTTAGGTAAAGACAACACAAACTTTAGCTATGAGATGGAGGGATGTTGGCTAGAGGCAGTAGAGGAGGGAAAGGATTTAGGAGTAGTGATAGACAGGACTATGAAATTTTCAAAGCAATGTTTAGAAGCAAGAAATAGGGCAAATAGGATCCTGGGTTTTATAAATAGAAATGTTAGTTATAAAAGTAAGGAAGTGGTGCGTAGCTTATATAATTCCTATGTTAGGCCCCATTTAGAGTATTGCATACAGGCCTGGTCACCCCACTATAGGCAGGATATCAACATGTTAGAAGCAGTTCAGAGAAGAGCAACTAGGATGATACCAGCATTAAAGCGCCTGGAGTATAGAGATAGATTAAAGGAATTAAACATGTTTTCATTTGAGAGGAGATGTATAAGAGGATATGATAGAGTTATTTAAAATGTTTTCAGATACAAACTACATAGATGTGAGATCTTTCTTTACCTTAGAGGAGGAAATAGGACTAGAAATCATGGCAGGAAGATTAGAAAGCAAGGCTGCAGGTTAGATATAAGAAAATATTTCTTTAGTCATAGAGTGGTAGACTTCTGGAATGCATTGCCAGAGACGGTTGTAAATAGCACTAGTTTGACAATGTTTAAAAACAGATTAGATAAGCACTTAAATTTATTAGATTTATAATTATGTATAGCACTGCATGATAGTTTTATAAGAAATTTACTATAGTTAAATAAGACATGATCCCCATGTATGGGGACCACAAATTGTAGAGGATTTCGCTGCAGGACTTACCCCTGTTAATGGGCCAAATATTTAGAATTAGTATATAATGTATTGTGTACTTGTAAGTGTATCTTTAAGTACTGATGACGAGGTCGCTGTGCGACAGATACAGGATAACCTAGATGGGCCCTGGTGGCCCTTTGTTATCCTATTATTTATGTTATGTTATGTTATGTTCACCATAGTCTCTCTCCTCCCGCATCCTCCTCACCGTCTCCGCATATTTTTTCGCCTCTTCCTTCTGTAGTTCCCTATACAGCCCAACTCCCACCTTTTCGCATTGGGCATGTAGCCACATTTGGCACAGGTCGCATTGCAGGCCATTATCCCTGTCCTCCACCTCCTGGCTACATACCCCACACAGAACCTCACTACTTTGCTCCGCACATCTCCCACATTTCTCCTCAGCATTAACCTTGCCAGTGAAGTTGCACACCTTGCAAGTCTTATTCCTGACAGACCTCATTCTAGCAACAAAACAAATAAGTAAATGGTACAAAAATGACAAAGGGGGGACGGACAACATACTCACCCTACCTCGATGTTTGTTGACTCTGACCCGCTGCCTTGCAACTTCGGTTCGGCTCTGTCAAGAACAAAAACAAAGATTAAAATTGTAAAACTAGAATAATACATAGAAAAATTATTTGGCAGAATTCGGTTTCTTTCTCTCTTATTTAGATTTTAAGATCAGAGAAAAAACGATAAAAAAGGACTGGCAGGTAATATTCGCGGAATAATTAGGTATACGATTGTTTATTATACAGTTTACTAGTGTTATTTATTGTTTCCTTTTAGTGCTAATATGGGCAAAAGAAAGGGACAAGGAATTTAAAGAAAGTATTGTAAATAATGATGATGGGAAATGTACCTATAAGTCCATTGAACGCTGCGTGATGACAAATTCGGTATGTGCAATGAAATATGTGAAAAAAAAGAAAGGGAAAGAGAATACTCTTTGACAGAATATCAATGAAATATCTGGTAGACTGTTGGCATCTGAAACAGATCACATATTCATCGAGAACTTGGGAACTACGAACCAGCAGTAGAACTTCAAAACTTGGGAATTGGGAGTTGGGAACAGTGCCACAATAGCATATATGATGGATGCACGTGTGTGGTGTCATGCGATGTAAGTTCTGCAATTTTTTTTCTTTTTTGTGTTCTCCACTGTCATCAACACTCTTCTATGGTACAAATCACACCGTTCTTTTAACTTACAATGGTGACAATAGCCGATCACACTTGTGGTTGGCATGGATATGGCAATTTGACAAAGCGTACTATACACTTCTCTGTAGGACAAAAAATACTAATAAGGGGATTTCAAGTGCCATGAAATTATGTTTACGGATGACACAGGAGGAAATTGTTTGTCAAATAGAGTATAATATGAATGGGGTAGACTCAATAATCACAGGTTGTTAGTGCAAAGTCATTAGAGACCTTTAAAATATTAATAGGAAAAGAACAAGAAAGAAGGAACAAATAAGTGAGAATGATATGTGTAGGTATCGACTAACACGTACGTGTGGACCTGACGGTTTATTGCAGCTTCAGTTTCGCATTATTTTCGTAGTGTGCACCACGGTCCAGATCAAGTCTGGACCATGGTGTGCAGGCGCGTTACATAACATAACATAAATAATAGGATAACAAAGGGCCACCAAGGCCCATCTAGGTTATCCTGTATCAGTCGCACAGCGACCTCGTCATCAGTGCTTAAAGATACACTTACAAGTACACAATACATTATATACTAATTCTAAATATTTGGCCCATTAACAGGGCTAAGTCCTGCAGCGAAATCCTCTACAATTTGTGGTCCCCATACATGTGGATCATGTCTTGTTTAACTATAGTAAATTTCTTATAAAAACTATCATGCAGTGCTATACATAATTATAAATCTAATAAATTTAAGTGCTTATCTAATCTGTTTTTAAACATTGTCAAACTAGTGCTATTTACAACCGTCTCTGGCAATGCATTCCAGAAGTCTACCACCCTATGACTAAAGAAATATTTTCTTATATCTAACCTGCAGCCTTGCTTTCTAATCTTCCTGCCATGATTTCTAGTCCTATTTCCCTCCTCTAAGGTAAAGAAAGATCTCACATCTATGTAGTTTGTATCTGAGAACATTTTAAATAACTCTATCATATCCCTCTTATACATCTCCTCTCAAATGAAAACATGTTTAATTCCTTTAATCTATCTCTATACTCCAGGCGCTTTAATGCTGGTATCATCCTAGTTGCTCTTCTCTGAACTGCTTCTAACATGTTGATATCCTGCCTATAGTGGGGTGACCAGGCCTGTATGCAATACTCTAAATGGGGCCTAACATAGGAATTATATAAGCTACGCACCACTTCCTTACTTTTATAACTAACATTTCTATTTATAAAACCCAGGATCCTATTTGCCCTATTTCTTGCTTCTAAACATTGCTTTGAAAATTTCATAGTCCTGTCTATCACTACTCCTAAATCCTTTCCTTCCTCTACTGCCTCTAGCCAACATCCCTCCATCTCATAGTTAAAGTTTGTGTTGTCTTTACCTAAATGCATAACCTGACACTTTTTAGAATTAATCTCCATCTGCCACCTGTCTGCCCATGCATCAGCCTGTCCAGGTCTCGTTGTATTCTGTAATTGTCCTTTTCACCCTGTACTGCACATGCTATCTTAGTATCATCTGCAAACTTTGATACTTTGCTACTAATTCCTATATCTAAATCGTTAATGTACACCAAGATCCGTCCGTCACCAGGCAGTCCCACGCAGGATGCGTGTCGCGTCGTAAAATGAGCCCCATTTTGTGAAAGTCGTCCTTGATTCGTATGATGTATTTCAACAAGCAAGGTTTGGTGTCTTTGCTATTCATATTACGTACAACGAACACTACACCATGGAGAGGGTTTCAGTAATGGAACCTTTTATGATTTATTGATTCATTTATTCATTTTATTGGATGTTGTTGTTGTTGTTATTATTGTTATTATTATTATTATTATTATTATTACTATTATTATTATTATTATTATTATTATCATCGTTATCATTGTTGTTGTGGTTTGTTATTGTTGTAATATAGTTTATTTCATTTGATGTTTTACTTTTTTTTTGTGTTTCAGCTGATTCTCATTAGTATGCATCGTAATGTCTGCTTCCACATTCCCCACTACATGAAGTGCTTGTGTTTTCTATTGCATTACAGTTATATATAAGGGTGAGAACAAACAGTACCATTTTAGATACTGTATATAAACAGGCAAAGTAAAAAAGAAAAATGCGTATGAATACATTATTGAAGGAATTTGTATGTATCTATACATTTATTTATATTCAAAACCGATTCTTTTCTCTGTTGGCAATGGTGCTGTGCATTGTTAACACCTTTCGTAACAGATAGTCTTGTAAGATTTACATAGAATCTTTATTTTTTTTGTGTTAGTATTACAAAAATCATCGTTTTGCAAATATATTTAGCACTAATAAGGTCATTGCGTAACCTGCCCCACACCTGGCATTGTTACTATGCGAGGGAGTGTGCGTCGTGCTATCGTGCTGTGACTGGCTGGATGCACCCCTTCACTTTGAGCTCCTCTGGCCGTCATTTGGACCTTTATGGCCATGCGTTGGCCTGGCGCATTATGGGTGCTCATGGTCAGGCCGTAACTCCCTTCACTGTGCAGGATATGACCTGCTGCTAAACCAGACGGTGACTGCTGCCGCTCCTTGGCTGGATCCGTTGTTGACATCCTTGTGAGGAGCCATCAGGCATATTTCATTCAGTTTTCAGTGTGTAGTCTTCCTCCAGTCAGCCACTGCTATGTGGGCTGTGAGATGGAGGGACGCATCTCATATTTTCGTAAGTTGCCCAGATCATTGCTGGGTCGCGTGGTGGAGGCTTTGGGCTAGTATATTTACAGATAAGGTCTGACTGGCAGGGGCACCGCTCGTTGATGACGTACTCGGGGCCGCCCTCTGGCACGAAACACTTGTGGCCGAGCGGCAGTCGTCGCTGACAGATATGTTCACCATTACGCCGCGCACAGCACATATCGGGGCCGCAGTTCCTATTCTTGCGGCATCTTGCCCCTTCCCGACCTGGCTCTACGCGCTGCTGGCACTCGCCAAACATGCAGTCCAAGTCCCGGGCACACATGAAGTCACGGCGACAGGGCTGTCCAGTGCCAAGCTTCTCCCTGCACACACCGTAGTGCTGGTCACAGAACTCGCGACGCTCACAGGCTCGGTCACTGTTACACAGACGCTGGTGGAGGAAACAACATCAATTACTGAAGTATTCATTATGCTCCACATTCTCTCTCTCTCTCTCTCTCTCTCTCTCTCTCTCTCTCTCTCTCTCTCTCTCTCTCTCTGCGACAATAGACCGTCTAAGGTTTGTGCATATAATCATTACCCATTTAGATTTTACTTACGAAGTGCTGGTAAGGGTCGTATAGGGAAGGTGAGGGCGAGCCTTCGGCAGCGCTCAGATCACGAGCGTTATGGCGGCCACTGGTTTCCTTTTGTAAGGGATGAGAAAGCAGCCACCTAAGGACATCGTCAGCTGCTGTGTGTGACGTGACGAGGCAGAACACTACCAAGAACACCAATCCTTGCATCTTTGCTAGCTGTGCGTGCACTACGTGTAAGTGGCCGTGCATGTGAACCGTGACTGTCATACACATCTCCCAGTGATGCTTTATATTGGGCAGGTCAGCTGCCACCTGCCCAACACCTGGCCGTTGCCTTGTCACCTGCGTGTGGGCGTGCGTGTGGATCATCCCGTCCCAGGTGACTTTAAGTTGACTTTGGGGCCTCAAAATTGGCATCGAGATTTGTGGTGTCCTTAAACACACACAAAAACTGTTGACTTTAAGGATTAAAATTCCAAAGACGATTTTTTTTTTCGTTGGGAGGGAGACAGGATGTCATTATATCCTTATAGTGCAATTACCACTATCATCATCAGGAACAACCTTACGAAGACAATTTTTCACTTACGTCATTCCATGAAAGCATCTCTCTTCACAAGGCACAAGAGCAGTGCAGTGTAACCACGACCATGCAAACCATGAGAGAACCTTAAACACTCACATGCTCCCTAAGATACCCTTTGCTGTGCTGTGCTATGCTGTGCTGTGGTGTGCTGCGTTTTGGTTAGAGGGTATAGAAGGGGTGGTTGATTAAGTGATCGACACCTGGTAGTCCAAAAAAGGCAGGTGTGAGGACGAGCAGGGGGTAATTTAGGGTGCGGGAGAGGGGGTAATCCGGGACGGGGGGCGGGCAGGTGATGAAGACTTTCCCGCCCCCCTCACACCTGGCCTCCCTCACCAGGCGCCTCCTCGTGTGTACTTGTTGCTGGATTTTGACTAGGCTGCTAGGTTCTGTGCGGCAGTAGATGTCCCGTGCGTGACGCGAGAAGGGAGGTTAGATGCATATGATGCGCTTTTTTTTTTTTTTTTTTTAAAGTGTTATGTATGTTTTTAGTTTTGAAATAGATATACAGTATGTCTCTCTCTCTCTCTCTCTCTCTCTCTCTCTCTCTCTCTCTCTCTCTCTCTCTCTCTCTCTCTCTCTCTCTCTCTCTCTCTCTCTCTCTCTGCGGTTATTACTTCGAGGGTGATGAAAAAAAAAAAATCTGTGCAGATACACGTTCAATACTATTTTGTTACAAGTAAACACACTCGTCGATATACTTACACATAATATACGCCTACATGTTGCCACCCTTTTACATCCAGGAAGCTTGTCAGTGTCGATGCGTGAGTCTGAAAGTATCATTACTCTCCCCCTTGGATTATTTACAGGAGGGGAGGATGACAGAAGAGGGAGTGGTGAGGAACAGGTCAAACACAGGAGCTTTATTCTGAAACATTTCTACCCTCCATCACCCCCACTACTTTGAAAGAGCTGTAGCTGAAGTGACACCGGTTTTGAAAGGCATTTGTCTGGTTCTACGTTATTGAAAGGAGAAACTGTCACGAGGACCTGCATGGCTAATTATCTTCGTGGCTCTTCAAAATAATCTGTTACCCAAGGTCAATATAGTTCTATATTGACCTTGCTGTTATCCACGTTTGATAACGTATTTTGTGCAGGAGGTAGTGTTTCTGTTGTAATCCTTAGTGACGCTGTATGACTTTGATGCTGTGGTGAAGTATATAATTAATGACTGCGTGGCTAACACATCAGGTGGGTACTGTACGACAGACTGCTCCAGGATCAAAGTCAAATACTACTGTCAAACACTGGGACAGCTTATACACAGTGGGACTTAGCCGCATCGCTTTTAAGAAATAGATAATCAAATAAAGGAAATGATAATGAGAGGCAAAAATATATTACGTAAAATGTACTAATAACTATTATTATAACACGAGTGAGTTTTTTTTTCCAGTAGAAAAGAGTTTTATATAAGCTTGTTTTTACAGTTTCATTTACTCTTAATTCCACCTTCGAGTTGCAATTTTAAACATGATCGATCGTATCTTTTCACATTACTTATCGTTTAACATTTTGATGCACGCTATCTGGATATCCATCAATGAACCAACCAATCACAACGCCAGCTTACTATATACATTTCATTTTCAAGTACTTTCGAGTGAGGGAGAAAAGAGAGAAGGAAGAGCATGTTGTCCTGAACTGTGGTAGTTTGATAAGCAGCAGGCTGGGCGAGGTCAGGGACAGGCGGGGAAGGGTAGTGGACTATAATACGTTCCCAGAGGTCTTATCATTACCGGATTACACGTGTCGCTTCTGCCAAAACTGCTGTTCCCTCAAGAATGGTCGGACCTCGCAGGGGACTCGATCATCGGGGGGCGAAAGTCAAAACACACTGCTCAGGGTTTGGTAGTAATATTATTATTATTATTATTATTATTATTATTATTATTATTATTATTATTATTATTAGTAGTAGTAGTAGTAGTAGTAGTAACAGTAGTAGCTGTAGTTATTATAGTAGCAGCAACAAAAGTAGTTGTAATAATAATGATGATGATGATGATGATGATAATAATAATGATAATAATGATAATGATAAGAGTACACGAAATGTAAGAACATGAGAGCATCAATAGTAAGGGAAGCTGTAAGAAGCCATCACTCCTACATTCTGGAGAGCACCAGCTGATGTGGTGGATATCGGAACTAGAACGAATGAACGAACGAACGTGGCAGTCCTTGCATGAATACTGTAATCTACCTATTTCCACTCATTGCCCCCATCCCTGAATTTATCTAATCTTTTAAAGCCGCTTGCGTAGCTTTCTTCTATCATCATCATCATCAAAATCATCATCATTATCTCTTTTTTCTTTCTCTCTTCCTCCTCTCCTTTCTTCTGATTTCTAACTATACTATATCTGGTGCTGTTTTGGTATGTTATTTACATCGGTCTTTTTGCCTACAAGGTAATTATCTGTTTTGGTATGTTATCTACCTTGTTAAATTAACACATTCACTCGTTTCACACACAGTTTCAGTCCCCTCAACTCTCCTTTCACCATCTCGCCACGGCTAGTTACCTAGTGGAGATGTAGCGTTCTCTTGTTAACCCTACTGGTGCCATTTGACCCTGGCGTGATGGTGACACCACCACCTCGTTGACCCCCCTTTAATAGTGTGGCTCGACCACACTCTTTCGCCACTCCGAGACACCTATTACATGTGAGGTGATGACGTCATGATATTCAGTGCTCTCTGTCACTCCCCTGTCTACGGGGAATTTTATTGCAACATAGTGCCTTCGAAGGAAGTTGCAGTTGCCTTCCTACGTCAAAACAACCTTCTGGATACTGCAAATAATATTATGAGTAAATTATGTGCAGATACCATCTTATATCCTAATAAACTGTGCCATTACGTAATTAACATGAAACTCACTTTTCGGGCCCTATGTAGTCACTATGGTGCCGATATGAAAGAAGTTAACAAGAGGAAAAGAAATGGAGAGATGGCTGTAATGTTGCGGTGCCGTAATAGAGGTTGCCATTTCGTTCGCCAGGGTAATCGTTTCTTCCTTTTCACTCATGTTAATGGAAGGCTGAACTCTAAGCTCACTCTGTGCCATATCTCTTCGTTCTTAACATACCGAATCTTACAGCCGCAACCATGTCAGACAGGGGACGTGAGTGTGTTAAGAGACTAGTTCAACCTTTGTCGCAAAGTTTGTTCTGAAATAGTGTCTGTTAATCGCCGGGGACAAATGTCCAAATTGACGAGGCTTATTTTGTTGGTCGGCACAAGTATAATCGGGGGAGGTTTCTTCAAGGAGACAATGCTGCAGAAGAGGAAGATCCTGATCCAGTACAAAACAACCGTAACCATGGTCGCCGCATTGATGGACGATGCGTATTTGGAGTCAAAAAGGGGATGGACATGAGGCTCTTCGTTGTGGAGAAACGGGACAGAGCTACTCTCGAACCAATAATCAAGCGGGAAGTAGCTCCAGGATCAGTGATCCACTCAGACGAATGGCCTGCCTACAGACAGCTCAATGCTGCTGGATTCGTATACAAAACACTGTAAATCACCAACAGAACAATGTAGATCCAAGTACAGGAGTTCATACTCAAAATATAGAAAGAGTGTGGCTCCTGGCTCGATGCAAAGACTAAAAGACACCTTCTACAGACGCATTTAGACGAATATTTCGTCTTGACGCTAATGACCTTTTTATAGCATTTCTCATTTCTCAAAACAGCACCCTATATCTGTTCTTATTACGAAAGATTTGATTTCATAGCTTTCCCACCCACGGTTTAGTGTGGAGACGCAATGCGTCACTAATGGCGTCAGTCTGTCCATGGGAAAGTAATCAGAGCTGCTAAATATCCTTCCGTAGACACTTGACTCATTAATAACGGCAAGAGCGTTGTTGCCACACTAAGAGTGGCAACAACGCACTTGTCTCACGGGATTGGTTTCCTGTGGGCGACTCACAGTCACTCACTGGACAGACTGACGCCAGTAGTGACGCAGTCTTCAGACAGGTGGATGACACAGACACTGTAGACACACACAGCCTAAAAGGCACAGGAAGTAGAATATCATCGAGGTTTCATGTAAACATAACTAAGATTAGATTTGTAATTATTTCATTTAGAAGTTGAATTTTTATTGTTTCAGCGTGTCACAGATGCCTTATATGTCTCTTTTTGTGCAACGGTTTGCCAGAAAAGCATGGTTTTCGCATAGTATTCAATACGATAAGTAAATGAAATACAGTAACAGTGATTAACTTCACTTGTGTTTGTCTTGTCTCGCGCCCTCCTTCCCTAAAAAGTACATGTGCCTTCAAACAGCCAAACATGCCTGGCATGAAGTAGCTCTTAGCCTAGTACATCACTAGTGAGGTATAGCAGGATATCACTTCCTTGAAAAAAAAGGAAAAAAAATCCTGAGGTGTTTCAATTTTCCTTATTAGCGAGTAGCTCATCAGCTGGCAGATTGGAGCCGTCATTCTGTGTCGTTTCCTCTTCTTTATTACTCGTTCTTTATACATTCCCTAAATGACGATTAATTAACGATATACCTCAACTAAGTTCTCCGAGCTTTCAACAACAACAACAACAACAACAACACATTCAAACAGCAGCCACATCAAGTAGAGGCGCTGACACGGTTATGGTCACGATAGATTGACACTCATGCTTACCAAATCTCCCAATGTATCGGCTGTAAATTGCTCCCTCACGTTCGGCTACTTTGTGAGAGCTGGGAGCGATAGGCGTACGAATAACAATGGAGAATGCATTAGTGTAGAAATGAATAAAGGTATATGTTCCTTGTCCTCGTGGCCCGAGAGAAGAAGGAAAAAAAATGAGGAGGAAGAAGTGACGAATGTTCATGACTTGTGATAGAAGAGCATGTAATGACGATTAAAAAAGTTTCACTGTAGATAGAATAAGTGGAACGCACACACACACACACAGCTCTTCGCAGCGACCAGACGTGCCTACCCTGTGCTCTGCTTAACTACGTACTTTGATAGTGTCAACTTCCAACCATGGATATTGAAGCTTTCAAGGTGTTACTTGAAACTCAGGACCGTACACTTCGTTTTGCAATGGATATTGTGGTGAAATAACAGCATGAGAGGATCCAGCTCATAGAAGGCACGTTGATGGACCTAATTAAGAGCTTGGAATTTTCTCAAGCGGAAGTTAAGGACCTGAAAAATGAAATGAAGATACTCCGAAACTCTAGCAACGAGAAGCAAGTGATAATTGAACAACTTCAAAGCAAAGTGAATGTACTGGAACAACGTATCAATATTCAAGAAGACCACAGCAGGCGTAACAACTTGAGGATTGCAGGCCTTCAAGAACAACCAGGTGGGGAAACATGGGAACAGACAGAATCTAAAGTGAGTAAGCTTCTACAAGATGCTACAGCTGCCGTCTGTGAATCTCGAGCGTGCTCATAGGGTGGGTCCTATAATTATAGTACTGCCTCTCACCCTCGGGCCATCGTTGTACAGACACAGCCAGTCCTGCTCGTCAAGGGTCAACACAGGTTCTGAATGTTGGCGCACTGCCCAGTCTTGATGGTGACGTCCAGGCGAGTGCAGTTGCCCCGTCTACTGCTGGAGGAGTGGTGCCTAGTTAGGGCAATCCTGACGTGGTGGCGGCATCTGGGATTGGCGATGGTGGTTGTGTTGGTGCTCCTGTTGGTGCCACAGCGGTGTCAGCCGACACAGACGGTGGCGCATCAGCTTCACCTAATATCGGGGACGCCACCAAGAAAACACTCAGGACTCGCAAGAAGAAATAGATAAGTTATACTTATGATTTTACTCATTTGTGTTTTGGTTATTTCTTCATGTCTGATTCTACTATTACAGCTACTACTACTGTTACTATTTCCTCCTACTACTGCTGCTACTACTACTACTGCTACTGCTACTGCTGCTGCTGCTGCTGCTGCTGCTGCTGCTGCTGCTGCTGCTGCTGCTACTACTGCTGCTACTGCTGCTGCTGCTACTGCTACTGCTGCTGTTGCTACTGCTGTTGCTGTTGCTGCTGCTGCTGCTGCTGCTGCTGTTGCTGCTGCTGCTGCTGCTGTTGCTGTTGCTGCTGCTGCTGCTGCTGCTGCTGCTGCTGCTGCTGCTGCTTGCTGCTGCTGCTGCTGCTGCTGCTGCTGCTGCTGCTGCTGCTGCTGCTGCTGCTGCTGCTGCTGCTGCTGCTGCTGCTGCTGCTGCTGCTGCTGCTGCTGCTGCTGCTGCTGCTGCTGCTGCTGCTGCTGCTGCTGCTGCTGCTGCTGCTGCTGCTGCTGCTGCTGCTGCTGCTGTTGCTGCTGCTGCTGCTGCTGCTGTTGTTGCTGCTGCTGCTGCTGCTGCTGCTGCTGCTGCTGCTGCTGCTGCTGCTGCTGCTGCTGCTGCTGCTGCTGCTGCTGCTGCTGCTGCTGCTGCTGCTGCTGCTGCTGCTGCTGCTGCTGCTGCTGCTGCTGCTGCTGCTGCTGCTGCTGCTGCTACTGCTACTGCTGCTGCTGCTGCTACTACTGCTGCTGCTGCTGCTGCTACTGCTGCTGCTGTTTCTGCTGCTGGTACTGCTGCTGCTGCTGCTACTGCTGTTGCTACTACTGCTGTTACTACTACTACCATTATTACTTCGCTCGTGGGTGGGCGGGGTGCCCAGAGGCCCTGTCTCCACCGTGATTCTCCCTCTCTCTCTCTCTCTCTCTCTCTCTCTCTCTCTCTCTCTCTCTCTCTCTCTCTCTCTCTCTCTCTCTCTCTCTCTCTCTCTCTCTCTCTCTCTCTCTCTCTCTCTGCGGTCTACTTTATTTATGTATACCGGACTTTTATTGTGTACACATGTGTATCTATTATGACTTTACTACTACCACTGCTGCCATTACTCGTGGTACTTGCACTCGTTATAGGATTTCTTTTATCCTACCACAACTATGGTAAACGATTTGTTAGATAAATATGGTTTAGATAATGTACAAAGACAACAACCATCTGAGATGTTTGATCCATTTAGTGTACAAGATAGCAAGTATAATATTGACCTCGATGTTAATCAGGTCTACATTAGATCAAGAAATGTAAATTTTCCCAGATCTGAATACATATTTTTAGACCATTTACCTATACCACTACAGAATACTGTAATTAGTTTATTAGATCAATATCTAGTAATTTCCAATATTTTGTTGACACTGTCCTATCATGGCACATGTACATTGATGATAGGTCTCACAGAAACCAGACTGGACATAGACATCTCGCCATTGTATAAGTTACCGGAATACAACATGTTTACTACCGATAGGAATAAGTATGGTGGGGGAGTGGTTATTTATGTTTCAAGTAAGTACAAATCTACAAAGATATCTGAATTTTCTGTGTTAGAGCCTTCTCTTGAAAGTTTAGGCATTGAAGCTTTATTTAATGGAAAAACATTTATTTGCATATATAGACCACCACAAAGTAGTATTAATATTTTTTGTAATACACTCAATGAAATATTACATCGAAGTACGGGTAAAAATTATTGTGGTATATTTGTCTTTGGAGATTTTAATTTAAATTTATTACAATATAATTCGGATATAGTGCAAGATTTCATTAATATGATGTATACTTTTCACTATATCCTTTAACATTACCAACGCGAGTAACCAACACTTCATCAACTTTAATTGATCATATTTGGTCATCACAAATAGAAAATAATACTGCAAACTATGTAATCAAGACAGATATAACTGACCATTTCCCTGTCATGTCGGTGTTCAAGTGTGGCGAACAGACTGTCTTTCATCCTACATACAACAGAAAAAGATTTTTTTAATCAGGAGGCCATAACAAAATTTTGCAATTGGTCTGACATAATAATCTTTACATGTCCCAATATTGCTTATAATTCATTCTATTCTACATTTGAAGTCAATTTTGATTTATGTTTTCCAGAAAAAGTAATAAAGCTTAACAAAAAAGAGCGTAGTCCCCATATCAGAGGCCTTGAAGAATAGTATAAAAGAAAAAAAAACAGACTTGAAAAGTTCTTATAAATGGCCTTTAACCTATAAAGAACATTTTTAAAAAAATTATAGAAATAAATCACTCTTTTAAAAGCTGCTAAATCAAAATTTAATCAAGACAAGTTAATAAGCAATCAAGGTAATCCAAAATCACACTGGAAGGCCATTAATAATATACTCGGTAGATCCTCAGATATAAAAAACACAACAATCGAATTAACTCCACTTTGTCACGATATTCCTAATAAATTCAATGATCATTTCCTGAAGGTTGGTGGGCTAAACAACGAGTCTATAGATGAAGAATTTAAGAAATACCTAAATAATTCACCTAATTTTTCTTTATACTTAACACCTGTTACTCAATCAGAAATTGAAAAACATCTTCAAGCATTAAAAACTACCTCCTCAGGTTATGACGAAGTCTCTCCCTCTATTTTAAAGCACACAGCTACCCTAATTTCCGTACCATTAACACACATAATTAATCTCACTTTAAAGACAGGTATTTTTCCGAACGAACTTAAAAAAGCTAAAGTAATTCCTCTTTTTAAATCCGGTAATAGAAAAGGATATTGATAATTATAGACCAATATCAGTACTTACAGCATTCAGTAAAATTTTTGAAAAGGTTATATCTACTCGACTTGTACATTTTATTGAAATAAAACTTATTTTCAGACAATCAACATGGTTTTAGGTCTGGCCGTTCCACTGAATCCGCCATTTCAGTTTATTTCTAATGTATATAATTACTTAGAAAAGAAACATTATGTTGCTGGAATTTTTCTGGACCTTTCTAAAGCCTTTGATTCACTTTGCCATAACATTCTTTTGAGAAAACCTAGTAATTTTGGTGTTAGGGGTATTCCATTGAAATTATTTGAGCTATATTACAAATAGTGTTCAAGCTGTTTACTGTAACTCAAATTATTCTTCCTTTAAAATAATAACACAGGGTGTACCACAGGGATCTATCTTAGGACCAATATTATTCTTAATTTATATTAATGACATTGTTAATGCTAGTAATAAATTTAAATATACGATTTATGCAGATGACACCAATTTGTTATTAGATAATAAAAATATTAATGATTTGCATGTAAATATTAATACAGAACTAGAATCTGTTAACAAATGGATAAAAAGTAACAAATTACGTCTGAATGAAGGAAAAACTAATTACTTAATATTTCAAAATAGGTCAGTGATTGTTAATATGCCACCTGTAGTACTCGAGGGAACACAATTAAAAAGAGTTAATTTTACAAAATTTTTAGATTTTATCGATGAAAATTTAAATTGGAAATTTCAAATTAATTCTGTTGTAACCAAATTGTCTAGGGTCTGTGGTATTTTGTATAGGATCAGAAATAACCTCACACCAGAAGCACTAGTCAGTATATACTATACATTATGTTATCCCCATTTAATATATTGTGTATCAGCTTGGGCATGTACATGGCCCTCATTTATTAAACCACTACAAATAGCCCAAAACAAAATCTTTAGATGTATTTTTTATTTGAAAAATTTGATTCAACGCAAGATGTAATTTCCACACACAAATTTCTTAACTTCTTCAGCATTCATAAATACTTCCTTTTGTTATATATTTTTAAATGTCTTACTCACCTAAATGCAACTCAACATTTTCAAGTAGTACACTCAACACACAACACTCGCAGTAATAATGTGAACCTTACTTCTCCACAGTTCCGGACAGTCCTTTTTAATAACAGTATGTTTTGTGCTGGACCAAATATATGGAATAGTTTGCCAATAGATAATGAAAATTTTGTAAATTGTGGTAATTTGTCTCAGTTCAAACAGTCTTTAAAAAAACATTTGTTTTCGCTTCAACTAAATCACACATAATCTAACATGGAAGACAATATAATAAGTGCATTGTTACTATTCTGTTATCTTTTTGTTGGACATACTGGTAATATGATTGTTTTTTGTAGCATTACTAGCTATGCTGTTGTTTATTAGATTTTTGTATAATTTATTCGCTATTACTGTTTGTTTATTTGCTTGTTTGTTTTGTAGAATTGAAATACTATTTCAAGTATAGGTTAGGCTAACATAAAGGGTTATTAATACTTGTCTGTCGGGAAGCCTCTGGCTTGGGGGAGGGGTAAAAGGAGGAAGAGAGAGAGAGAGAGAGAGAGAGAGAGAGAGAGAGAGAGAGAGAGAGAGAGAGAGAGAGAGAGAGAGAGAGAGAGAGAGAGAGAGAGAGAGAGAGAGAGAGAGAGAGAGAGAGAGAGAGAGGAAGAAAAGACATATTGCTTAAGATGATGCAGAGAGAAGGAAAAGAATGAGGAGACTTTCACCGAACGCATAGTGCCACCACCCTCATGGGATCGAAGACGTCAGAGTGCCCAGGAAGTTTTCGTGGAATCGTATTAACTGGAAGTGTGGCGGATAAGGAGAGGGATGGGGGTGTTCTTAAAATGCTATTTCCTTTCTCATTAAGATTGATAATAGCCACTTCTTGTGTTGCTCTGGTCTCCTTCTCTCACCACATAGATTTTCTTTCTTTCTTTCCTTCTTTCCTTTTCCTTCCTTCCCGTTTCTTTTCTCTCCCCTCCGCCGTCTCTCGTCTCGTGGAACTCTTAGCAATTCTGGAAAGGTTTACGCCGTCTTGCTATGAATGTTTATCTGTTTTCATGGTTTTAGTATTCATTTTGTCACATGTGAAAAAAAAAAAAAACTGTAGCAACTTCTATATTTTGGTGTTTGAGGAATGATATGTGGTCACTTCATTTCTTTTCTTCCTATTTGTTTACCTATTATTTTATTTGTTTTCCATGTAAATTTGGTTTCTTCTTAGTTTATCTGTTTCATATGTTTACGTTTAGGTTAATAATTTCATTTGTTATTTATTATTATATTATAACACACACACACACACACACACACACACACACACACACACACACACACACACACACACACACACACACACACACACACACACACACACACACACACACACACACACACACACACACACACACACATACATCAATACACTGTGATGTACACACACACACACACACACACACACCTCACACACACACACTTACTTCCACCCATAAACACACCTTAACGAAACACCTTGAAATTTCCTGGACACACCTGGTCCTCCACCTCTTCCTCTTCCCCCTTACATTCTGGGCCGTTCCTTCGTGTCTCACTTACTTTATTTATGAGTTAGATTTAGTAACATTTGTCGTCAGGAGTCGTTTGGAGGGACAGGGAAGAGGGGGTGTAAAAGGCTTGGGGTTTAGGGCGTGGGGCGGGGTGGATATCATTATGAAACTACTACTACATCCTTATGCGTCTCGTCTCTCTCTCTCTCTCTCTCTCTCTCTCTCTCTCTCTCTCTCTCTCTCTCTCTCTCTCTCTTTCCTGTATCCCTGTTTGGTAAGTGTGGCATCATTATCAGTGTCATCATCACGATTATCATTATCATCACTATTAGCTTCATTTTTTACTTTTTACTCAATGGTCCACGGTCGCCTGCTGGTCACCCAGCCAGTCTTTCCTATTACGGAGCGAGCTCAGAGCTCAGACCGATATTCGGGTAGGACTGAGACCACAACACACTCCACACACCGGGAAAGCTAGGCCACAACCTCTCGAGTTACATCCCGTTCCTATTTACTGCTAGGTGAACAGGGGCTACACATTAAGAGGCTTGCCCATTTGCCTCGCCGCGCCGGGACTCGAGCCTGTGTGTGTGTGTGTGTGTGTGTGTGTGTGTGTGTGTCACTGTTTGATCTGCTGCAGTCTCTGACGAGACAGCCAGACGTTACCCTACGGAACGAGCTCAGAGCTCATTGTTTCCGATCTTCGGATAGGCCTGAGATCAGGCACACACCACACACCGGGACAACAAGGTCACAACTCCTCGATTTACATCCCGTACCTACTCACTGCTAGGTGAACAGGGGCTACACGTGAAAGGAGACACACCAAAATATCTCCACCCGGCCGGGGAATCGAACCCCGGTCCTCTGGCTTGTGAAGCCAGCGCTCTAACCACTGAGCTACCTGTGTGTGTGTGTGTGTGTGTGTGTGTGTGTGTGTGTTTCTGCAACTTCATTGAATGACATTATTTAAACTAGGCTCCATTTTTCTTTTCGTTTATTTGGCCTATCTTCTTGTTCTTGTTGTTCTTGTTCTTCTTTTTGTTCTTCTTGTTCTTGTTCTTCTTGTCCTCGTCCTCGTCTGCTTCTTCTTCTTCTTCTTCTTCTTGTCCTCGTCCTCGTCTGCTTCTTCTTCTTCTTCTTGTCCTCGTCTTCGTCTGCTTCTTCTTCTTCTTGTCCTCGTCCTCGTCTGCTTATCCTTTGATGTGATGTTCAGCTGTTGGCATTCATATTCTCAAATGAGTCCTATAGAAATTGTGTGTGTGTGTGTGTGTGTGTGTGTGTGTGTGTGTGTGTGTGTGTGTGTGTGTGTGTGCACGTGCGTGTGTGTGCGTGTGCGCGCATACAGAGAGGTGTCCTAACAAACATAATCTTTTAGGGCAAACTCGTAAATCCCACCCATGTTGCAAGTTCCCAGGTAAGACTGTTTGTAAGATTGTTCGTAATAGTAAGTCTCTCTCTCTCTCTCTCTCTCTCTCTCTCTCTCTCTCTCTCTCTCTCTCTCTCTCTCTCTCTCTGTGTGTGTGTGTGTGTGTGCGCGCGCGCAGACGTTACCCTGTGTGTGTGTTTGATCTGCTGCAGTCTCTGACGAGACAGCCAGACGTTACCCGTGTGTGTGTGTGTGTGTGTGTGTGTGTGTGTGTAAGTGTAAGGTTAAGGTTTCGTCTTTGCTTCTATTGCTTCGTTCTTTCATCAAGCTCAATTACGTTTCCGTGAGTGCTTATCTGTTCATGATGCAGAATTCTCTTTAAACTATTACTGATTATGAAAACATCCTTGAAGACCACTATGACATCCATTCGAGTCTGTTAAAAATATTCGAAATGTGATGTGGAGGCGTTTGAGGAAGAACATGGTTTTAATACTGAAGAACAAGAGAAAGTTTTTTTCCCCATTTATGGAGTAAGCTTGAATATAACAAGCACGTACTAGATTAATGCAATACTTTCCACAACACTCACACTGCCAGACCTCGTGTAGATAAGTCACTGAGATAAATATGTCACTGAGAGCAAGGTTTTCTGGTCATTAGCTGCTTACTTAAAGAAGAGAGAAAGTGTATATAACTATCCCAGTGTAATTACATACACTTGTGCATTCTCCACACGCGCATATATGAATACCTAATCGCCAGTCGGGTGTGTGTTACGGGAATGACGAGGTGCTGCGCTACCAGTATGTACCTCCATGATTAACAAGGTGGTGCTGCTCCTGGAATGGATGTATATTGATGGTGCACACCTTAGCAGGAAGGTGAACCAACGTGGGATTTCAGTTTGTCGGCATTGCTTGTATCATTTATATAGATATTATACTTTGCCCTAGCACACTCAACGTTACATCCAATCCTTGCACTTTTTTTTTTTTACAAATAATCATTTTGAATCATTTTATATTTATTTGGTTTGATTTATGTTTGAATTTCTTTGATTTCTTTTTGTATAAGGGATACTGAGTAAGGACAACATAAAAAGAGCGAAAGAAAGACTGTTGAGGTGTCAGGTTCAGGAGAAAGGTCAAATAGCTTATCCGGAATTGGAGGATAAACGTCTTGAAATTTAAAACAGTGCAGTGCGCATAGCAAAGCGTCTGAGTCATGATAATCTGACACTAGCCAACACCAAGTCAACACGTTGGTGGTCTGATCTGCGTGACCACTGATCCACAACCACAGCCGCCAACCACTTGCAGTCAGCAGGGACGCTGGGCTCAGACTGACCATCCCCAGCAAGTCCTAATACATATGCGTTCACGTGGGGCAGGGGTATCCTCACTGTGCCCATGATGTGTTGTTGTTGTTGTTGTTCGTTTTGTTGTTGATTTTGTTGTTGATATTTTTGCTGCTGCTGTTCCAATGTTTGTTCAGGTTTTTCTTGTTCTTGTTCTTCTTATCTCTGTTCTTTTTATTTAATTTTGTTACTCATTTTGTCATTTTATTCTATTCTTTTTTTTTTGTCTTCTGAACGTCATTTTTATTGTATATTTTCAAATGAGAAAGACATTATGAGCATCTTTTCATTTTTAGTTCGTGTCCTTTGTTGCTCAACTGAGAGAGAGAGAGAGAGAGAGAGAGAGAGAGAGAGAGAAGGCGTGCCAAGGAAATAAACGTACGTGGTCATACTACACTAGGAAGGAGAGAGAGAGAGAGAGAGAGAGAGAGAGAGAGAGAGAGAGAGAGAGAGAGACCAGTCTCCATATCATTCCTCTCGCAAGACTTGTATGCATCATGTCCTCGCCTGGTCAGCGTCAGACAGACAGACTATACTGAATTGAAAAATGGTCTCCTTTCATTTGGCTTCCTTGAAAGTAGGAATGTTATATTTTTAAAGAGAAATCTTGAAACGTTGACTGTACATGACCTATCACTCTCTCTCTCTCTCTCTCTCTCTCTCTCTTCCTAGTGTAGTATGACCACGTACGTTTATTTCCTTGGCACGCCTTCTTACTTCTCGAAATTCAGACTCACGCTGATGAAATGTCCGGAGAGGCTGGCTGAGCTAATAGAAAGTGTTGACATAGTATTGTGGGGGGGTTAGTTCTCTTTGCTCTCCTTCCTTCCTTCCCTTTTCCTCCCCGCCGCTTTCATGACCCCGAGTTATGTATATGAATGGAGGTTTTCTTCCAATTATACTATTATTCACTTGCGAGGAAAGGAGAGAAGATAAGCCGTGTGTTTTTAGAGAGTTTTTAGTTGTTAGGGACGGTTAGTATCATTGTACTGGTTATGGTGGTGGTGGTGGTGGTAGTGGTATAGGTAGTGATAGTGTTGGTAGTAGTAGTAGTGGTACATTTAGTAATAGTAAAAAGTAATTGTAATAATTTTGGTAGTGGTGATAACAGTAGTAAATAGTTATTGTAGTAGTAGTAGTAGTAGTAGTATGGTAGTAGCAATATCAACAGCAATAGGAGAATAAAGTATTGGTAACGATGCTAGTCAATAAGTGTAGTGGTGGTAGTGGTGATGGTGGTGGTGCAGTGAGGCAATGTGCATACCCAAGACGGGTCGTACAAGGTTTCAAAGACTTGTTAAGCTCGTTGTCTCGCCTTTGTGTTAGGTCAGGACCATGCGGGTCTTCACTCTTCACTTAGCAAAACGTTTCGTCCTCTGGGTGGTCACTGAGCTCTGGCCTAACTGTTCACGTGAGTATTGGCAGTTCATATCCTTGGCGAGGTGAGATTTCTGCGCTCTGATACGGAAAACAGAATATAGAATGTTAAGAAACAGAATATAGAATGTTAAGAATCAGAATAAGTTGGTTTCTCTAGTGTTCATCTCGAAGTAGAAGTATGTATGGTCTCCTCCGCGCTCAATTCCATCACTCCGCCTTGGCAACGTATAAATCGCGTGTTATGATTTAGCGATATTTGTTTCGGATACGAGCCTCGAAGCAGGAAGTTCACAGCTGGCGATTCACATCTTAGTAATGCTAAGTGGTGAACGTGGAAGTGAAGAGGGAGGTGAAGGAGGTGGATCAAATACGCCAGGGAGGATGAGAGACAAAAAGAGTTAAACGAAGCAGAGGCATATAATTGAACTATGGCACAAGGAGAAGGTTCATCCGAAACAACAAAAACAAATCAGTCACTATACTGATTTCTTCATGTATGATTATGTATACTAGTTGTCAGAAGTCGAGTAACGTGCTTCTCTGTGCTCTGTGATATTCTTCCAGTCGTGATTCATTAACATCACGAGAATCTACTCATTTCAAATTTTTCATAAAGGTAGACGGCAGATTAGAGGAATTGAGAGGAAAATCTAAGCAAGGTCGAATGAATTGTGATGCGTTATTCGACTCGGATATCGTACATGACTATACTGCCCACCAACACTCGCCACACTCACTCAAGACTCGCTGATATAACGCACTGGAATGGATGTACAGTACGTATCCCGAAAGATTCCTTCCTTCCTTCCTGCCTTCCTGCTTACTTACCTGCCTTTTTGCCTTACTGCTTACCTGCCTGCTTGCTTTTCTTCCTTACTTCCTTCCTGCTTACCTGCCTGCCTGCTTTCCTTCCTTCCTTCCCTTCCTATCTATCTATCTATCTATATCTATATCTATCTATCTATCTATCTGCCTGTCTGCCTGCCTGCCTGTCCTTTCTTGCTTTCTTGCTTTCTTGTTTTATTTTTGCTTATTTTCCTTTCTTGCTTTCTTGCTTTCTTTTGTTTTCTTTCTTTCTTTCTTTTACTGAGATGCATGATGATAATGGTGCCTGTGAACATTTCCCTCAGTTTCCATTAAGGTGCAGTGAATCTCTCTCTCTCTCTCTCTCTCTCTCTCTCTCTCTCTCTCTCTCTCTCTCTCTCTCTCTCTCTCTCTCTCTCTCTCTCTCTCTCTCCAAAGATGTAGAAAATGTTCGTCACATTTTTTAAACATCCTGCATGTTCGTAAGACTACGTGTAATGCAATGGTATATGGAGTGTTGGGCAAGTATCCTGTCAGTGTACATATAAAAACAAGAATGTTGAATTATTGGTCTAGGCTGCTAACTGGCAAACAAGTGAAATTATGTTATGTGATGTATCAATGTCTTTTGAAGTTGTATAACGAAAACATTCAAATCACCATGGTTGAGCTACATAAGAACATTGTTGAATAGTTCGGGTCTGTCGGGTGTATGGATTTGTCAAGATGTATATAACTACGTATGGATGAGACATGTTTTTGAGAGAGATGTTAAGGATCAATGGATAACTGAATGGCGCTCATTATTACGTAGTAAATCTTCATGTAATACTTATGTTTCTTATAAAGATAATTTTGCCTTAGAAAGTTATTTAGTAAAATTGCCAAAACTATCTAGATTTTCTCTATGTAGACTAAGAACTAACAATCACAGATTACCAATTGCGACTGGTAGGTATAACAGAATTCCAAGAGAGGAAAGGACTTGTGATAAATGTAATAATAATGTAATAGGAGACGAATATCATGTGTTATTAGAATGTAACAATCAAGAAATTACACAACTTAGGATAAAGTATTTGCCCATGTATTACAGAAATAGTCCAAACAGGTACAAATTTGTGGAGTTATTGCAAAATAACAGATACACGATACAACGTAGAGCAGCATTATTTATCAAGTCTGTACTTTCTATTTTTAGATAATGTGTAAAAGAGTTTTTGGATACTCAGAGATGTTTATTGTAAGGGAGCTGTGCTCCATACTTTTGTCAAAGTCTGAGCATAAATAAATTTCTCTCTCTCTCTCTCTCTCTCTCTCTCTCTCTCTCTCTCTCTCTCTCTCTCTCTCTCTCTCTCTCTCTCTCTCTCTCTCTCTCTCTCTCTCTCTCTCTCTCTCTCTCTCTCTCTCTCTCTCTCTCTCTCTCTCTCTCTCTCTCTCTCTCTCTCTCTCTCTCTCTCTCTCTCTCTCTCTCTCTCTCTCTCTCTCTCTCTCTCTCTCTCTCTCTCTCTCTCTCTCTCTCTCTCTCTCTCTCTCTCTCTCTCTCTCTCTCTCTCTCTCTCTCTCTCTCTCTCTCTCTCTCTCTCTCTCTCTCTCTCTCTCTCTCTCTCTCTCTCTCTCTCTCTCTCTCTCTCTCTCTCTCTCTCTCTCTCTCTCTCTCTCTCTCTCTCTCTCTCTCTCTCTCTCTCTCTCTCTCTCTCTCTCTCTCTCTCTCTCTCTCTCTCTCTCTCTCTCTCTCTCTCTCTCTCTCTCTCTCTCTCTCTCTCTCTCTCTCTCTCTCTCTCTCTCTCTCTCTCTCTCTCTCTCTCTCTCTCTCTCTCTCTCTCTCTCTCTCTCTCTCTCTCTCTCTCTCTCTCTCTCTCTCTCTCTCTCTCTCTCTCTCTCTCTCTCTCTCTCTCTCTCTCTCTCTCTCTCTCTCTCTCTCTCTCTCTCTCTCTCTCTCTCTCTCTCTCTCTCTCTCTCTCTCTCTCTCTCTCTCTCTCTCTCTCTCTCTCTCTCTCTCTCTCTCTCTCTCTCTCTCTCTCTCTCTCTCTCTCTCTCTCTCTCTCTCTCTCTCTCTCTCTCTCTCTCTCTCTCTCTCTCTCTCTCTCTCTCTCTCTCTCTCTCTCTCTCTCTCTCTCTCTCTCTCTCTCTCTCTCTCTCTCTCTCTCTCTCTCTCTCTCTCTCTCTCTCTCTCTCTCTCTCTCTCTCTCTCTCTCTCTCTCTCTCTCTCTCTCTCTCTCTCTCTCTCTCTCTCTCTCTCTCTCTCTCTCTCTCTCTCTCTCTCTCTCTCTCTCTCTCTCTCTCTCTCTCTCTCTCTCTCTCTCTCTCTCTCTCTCTCTCTCTCTCTCTCTCTCTCTCTCTCTCTCTCTCTCTCTCTCTCTCTCTCTCTCTCTCTCTCTCTCTCTCTCTCTCTCTCTCTCTCTCTCTCTCTCTCTCTCTCTCTCTCTCTCTCTCTCTCTCTCTCTCTCTCTCTCTCTCTCTCTCTCTCTCTCTCTCTCTCTCTCTCTCTCTCTCTCTCTCTCTCTCTCTCTCTCTCTCTCTCTCTCTCTCTCTCTCTCTCTCTCTCTCTCTCTCTCTCTCTCTCTCTCTCTCTCTCTCTCTCTCTCTCTCTCTCTCTCTCTCTCCTCTCTCTCTCTCTCTCTCTCTCTCTCTCTCTCTCTCTCTCTCTCTCTCTCTCTCTCTCTCTCTCTCTCTCTCTCTCTCTCTCTCTCTCTCTCTCTCCTCTCTGACGCTCTCTCTTTGACTCTCTCTATCAGATCCCACGCTTGAATGCTTATAATAGGTGCTCTCGTTTCCTGCCTCTCCTCTTTCTCCTCCTCCTTCCTAGTACCACCTCCTCTTCCTCCTCCTTTGCTAACACTATGGTCAAGAATAAAAGATTAATCAGCCGACGAATCCCACGGCCTTTCAGTTAAAATGTTAATTAATTAGTGACTCGGGTTTTTTTTTCCCATCCTGTAAGTTGTTATTCAGTAAATAAGTAATCAGTTTGTTAAACATTCAGTTAGTTAGTGAATGAGTCAGTTTGTCAGTCAGCCATAAGTTATAGTCAATAGTCCACTAATCAGTCGGTCAGTCGGTTGACAGTTAAACAATTGATAAATAAGTTGTCACTCAATCAAATACGCAATCATCGGTCATTTAGATTGCCGGGCTGGAGGGTGAGCCCATCTTCACCTATAGTGTCGCCTGTGCCGCGCTCCCGGTGCCAACACCATCGAGCACTACTGTCTGTCGTGCCCCACTGTGCGTTACCTCCTACCCCCGGGTCTGCCGCTGAATGTCGTCTGCCGTCACCTATTGCTGCCTGACATGCTGGACGAGCTTCTTTGGAGGGTTCTCTTAACGTCTTGCCCTGCGTTGCATCCATTCATTGTTTGTATTAACATCTGTGCTGTCTATTTTGTTGTTTACTGTGTGTGTGTGTGTGTGTGTGTGTGTGTGGATTAGATGTTTTGTGACTTTTATGCGTGGAATGTGACACAATACACGTGTCTCGCAGTTACACTCGTCGCCTTATGAAAATATTGACTGCATTTTCTACCTCGAGCAACAGAAATTTCTGGCTTGAGGATGTTGACACCTCATCATTATCAAGAGTTTCTGTTCAAGACTGCCGTGAAAGTAAACTTAACAATCGGCAACACGTGTCACATATACGTGTCCTGCGAGTCTGTACAAAGCACGCGTTGTTTACAAGACCAGCTGAAGGCGAGGTGGGTCTGGTGCAATTTGGACACTGTCTATAATTACCTGCTAGCTTTTCATTATTTTTATATATTTCATCACGTCAGTTTTTCTACTTACGTTTTACTTAATTGTATTTACTGTCGATATGGCGCTTGTATCAATGTCTGCACTCTAGAACCTTAATGGAAAGAAGAAGAAGAAGAAAAAAAAATATATGTGACTAACTGAATTCTTGGGCCTCGTCACCATTACAATTGATTTCTTTCATCTCCCATTTTAGAATCTTTCTTTGAAGCGTTTCAGTTCCCCCTAAAATGCTGCCTCCCTCTCACTTCAAGAATGTCAGCAAGCCAGCGCGTGTCTGATGTCAGGGAGGAAGATTTAGTAGTGTGGTGTGTTTCTCATGTATGTTTGACACGTGACCATGGAGTGAAGATTATTGGTTGCTTGTTTTCTGGGAAGTTGATCTGAAGACTTTGTCAGTTTTTATCAATGAAAGGCCTTCGTTGGATCGAGGAATCGAACCACGGACTAGAGCAGAAGTTAGCGTTAGACAGCGGAACTATAACGACAGGAAGGTCTCAAGGCAGTTTATTTTTTCTATTCCTGTTACTATAAGACTTCCTTCCTCCATTAAGATTTTTTTTTCTTTCCTGCACCAGCGTTTCCCTACTCTTTCTCACCTCAGCATCCACAGTATGTGTCTCAGAAGTGGTCAATCACCACAAACTTTGGAGATGATGATGTAAGGGACTATTGCAGGGGTATTCAATTAAAAGTCACTGAGGTCCAGTTCTTAAAATTTCCCCCAAGTAAAAGGTCCGAACGGAAGTCCAGCTTGTGTCTTATAGCCGTTCCCTATGTCGACATTTTCATATGGATTCAACAGTATTTATTGTCTATTTTCAATGCAGGAAATGTTTAACAGAGTGCACAGCTAGCTCTTTTGCCCTAAATAAAAGTAGTCCCAGGCAAATAAATTTAAGGCCTTTATTTCAGATTAAAGAAAACAGAAATCTCAGAATAAAATAAATTGCGAGCAGAGCCAAAAAACCCTTTTTTCTCTCAAATTAATGAGGTCCCAGCCACCCCCGCTCTCACCCCCACCCCCACACTATACACTGCCCGCGTGTCGCCTGCTGGCTGCCACCGTCCACCACCTCGTCACCATGGTGAAAGGTGCATGCCACCCAGATACCCACCACGCCCTTTGGTCATACCTGCCACCCTGCATATTAGCTTGACCTTCCTACTGCAGGAAATTGAGAGTGTTCACGCTCTCACTGGCTTGTTGACACCCGCCAGCGTTGCACGGCGCCCCGCCACCCGCCACACCCTCCCTCCCCGCTGTCACCCGGCCGCAGATTGGTCACGGGTCCGGACAGAACCATCGCTCGGTCCGGATCCGGACCGGGATCCGCCATTTGGTGATGCCTGGACTATTGCATACCTGTGCCATTACACCATAATTCTAATGGAGATTTTAACTGCAGCTCCTGTGCCATGTCTACCTTGAACTATCCATCGAAACCTTAAGAAATTGATCTAAAGGTGGAACTAAAGCCAATGAAATAATAATAACAAAAGAAAACAAAACAGCGCTTTACGTCGGGAACCCAAGGTCACTTTTCGAGCTTTGCACTGTGCAGGAGCAAGCGGTTGGACATGATGTGGGTGTTTAGTGCAGCCAATAGTTATTCCTGTTCGAAGACACGATTCTTTGCCGAGTACAGCGTTCCTCCTATCTCTTCCTCCACTGTCTGTACAATGAGAAGTGTGCTACCGGTGTGCCGTCACGTTGGTCACACAACATCCTCCCTTGATCTTTTCCATGAGCATTGATTAATTGCATCGATAGCGCATTTCATATAGGAAGACTATCTTTGTCACTCGGTTGTCGAAAAGTAAGGTACCATGAGTTTCCTTGCTTATGTCTCTTGCATTTCCCATGATGGGGAGACATTCAGTAGACGCCTATTTTAGTCTGTAGGTAGTCGTCATACAGTGCCCATGAGAATATCATCAGCTCCTTTGCTGTGCGGCCAGTGGACAAATATGGTATGACTTTTTTTTTTTTTTTTTTTAAGACATAATTTGGCTAAAACCATATTCATTAGGTGATGAATGTACATTTTTGGTAGGTTCGAGAGCTTCCTTCCCTTTGAGCATCTTATCACTCACTATGAGATGCTGAACATCGCTCCCCCCCTCACACACAAAGAGTAAAAATCTAGGCAGGAAATCTGATACCATTTTATTTTTGTTCTTTCGTCACGTACGTGTATAATGCTTCAAGAGACGGGATAGAAGCAATGGAAGGTGCCATGCGTCACGCACTCCACCACTGCTGCTGCGACTCATTAGTTTTATGTATGTATATATATATATATATATATATATATATATATATATATATATATATATATATATATATATATATATATATATATATATTATATAGTCGTACAAGATTATTATTGTTTATTTGTATTATTCAATACAAAACTCGTATTGCTTTCCCAGTTGCTGTTACTGAGTTGAGTCATCCACCAGTCACTCGAACTGTTATTAACCATTTCGTAAGTCGTGACCTTGAACGATGTGTTAGTTACGGCCAGACAATGAGTTGAAAGGTTCGGTGGACGTAGTTTATTTATTTATCTTTTCGGATGAAGAGTTCTCATTGAAACAATCATGAAATAAATCGCTAGATTAATGAATAGATGAATGATCAGTATTTGAATTAATGTTTATGATAGCAGAACACACACACACACACACACACACACACACACACACACACACACACACACACACACACACACACACCGCGTAGTGTAGTGGTTAGCACGCTCCACTCACAATCAAGAGGGCCGGGTTCGAGTCCCGGTAAGCGGTGAGGCAAATGGGCAAGCCTCTTAATGTGTGGCCCCTGTTCACCAAGCAGTTAATAGGTACGGGATGTAACTCAAGGGGTTGTGGCCTCGCTTTCCCAGTGTGTGTTGTGTGTTGATGTGGTCAGTCCTACCCGAAGATCGGTCTATGAGCTCTGAGCTCGTTCCGTAATGGGGAAGACTGGCTGGGTGACCAGCAGGTGACCGAGGTGAATTACACACACACACACACACACACACACACACACACACACACACACACACGCGCGCGCGCGCCCATTAGCACAGTGGTTAGAGCGCTGGCTTCACAAGCCAGAGGACCGGGGTTCGATTCCCTGGCCGGGTGGAGATATTCGGGTGTGTCTCCTTTCACGTGTAGCCCCTGTTCACCTAGCAGTGAGTAGGTACCGGATGTAAATCGAAGAGTTGTGACCTTGTTGTCCCGGTGTGTGGTGTGTGCCTGGTCTCAGGCCTATCCGAAGATCGGAAATAATGAGCTCTGAGCTCGCTCCGTAGGGTAACGTCTGGCTGTCTCGTCAGACTGCAGCAGATCATACAGTGAAACACACACACGTCATTACAACTCTTAAAGAAATAGATAAATGGCACTGCAGTTGTTATTAACAGATAGCTAGTACTTAAATCCTTGAATATTATATAACACCTTCATCGTAGCATTAATCTGGACGCGAATGAATGTTTGTATTGTCTCTTTTTGTTCCTCTAACAGCCACAATTAATTCCTTCGTTCAGTTCATTACCCGAATAAAAAAACAAACCTTTATTAGCTGTCACCATAATCTCACACCTCCTACCTTCCTTCTCTTAATATTTTCCCCTCTCCCTACAACTTTTCACTATGAATCACCATCACCACACCTTTACACCACCACCTTCCATTACCACGATACACCAACACCACATGTAATCACAGAATAGCTAGTAGTCACACCCAAGCTGGGAAATACCTTGAGTTTGTTATTACGTAATGCAACGTGTACATATGTAGATACTCAAGGGAGATTACGACTCTTACGACTCTTAAGCTTCCTTGCCTGTAACCCACTCTACTAAAACTCACGCAGGCAAAACTCCATTGACGTCATTGCGCTTTGATTGTCAGACTGATAATCCTCTGCTATCCAATTATCCGAATACCGAGGCAGGAAGTGGAGGGTTAAAAGAATATATAATGGAATAGAAATGAGACTTAAGAAATGGAAGATAAAAAAAAAAGTATTACGGTGTGGTGGGATTGAAAGACATGGCTCGTTATTACCAGACTGACAGACAGATCGTGCGTGCAGTGTTGGAAGATGACTAAGGTTTTGTTTCGGGAATTTCTTTTATTGTTTATTTATTTCTTGTTTCACATTGTTGCGATACAATTCTGGTATTTATTTATCGTAATGTTTTAAGGAAGGACAGAGAGAGAGAGAGAGAGAGAGAGAGAGAGAGAGAGAGAGAGAGAGAGAGAGAGAGATGGTATTTATTTATCGTAATGTTTTAAGGAAGAGAGAGAGAGAGAGAGAGAGAGAGAGAGAGAGAGAGAGAGAGAGAGAGAGAGAGAGAGAGAGAGAGAGAGAGAGAGAGAGAGAGAGAGAGAGAGAGAGAGAGACGGAAATGCACTTGTACAAGAAGATGGATGATTTTGTCACAGACACATTAGATTTAATATAATGCATGACATTTGACGTGAAACAGCCAGTTTAATTTAAGCTTATAAAACGTCAATTTTTTTCCTTGTCATTATAAGCATATACGGCATCCTTCCTTCCTCACCGGTATGTGACCCACACATGTCTCCGGGTGGTGGCGATGGTAGGAAAGGAGGCGGGACTGTATGGTGGTAAGAAGGAAGATAAGGATACGATCTTATAATCAAACAGTGGCGGAAGGAAAGCTATGGCAGTTTTGGGTTTTTCATCCCCTTTACTTGTTTCTGGCTTTCCTGGTAGGCAGTGATGCAAAGAGGCGCGGTGGAATGACGTGTGCTCGTGTGGATATATAGCGGCGTGCGATGCAACTTGCTCAGTCAGTCTCGAGACACGCTACGGAGAATAACGTGGAGGAGAGATTATTTTTACACCTCGCGCACACTTCTTGCACCGCTCCTTCAGTCTCGCTCATAAACATGTTCGACAAAGTACGAGTAAGTTTTCGAAAAGTGAAAGAATAAAATCAAGATTGCAAAAATATTGTACTGCGATTGACTCTTGATGATAATTGGTGGAAATTATTATTTTTCAGTATAATTTATTTCAGTGTCGGCGGCGGCGGTGGTGGTGGTGGTGGTGGTGGTGTATGTTGGTTTGGAGATGTAAACAGTTTACTTTTCTCAACAGATCACAACACTGGCAGTGGTAATGGTGGTGGTGATGGTGATTGCTCTGAACATTGACATTGTTGCAACTAGTCCAGTAAAGCCTCCACACAGCCTTGCCTCAGTCCAAGCCTCTACCCTTCTTGGTAACGTCGGGCAGCAGCACAGACAGCCCAGGAGCGTTACCAACCTGGTAGATCCCAGCTGCAAGGGTCGCTACGACAGGGACGCCTGGAACGAGCTGTGCCACGTATGCGAGGACTGCGACAACCTGCGCAGGGAATTCGAATTCCAGGCCAAGTGCAGGTACGCACACACACACACACACACACACACACACACACGGTAGCTCAGTGGTTAGAGCGCTGGCTTCACAAGCCAGAGGACCGGGGGTTCGATTTTCCGGCCGGGTGGAGATATTTGGGTGTCTCTCCTTTCACGTGTAGCCCCTGTTCACCTAGCAGTGAGTAGGTACGGGATGTAAATCAAGGAGTTGTGACCTTGTTGTCCCGGTGTGTGGTGTGTGCCTGGTCTCAGACCTATCCGAAGATCGGAAATAATGAGCTTTTAGCTCGTTCCGTAGGGTAACGTCTGGCTGTCTCGTCAGAGACCGCAGCAGATCAAACAGTGAAACACACACACACTCACACACACACACACACACACCGCGTAGTGTAGTGGTTAGCACGCTCGACTCACAATCGAGAGGGCCGGGTTCGAGTCCCGGTAAGCGGCGAGGCAAATGGGCACGCCTCTTAAAGTGTAGCCCCTGTTCACCTAGCAGTAAATAGGTACGGGATGTAACTCGAGGTGTTGTAGCCTCGCTTTCTTGGTGTGTGTTGTGTGTTGATGTGGTCTCAGTCCTACCCGAAGATCGGTCTTTGAGCTCTGAGCTCGTTCCGTAATGGGGAAGACTGGCTGGGTGACCAGTAGGCGACCGAGGTGAATTACACACACACACACACACACACACACACAGAGAGAGAGAGAGAGAGAGAGAGAGTATTTAACTTGAACAATATTAATGGTGATGATGACGATGATGATAATAATAATAATAATAATAATAATAATAATCATAATGATAATGACGATAATAATAATAATAATAGCAATAATGATGATAATACAACAACAAAATCAAGCTTCATTGATAACAGGATTGTCAGTTATTGTGGTTTGGTCTTGTCCTTTTTGGCTGCCCTACACTACAGTAGTTGACGTTCAGTGCTTGCTTTCCACAGGGATGGTTGCTTTGCCTCCGAAGTTTTCGTCGACTGCCTCTATGATTTGGGCAAGGATGTGGATCTCTACCTGGAGATGGCCTCGTCTCTGCGCGGCTAGTGAAGCTATCGAGCGAGGTTAGCACTCGCCTTGCTCGTTGTGGAGGGAAACAAGTGTGACGGGTATTTGGCATTGCCTCGGGTGGACGATGAGATCCTCTGTTGGCATGTAGAGTGCAAGTGTCCCTACTCAGTGTATGGGTGAAACTTGATCTTATGTGTGACGTATCTCGGCACAATTATTTATTAAGAAGACTGAAATGAGTTGGCATAATGTGGGTACCCGGATGTCAGTCATGGCTGTTTTCAGTGGATCCCATCTCTGGTGCAGCTCTCAGTCATTATCTTATTTAGAGAAGCTTCCATAGCTTTCTGGCAGAACATCAAGGCATCACGTTGCCGACACATTAATTCCTCACCAAAGAAGTCTTGAAACCAATAGAAATTGAGTGACGTGAAGATAGATAGTCTTGCCACATATCGATCAGGCCGCTCCTTCCTGACTATAATGTAATAAGATGGTCATTGTATTTCGTGATATTGCTCTGGCAGCTATTCATAAAGTTTGATTATATATATATATATATATATATATATATATATATATATATATATATATATATATACACATTTTTTCACGAATATAAGAATCTGTGATACACCCAAGATATCCATTAATTATTGAAGCAGATGATTTGTACTCTCATTCCTATTTCAATACTGAAATATATTATGGATTTACCTAGAGAGTTCATATACTGTTCGATATCATACATATTTATTACGTTCACCATCTTCTTTCAATAGCTCCCTCTCATCAGCTTTGTAACGAAAATCTCAAACACTTTAAAACGACCGGTGTCACTTCAGTAATAAAAGGTTGTAACTATCCTTGCATTAAAGAAATTGGTTGTAAACACCGCATGGGCTCAGTCCCTCTACCGCCACCACTCTAATAATGTTTCTAATGATGGAGGTCTCATAAAAGACCTGTAGGTATTCATGTCTGTGTAGCTAGGCGGATATATGACTAAATTGTTCATTTTGGGTTAAAAGCATGACATTTGGCAGAAAGTTAGGCTAGGCCTATATGATGATTTTCAGATATGGGGCCATCATGAACTCTGCCCAGGAGGCGAATGGCAGCCATTTTCCAATATGGCCGCCAGTAAAATGTACATAACCTAATTCAGGGTAATTTTGTCAGCATAACGTGTTTAAAAGTGGATTAAATGCTTTCAGATTAATAAGATATTTATTATGACGTTCTGAGGGTAACTACATATTTGACCTATGATGACCTATGATGACCTTGGTTGACCTTAAAATGACAATTTTTGCGAAAATAGGGGAAATACCCCTTTTTTACCCAAAACATCATATTTTTTCGGATTTTTGTCCTCGGTAAGTTTTATTACCATAGTATCGCTCGGTCGAGTCAATCTCCGACCGTCATCAGGCGGTTGCTGACCCTGAGAAAGGCCTAATAATATGTTGAATATGGACAACCTACTTCAAAAATACGTAAACAAAGCTGAACCGTTACGCGAACTTGAGCCCTATATGTAGGTAATACATAGTGGTACACAATACACTCGTACAATACACTCAATACACAAAGAGTGGGGTACAAAATGTCATTACTACACAAACTATACACTGACGGTCCAGTACCGTACACACCGAGCCTCAGCCGATAGCCCCAGTGAGTGTCACTGTTAGTTTTCACAGTCACCTCCACACTGGCAGAGAGCAGTACACCTCAAGGCCGCCTTGTTGCACTTGCAGTGACCTCTGCAACCTTTTCTGCAGCCACAGCACAGCAGCTCTCGAGAGGAGATGCTGGCCTCAGGAAGGGTAGTCCACAGTGGCTTCCAGTCTGGTGGCTCTGTCCAACCCCAGTCTCCTGGAGATGGAAGGGCAGGAGCGGCAGTAAAGGCTTGCCCCCAGATGTGGCCAGCCTGGTAGACTGCCCTCTTGGCATGCTGCACCAGTGCAGCTCTCGTTGGCGGCAGCGATTCCATTGGCATGCCCGCTTGGTGAAGAGATGCTGGCGCACTTCGTCAATGCTGTCCAGGTCACTGGTGCGGTCATACAGGAAGACTGTGAAGTGCTCCAGCATGGTCATAGCTTCATCATCTATCTCTCCAGGAGCATCGCACAGGAGACCAAACGTGGCTGTTACATCATCAAAGGCATTCCAGGTCTGCCATGCTAGCTTCTTCCCTCTTCTGGTGAAGGATGAGACGACATCACACCCTGTGTAAGCATGGAACATAGGTAGAGCAGTGGCTCTTTCAGGACCAATGCGAGATGCTATTTCGTCGGCAGGTATGTATTTGAAGTTCTGGCCAGTCCCAAAAGCAATCCACAGGTGCTTTAAGTGTAGCCTTGGCACTGCAGCGACTGACAGGACCACCACATCGGTATCAACTGTACGCAGGACAATCTTCTGGCATCCTTGTCGGACAGCATCAGCAGTGTGCAGCAGCATTCTTGTGTCGGCTTCTTCCTGAGTACAGGGGCTCAGTGCTGCAGTGATGCTTTCATCTGGTGGATTGCAAAGAACACCATCACCTAGGGTGGCAACAAGCTGCTTTCCATCTGGTCGGTGCTGCATTTTCATTGTGCATCTAGCCAGGAATGTGAACAGTTCCTGCTTGTTTGCATCAAGTCTCAGAAACTGCTGCCAGTTGCCAGGTAAGTTGTTGTTCCCTTGAACCCGGCGTCTGATCCCCTTTCCGCGGCGCTTTCTGGTTTCAGACTTCAAGCTGTTCTCAAGGTACTGGTCCCACACTATATCCACCCTGTCTGCTCGCTCCAGCTGCTTTTCAATGTAAGGCAAGAAGACTTTGTCTGCATAGTCATTGAATGTTGTGCAAACAACTGGCTTCAGCATGTTCACAAGCGCAGCACCATCGAGGATGATCGCATCAGAATCGGGAGCATCAATGCTACACTCAACACTGCTAGTGAGGCAGTCAAGAAGATCTGACTTCTTGCCCTGGCGTAACTTGCCATCCTGAGACAGAGACGGTGGGCACCTCTGATTTTCGTGTCTGAAGAATTCATTTAGATCACCGTCTCGTGATTGACACGCAATGTACAGTCGCGAAAATAGTGAGCAGTCACTCTTAAGAGACTGTAACTTGGACGTGGACTGGGACTTGCCTCTTGCTGGAGGTTGTCCGAACAGTTGGAGTTTGTTCTTCGTGATCCTGTCACTGAGAGGCTTGCTGCCATTCACGAGGCGCTCTTCAACAAAGGACTGATACTGCTGTACTCCAAGTTCTTCAGCCTGACGAACGGACTTGGCAGCTTCTTCATCCATGATGTCATGGGTGTCAAGACATATCAACTCCTGGCTCTCCTCGATGAATGGATTCCCCATGTCAGTTATGACCTCAACCAGGGAACACACCTGTGTGACAAACGTCTTCTGAATGCTTGCAGTCTGTTCAAGGTGCCTCATCTCTTTGCTCTGCTTGCTCTCCATAGCCTCCACTGAAGACTCAAATTCAGCAATCATCCTTGCCATCCTCGAAAAACCGTAGGGAGGGGGCATATAATATTCTACTGGCGGCCATATTGGAAAATGGCTGCCATTCGCTTCCTGGGCAGAATTCATGATGGCCCCATATCTGAAAATCTTCATAAGGGTCTAGACTAACTTTGTGCCAAATGCCATGCTTTTAACCCAAAGTGAACAATTCGGCCATTTTTTGTCATATATCCGCCTAGCTAATAGGAGCTGCACCTTCCCAAACCATCCCACTAGGTAAGCTGGGATGCTGTGCCCCTTAGGATCTTTACTCTATCCTAAATGTCTTTTAGCAGGGGGAGCTGCACCCCCCGAACATCATGCTGTACTAGTAGTGAAGTGTTGGCGTCAGGTGGCCAGTAACAGGCCAGGATTAAAAGCTAGCTTTTGATGAGATGGAAGTAATCCTCATGTTAGATATGTCCAAAGATTTAATTAAGTACCAAAAAAGAAATGGGCAGATCATGGAAGTTTTAAAGAATGCAGTTTTGTTAATAAAAGAATATCTGCTATGGGGTATTAAGCATTGCATATTTTTGCACCTTTACAATAAGGGTGTCTGGTGTACTGCTTTTTATGAACTTAGTTTTGAATGGTAAGAGGCATTTTATGGTAACTCACTTTTAAGTGTATATTCTTAATTATCTTTAAAAGTATGAAAGGAAAAGAAGTAAACGAGTACTGTGAACTTTACTGTCATAACCGTGAACTAACAAAAGTGTGGTAGGCTTTTAAATGAAAATGTACTGGCAAAAGTGTTTTGTGGTAATTTTTATAAATATACATATATACAAATTTGAAGATCTCTTATTTACAAATAAGATTGAATTTCTTTCTTTCTGGTGAAAAAGTTTTAACAGTTTAAGGTCACTACTTGCACTTAACAGTTGCTGATTTTATGTACAATTGACTCAGATTCTCATAAACACATCTTTGACCAGCTGTACCATCTAATGAGATGCAACCCATGAAATTTTTTCATAGCACCTACACAAGGTTGTAACCAACTGGATCTGTCACATTGAAAGCCTCATCTGGCCACTTGAGGCAACATTAACTACAACTCTAGATAGACTGAAGCAAGTTAGAGTTCATGACTGTTCCTGGAGGTTGAGAATTGTTAGGATGTAGTTAGTGGTCTTTTTCCACACTGCATATAAATATTGACTGTCTAAAACTGTGATATTATTGAGTGGCTGGAAGCATGCATAAATAGCACAATGCTCGGCACACACACAGTATTTGATTCCCATTTCTTTTTCAGGTTGCCATGAACACCACAATATTAGATGACTAAAGGAATGTTACACAAGTCCTCTCATTTCTATATCTCTGCCATGGTATCCCATCTCTGATAGAAGGTGAGTGGTAATTGAGCTGCTTCTTGAGATGAGAATGTCAGGAAATGTTGGTGTTGAAAGTATGAAAGTGAATTGTGAAGTTATAACCAGGAAGGAAGGAATTGGGGAGGCAATTGGAAAATTCTAGGAAGAAGTGGCTGGTGTAGGTGAGGTGTTTGGTGTGAGAGAAGGATACATGACACTGGAGAAGAACAATACAGATGAACTGAATAAGACAAACAGTAGGGAGGAGCTGAAGAAATGTCAAAAGACAAAAGAATGGGAAGGCGGCAGGGTCAGATAGGATACTGTATGAGGTTTAAAAATGGTGGCGAGGTTGTGATTGATAAAATGACTGAAGTATTTAACCAGGGAGGAGCTGGAGAAATGTGTCAAAAGACAAAAGAATGGGAAGGCGGCAGGGTCAGATAGGATACTGTATGATGTTTAAAAATGGTGGCGAGGTTGTGATTGACAAAATGACTGAAGTATTTATTTAACCAGGTACAAAAGGAGAGATTGCCAAGATTGTGGAACGAATTTAGGGTGACATACATGCAGGAGGATACAAGTAGAATGGTGTGCGTAGGTATAGTGGAAGGACAGCTAATGAGAGATGAGTGAAAGGATGAGTGAGGCTGTGAAGAAGTTTCCATAAAAAATGTGTGCAAGAAAGGCTGTATAGAAGGAAACTAGTAAAAGTAGGTATAGTGGAAGGGTAGCTAGTGAAAGTTGATCAGATTTAATTAAACCAAGACCAAGGCATACTTTGAAATCAATCGTAACTTTTCCCTCAGTCCTGGTTTTGAGTGGAATTGAACCCAGCTTCTTCCAAGATTTCTGTGTTGTAGTTCAGAAAAACTTGTTGGGTTTGAGTCTGGTCACTTGTTGTGTCTGGTAAAAGATGCTGTTGGGGATAAGTCTCCATTTGATGTTGTGCTCCAGTCAAATAACCATCCTGTCTGCCCAATCTAGTGTCTAATGAAGGCTCGGTCTGACTCTGCTGGAACATAGAAGTGCCAGCCTGCTGCAGGTTGCTCAAACTGGGACTTGGCTGTCCCACTACCACTGTTTCTTTAGGATGGGTGCTGATTGCTGGTAAGGGACGACCAGGCGCACTTTGTTGGGTGAATGTGTGGGTTGCCATGTGACGTGTCAGATATACTTCTTGCACATAAACCTTGCTACACACAGGACACTGATGCACAGCTTGGCTTTGGTGTGGATGCTGTTGGTGCTGGCGAGTCTGGTGTGCTGTCAGCTGTTGGTGATTAGCAAATTCCTGGGAACACACACCACACTTGACTGCATTTTGTCGCTCATGACTCTGCAAAGGGTAATTTGAAAGTGTTTATTTCACAATTGTGTGTAATTGAAAGCTCAAACACTAAAATCATGTAGGTCACCCATCACTAATCTAGTAAGATCTTTCCCCTCCTCTCTTGGCCTCATTTCACAATACTTGATTGAGTTCTCACCCTTAATTTCACATAGTACTTATTTCTCTCATTCATATTATGTCTACCTTCTCTAATGTAAGAGTTAAGAGTCAAGTAGTATTTTCAGTCATTAATCCCATCCTATGGTAAACTCAGGAACTGTTTTTTTTTTTTTAGCTAAATAGTGATTTTAATCTCTTATTCACCCAGGTTTGTGATCCTTTACTCCCTACCTGGTGCTGCCCTAACTGATGGCTGCTACACTAACAAGACTGAAGGTCTGCATGCCAAAGAATATTTGTCAACTGAAACATAACGTAACCTGACATTTCAATGTGCATATGTGTCAGACTCTGTGGTCTTGCTGTGATGCAAGTAATGAGCTTCTTTACTGTTTAAGAGTTCTGAGGACTCCATCCTTTAAGTCAATATCAAATGACTAAAGGAATGATGCTATAGTGATCAGACTTTCAAGGATGTTACACAAGTCCTCTCATTCCTATATCTCTGCCATGGTATCCCATCTCTGATAGAAGGTGAGCTGCTTCTTGAGATGAGAATGTCAGGAAATGTTGGTGTTGAAAGTATGAAAGTGAATTGTGAAGTTATAACCAGGAAGGAAGGAATTGGGGAGGCAATTGGACAGTTCTAGGAAGAAGTGGGTGGTGTAGGTGAGGTGTTTGGTGTGAGAGAAGGATGCATGACACTGGAGAACAACATTTACAGATGAACTGAATAGGTAGGAAGGAGCTAGGGAGGAGCTGGAGAAATGTCAAAAGACAAAAGAATGGGAAGGTGGCAGGGTCAGATAGGATACTGTATGAGGTTTAAAAATGGTGGTGAGGTTGTGATTGACAAAGTGACTGAAGTATTTAACCAGGGAGGAGCTGGAGAAATGTATCAAAAGACAAAAGAATGGGAAGGCGGCAGGGTCAGATAGGATACTGTATGATGTTTAAAAATGGTGGCGAGGTTGTGATTGACAAAATGACTGAAGTATTTATTTAACCAGGTACAAGAGGAGATTGCCAAGATTGTGGAACGAATTTAGGGTGACATACATGCAGGAGGATACAAGTAGAATGAGTTGAACTAGAGGGTGATTGCATTGGCAAATACAGTAGGTAAAGTGTTCTGTGTTGAATGATTGCCTGTGTAAATGGATTGAGCGAGTTGGAGTGTTTGGTGAAGAACGGAATGGTTTCTGTGTGGACAGGAGAGCTGAGGATATGTTTGTGGTGAATGAACAGATTTAGAAGAAAAGGAAGGACAGTAGTAAACTATACTTAGGTTTTTTGGATATAAAGAAAGTATATAACAAAGTGGATAGATAAATGTTAGACAAAGTCATAGGAAAGATTACGTTGAGTGAAAAGATAATCAACATGGTGCATGGCATGTATGTTGATGCAAGAGCTAAATACAGACTAGGAGATATATAAATGGACTGGGTGAAGAGTGAGAGATGGGCAACGATTTATAGTCAACTCTTTTCAGCTTGTACATGGAGGAGTCAGCGGCCAGATTGAGAAGAGTGAATGCAGGAAAAAGTATGGGGAATGATAAGATATGTGTGCTGATTTATGCAGATGATGTGGTGGTCATGAGTAATTAGTATATGAGTTGCAGAGTTTTGTTGGTTGTTGTGGATGGGTATGGAAGAGACCTTTGGAGTGAGGTAATGATAGTGTGAATAGGTCAGAGGATGAAAGTAAAGCAGTATGGAGAATTGGAGAGTTGAAACAGGTACAAGAATATAAGTACCTGTGAATATGGGTGAGTTTGAATTGGTGTGTAAAAGCAAATAGAGGAAGAGGTGTGTGTATGAGAATGACAGAGGAGTGGATTTTTTTTTTTTTTTTTTTTTTTCTTGTGGCCTATAGTGCCTGTAGGTATACTTGAAGAGTATATGGGAAGCACTGTTCAGCCTCTGCCCATTAGTGACACAGGCAATTTTATTTATAGTGGTACCCATATTAGGGCTCATATCACCAGGCAATTTTATTTATAGTGGTACCCATATTAGGGCTCATATCACCACCCAAGTGCATCTTTGTAACCATCTAGAGCTTGGGTATCATGGTGACATGTAGGTAACTTTAAACCACTGGACAAATGGCATAGCTTCAAAGCGGTATTTGGTGGGATTTGAACCTACACATGGACGTGAGGAAATGGAAGAGTTAGATAGAGAGATGAAGTGAGGGGTACTGAATATATGGAAGAGTGAGATGGAATGAAAGAGTTTTCAGGAATGGTACAAGGAAAAGGAGGCTCTGATGTATGAGAGGTGGTATGATGGCAACCTGGGTGGTGATCTCTTCTGAGCTAGGGCAAAGTGTATGAACTACAAATTGTCTGAGTCATGCAGAAAAGTGTGCCAGATGTGTGACTTGGGAGAGGATGAGACAGTGGGGCATGTGGTATTTGAGAGGTATGAGGGAGACAGGAGGGAGATGATGCAAGTGATTCTGACTAAATTAGGGCATAATAGGAATGAAAGAGTGGAGAAAACAGGAAGGGAATGGATGGTGTTGCATCTGGGACTTTGTAGAGAGAGGAGTGAAAGGATGATTGAGGATGTGAAGTTAAAAAAAAAAAAAAAAAAAAAAAAGTGGTGTGCTCGAAAGACTGTATAGAAGGAAACTAGTAAAAGTACGTAGATATAGTGGAAGGACAGCTAATGAGAGATGAGTGAAAGGATGATTGAGGCTGTGAAGAAATTTCCAGAAAAAATGTGGTGTGTAAGAAAGGCTGTATAGAAGGAAATTAGTAAAAGTAGGTATAGTGGAAGGGTAGCTAGTGAAAGTTGATCAGATTTAACCAAGACCATGGCATACTTTGAAATCAATCGTAACTTTTCCCTCAGTCCTGGTTTTGAGTGGAACTGAACCCAGCTTCTTCCAAGATTTCTGTGTTGTAGTTCAGAAAAACTTGTTGGGTTTGAGTCTGGTCACTTGTTGTGTCTGGTAAAAGATGCTGTTGGGGATGAGTCTCCATTTGATGTTGTGCTCCAGTCAAATAACCATCCTGTCTGCCCAATCTAGTATCTAATGAAGGCTCGGTCTGACTCTGCTGGAACATAGAAGTGCCAGCCTGCTGCAGGTTGCTTAAACTGGGACTTGGCTGTCCCACTACCACTGTTTCTTTAGGATGGGTGCTGGTTGCTGGTAAGGGACGACCAGGCGCACTTTGTTGGGTGAATGTTGTGTGGGTTGCCATGTGACGTGTCAGATATACTTCTTGCACATAAACCTTGCTACACACAGGACACTGATGCACAGCTTGGCTTCGGTGTGGATGCTGTTGGTGCTGGCGAGTCTGGTGTGCTGTCAGCTGTTGGTGATTAGCAAATTCCTGGGAACACACACCACACTTGACTGCATTTTGTCGCTCATGACTCTGCAAAGGGTAATTTGAAAGTGTTTATTTCACAATTGTGTGTAATTGAAAGCTCAAACACTAAAATCATGTAGGTGTCACCCATCACTAATCCAGTAAGATCTTTCCCGTCCTCTCTTGGCCTCATTTCACAATACTTGATTGAGTTCTCACCCTTATTTCACATAGTACTTATTTCTCTCAATAGGAATATGTCTACCATCCTCTGGTAAACTCAGGAACTGTTTTTTTTTTAGCTAAATAGTGATTTTAATCTCTTATTCACCCAGGTTTGTGATCGTTTACTCCCTACCTGGTGCTGCCCTAACTGATGGCTGCTACACTAACAAGACTGAAGATCTGCATGCCAAAGAATATTTGTCAACTGAGAGTTCTGAGGACTCCAAGTCATTAATTAATTTTTTTTTTATATATATAATTTTTCTTGGAAAAAACTGTGTGGTCATTCTCTGGAGATTCTTTGAGGTTATAATTTTAAAAAAATTTGGGGGTGGATGGGGAAGGATTTGCATATGGTTCTTTTAAGTAAACTGAATTTAATTTTCCTGGAAGAAAAATCTGATCATTCTCCAGAGACTCTGAGGTGTATATATATATATATTTTTTTTTTGTTTTTTGTTTTGGTGGATGGGGGGGGAAGGAATTTTGTATGGTTTGATTTTCAAATAAATTCCATTCTATTCAAAATAATTTGCAAAAACTGTATGGTCATCCCCTGGAGACTGAGATAACCTTTTCTCTACCCTCTTCAAATTATTACAAGAAACTATCTTGTTCTCTGCAGACTTCTAGGTATAGATAATAATCACCTATAAATCAACTGTCTTACTGCTATATGCCTCTTAAGTAGACTAGGTGTTGCAAATTTCTTGTTGCAGATAGAGCATGTGGGGAGCATTTGGGAATTCTTAGATGCTGAGTTTTCATGCAGTCGTCGGTGTCGTCCCAAGGAATCCTGTGGAAGAGTTGAAATTGTTGAATTCTATTTTTGAGGTTTTTGCTTAGCAATGGTATCAAATGTAGATCTAAAGGAGCCATATTAGCAGAAGCCCTTAATCCTCACCCCCACACAATATCTACATGAAGCCACCCCCCCCACACACAATATCCACATGAAGCCATCCCCCACACAATATCCACATGAAGCCTTCCCCCACACAATATCCACATGAAGCCATCCCCCAAACTGTAAGTGTCCAAAAGAAGTGTATAAGGGCATTACCTGTGATGTAAACTGGCGGCCACAAAATGAGCACACCAACTCCCCAGTGTGTGCTTTCATATGTGCACGCAGTTTGTACTTTGTAACATATGAACGGCCACATACACTACACACCCATGGCCGACTTCCTGCAACACAAAAAAGTTTGTTACTTTATTTAAAAAAAAATAGTCTCTTTTGCTCAATAACTCATGTTTGAAGTCATTCATAACAAGGCTATTGTCATTCTTGCATCTCACCTGACTAAATGCTGGCAAACTTGCTGCTGAGAAGCTCAAATGCCATGTCACATTCACATCACATACAAATATTCCTTTTCCTAGACATTCCTTTCATTTACTAATTCTTTGAAACTGTTCATCCATCTCATTTATATAGGCTTACCTCATATCTCAAGAAATCTTCTTTATTGATCATGTCCCTTTCTTTCTGCTTGCTAAACTACCTTCACCAATCAACTGCTCAATTCATTCACAAAACCAATTTACAGAATTTTTACATTCATTTCCTCTGCTGTATTACTCCATGTTACTAAAAAAAATCCTTCATGTTTCAGACAACATTCTCTTTGCACTTGTCTCGATCAATGTATACATACCAAAAAACTTTAATAAATGGAAACTTTCTGATTAACAAATTTTATGGTGGTATTAAATGTTACCTGTATGCTGGGCTTTGTGAGTATCACGGGTAAATTTCAGAGCAAAGGTCTGGCCACAAATATCACATGTAAAAGGCTTGTTGGTGGCATGAGTTGCCAGGTGGGCCTGCAGGGAGCTTTTCAATCCAAAGCCTCGCTGACATACATCTGCAAAAATCATACCATTCTCAGCAAGCAGTATATAACTCCTGACTGACAGGCAATGGAAAGAGAGCGTAACAGCTCTCTTTCCAGCACCTGAACCTAGTATAAAGACGTCTAGTTGCTGTAATTCTTGTCACCTGATTGTATAATTACAGGATTGAATTGGCTTATCTATGAGGGACAGATATAAGCTGAAATTTGATCTGGCAACACCATGAACTGAATGATACACTGCTAATTAATGATTAATAAGATACACTAAATATGTTGACTCCAAGGAAACTATGGCCACAAACAACCATGTGTTTGATAAACCTAATATAAATGTGAAAATCATAACCCAATTGTAACCCAGCCTATACTTCAAACAACTTTGTTTCTTAGTAAAAATATTCTTACAGCAAGAGAACTGTTGTTGGTGGGCAGGTGTGTGGCAAGAGAGGCGATGGTTGTGCAGGTAGGATGGCCTACTGAAGGTCTTACTGCAGCTGGTACAGCCCCAAGGCCTCTCCCCAGTGTGGGTGCGGTGGTGCTGTTTCAGCTTAAGCAGCCTGTTGAATACCTTGCCACACACCATACACTCCAGGCCTTTACTGCCACCCCCTCGCCGCACTTCTGTCGGCATCTGGAACCATTCCTCTCTTTACTCAAAACTGTTACTTTATTGTGGTGGGCCTTGAGAACACCAATCATCATCATCATTTACAGAAAACAAAGATATAACAACTAGAAAATGAACTCCTGAAAGATAAGTCAACACTAAACATAATATGTAGTTCTAGCATTACTTAATCTTCTGAAGCACAATGAAAATATTTACTTGCTGCAATTGGTTCACAACAGTGCAGGTGAGGGGAGCACCAGACTGAGATGCTGTCAAGCCCTGGTTCTGACCCCTCTGGAGGTCAGTCAAACCTTGGGCTGCCTGAAGATCAGCAGGGTCCCGAGTGCTGTGGAGGGAGGCATCAGGGGGCTCTGGGCATGGAGGCACCAAGGGTATTTGTGTGGGCTCGGAAGGTTCCACATACACCAATGCAGTGGCAGTAGGCGCAACAGTCACCACCACAGCAGATGCACCACCTCCATTATTACCACTCACATCAACACCAACACCAACACCATCATTACTACTGCCACCACTGCCATCAACACCACCACCACCACTGCTACCAGCACCACCACCACTACCACCTCCTCCTGCTCCTCCACCAGGGTCCTCTCCACTGGTCATCTCATCTGAGGAGGACTCAGAGCTGGACACATTGTCATCCTGGGGACCTAGCTGGGCATGCTCTTCAAGGTGCTGGGGAAGGACCACCTGAGAAGTCATCTGCAGTGCATGGTCCTTGCTAGAGCCCATACGGTCCTCCAGGGTGGCAGCTGAAGCCAAGCGAGCAGCAGCAGATGCCTCAGCTTCTCTGGCAGCTTGAGCTGCTCTCTCCACTGTAAAGTAATGGTGTTGGGTGAAACACATTTATGACACCTGCAATGTTCTTCAATATTCCTTTTCAGAAGCATCTTGGCTGTCCAAATAAACAATTTCTGGTTTTCATTGGTAAAGGTTTACATACACACCCATCCACATAAACCAAAATTGCTGGCCTTGTGCTATTATAAGACCACACACCACAAGTACAGATGGAAAGATAGGATTGCTAGCTTTCTACTCCCACTGAGTTGAAAGATCACAGCTCCTTGACTTACACCTCAGCTTACATGAGAGATGACCTGACCCCTCTCTGGTATACTGCACCTAATAATAAGAACTGAAAATAATAAATAAATAAATATATATGGGATTACATGCTTTATGTTTCAGAGGGGTGGTCAGAATTGTTATTTGGCTGTTCAAGGAAGAGATCAGTTTCTCTCAGACTACTGGCTCTTCTTGAGCACAAACCTAATCTATAAAGTTCAAGGGAAAAAGCATCAAGATGATTATAATGATGTCAAAACTGAATATCAAAACAATGAGAAAGAACTCACCTCTCTGCTTGAAGTTAATTCTGTCATCATCATCACTGGAAGATGAAGAGGATGAGGAAGATGATGATGAGGTGGAAGAACTGGATGTAACAGAGCTAGAATCATCATCACTTTCTTCCTCTTCATCATCGTCGTCATCTTCATCGTCCTCTTCCTCCTCCTCTTCATCATAATGTGTGTGGATGGGAGGTGGAACATGAGGAAAGGTGGACTGAGTGGGGGGATTCTGGAGGCCAAAGACATCAGAACTTTTGCACTTCTCCTTTGGTGGAAAGCTGAAGCTGTGAGGGAGAAGGACTGGCTGATTACTGCAACTGTTACTGTTGTTGCTGTTAGTCACTTGTGAATTTTGGGTTGTGTTACAGGTTTCAACAGTGTTGCTTTCCCTCCATCCATCTTCCTGAGTGTTTTTAAAGCTGCCTATTGTGGTGTCTTCCCTCCAACTATCTTGAGTGTTTCTGTAGCTGTCTAAAGTGGTGCCTTCCCTCCAGCTATCCTGTGTGTTCTTGTTGTTGTTCATGGTGGTGTCTTCCTTCCATTTGTCTTCCTGTGTGTTTTTGTAGCTGTCTATGTTGTTGTCTTCCCTCAAGCCTTCTTTGGAGTTGTCAAGGGTGGGGTCTTTCCTCCAGCTACTTTCTGTGGTGTTCTTGCAGCTGTCTAATATATTTTCTTCTCTAAAGTTTCTCTCAATACAATCCTTTTTACTGGTATTGTCTCTTACTTCCTCTTTACTTTCTTTTCCAACGTTAGAATCCTTACAACTGTCTTGAGTGGTATTATCATTTTCCTTTACTTGCATGGCATCCTTTAAGATACTTTCTTGAAAGTCTTCTTTTTTCCAGCAATCTTCTCTGAAACCTTTACTAACATTTTCTGCAGTGTCTTCCTTTCTCTCCTCATCTCTGGTGTCATCTTCTTCATGGATAATCAAAGTACAGCTGCTGTCCCCATCTAAACTTTCCTCACTCACTACAGCAGCTGCCACATCTTCCCCTGGCACATCATTTACTGTGGGTGGACTAGAAACACTACAAGTTTCCAAAGTACTTTTATCATTATAGTCTTCACTACCTTTGATATTTTTATACACATTCTTACTATTTCTGTACATTTGTCCATCAGTTTCCTTTTCCTTCTCTCCTTCTCTCTTTTTTTCATTATTTTCAGTCTCAGACTCCTCTCCTCCCTTATCTGTGTTGGCTTGATAGTTGCTTAAGATGGCTTCATTAGCTGCCTCTCCTTTATTTGCTTGTTCCTCTACTTCACTTCCTTTGCATTCCTTCATATCTATTTCCATGCCAAGAATACAGTTTTGGTTATTCCAGGTGTTTTGTCCAACTTCTTTTCCTTCTTCATCTTCATTACAACTCATTTCTTCTGACTCCTGCACCTTTTCCTCATCATCATCTTCTTCATCTTCGGAGCAAAGGTCCATTTGTTCTGTTTCTTCCTTTTCTTCATCTTCCTCTTCCTCCTCTTTTATTTGTTGTTGTTGTTCTTCCTCTTCCTCCTCCCCTTCCCCTTCCTCTTCTTCATTTTCCACTTTTCCCTGAGATTCCTCTTTTGAGGGTTGTCCTTCCTCCATTTCTTGCTGTCTACAGTGGGTCTTGCAGGCTCCTCGTCGCCACTGTCCTGGATCATTCTCATCCTTCTTGGAGAAGCATGAGTGAACTTGGCACCCTGGCCATGCTTCCGTCTCACCCTTGCTATCTTGCTGCATTGGCTCCATGCTGGAAGGATCCTCAATCTGAGCTAATGGTGATGCTGCACAACATTCAGCCTCCTCAGAGTAGCACTGAGGGTCCTCGTCCCCACCACTGACAGCTGCACCTTCTTCAGGGGACACAACTTCACCTGGAGTGGTATCCTGATACTCTTCCTCCTCTTGTGCACAATCACCAGAGTATACCTGGTGGTGCTGCTGCTGCTCCTGATTCTGGTCTGCAGATGGGGAAGATGTGGAGGTAGTGGTGGTGCCTGCTGAGGAGGTGGAAGCAAGAAGGACATAACACTCCCCCCTCACCCACCGCACCACTGTTCCTGAGGTGTAGCGGTGAATATCAGTGTGCTGAGACTCTGGCAGGTGGGAAGTGTCCCAACCACAACCACAACCTTCACCCAAAACTTCATGTCCCAACTCAGCAAGTTTCTGGAATGGGATAAAACATTTTTTGAAAGACACATAATGAAAATTAGAGATACCACCACCTACCAGAAGGCAAATGCCCTGCAATGACATGATGATTACATTAACGAATAAAAGCCAGACCTCACTTAGTCAGTCCATTACAGCTTAACTAACAATACCAACAGCTTGTGTAAGCTGCACAATGATTGAGTCCCTGGAGCTCCCACAAGGATGTAGAAGAAATACAACTTTGGGAACACTTACTCTTATACCTGAATGTCTTTTATGATTTAATGGAGTGAGTAATAGACAAACAGCATTTTGGCTTTGGATGGTGGCAGGCTTCAGCAGCAACACATTCAATGGAGAAGGGAATAATCGAGCAAAGTAGAGTATGATATAAGTAGTACTACTTGAATATAGTTTGTTACTGATATATTAAAACCTACATACATTTAGGATAAAAAATCAATCAATTAATCGATATCCATAGCACAGTACCCTGGCGAGGAGGAGCAACAAGGAGTGGAGGCCAAACAGAAGATTGCCATGGAAGTTGTCATCCTCTTGTAGATTGAGTGCCACATTCTGAAGCACCAACTCCAGCCCCCAGGAGTCCAGCACACCATCTGCTGCAGCCTGTGGACATCAGTGACATCATCAACTCACTGCACAATGATCTGCATAAAAAAAAATAATAATAATAATAAAAAAATAAATAAATAAATTTAAAAAAAAAAAAAAATAATAAAAAAATAAATAAATAAATAAAAAATGGTACTGATTATGCAAACCGTAAAGAAAAATGACTTTTTCCCTTTCTTTTTAGTTATGTAAGAATTATGCACGTTGTGTAAGGATTTTTCTTTTATTGCATACTTGGCTTGCAGCTGGCAAAACTTGGCTGGGAAGGGAGCCCCAATCACCTTTTCATTTTGAGTAAGAATTTTTGTGGGGCCACCAATGATGGGTTTCCATGGTCAGTTCAGTTAAAAGTTTTCTTTTGTATTAGAGACAAGTCAAGTGTTGTGATATAGACTCATTCTCATTTGCTAATATGGCTACTCAGTGGACAGAGGTGGAGCGAACAGTGTAAGCTTTCAGCAGGAAAACATCACTATGTGAGATATTTAGCAACAGCAATGTTCAATATGTGACATATAGCCATAAAGAAGAGGTTCCACATGTTTATTAATGAAGCCACAAAGCTGTTTGCATCTCCTTCAACCTGAAAATCTTTTTAACTCACTGGTAAGAAATTATGGTGCAATTTTTGGGGGGTTTCGTTAGGTTAGGTTTATGTTTGGATAGGTTAATGTCCTAGTGGGGGCTGGTGCATGGCTAGGATAAGTTAGATTAGAAAAATCTGAATAGTAAATGAAATTCATGTAGACTTTTCAAATCCATATTTCAATGATTTCCAGTCCTCTACCCAAAACCCCCAAGTACATATTTACAAGAGGTCCTTCCTTTGCCAAAAAATAGCTGTTTGTCTCCTTAGACTTCTCAGGAAATGCAAACTGATCTATTTTGGTACCCCTGACCAACTAAAGCATAACTAGCTGGTAAATTTAGTCTTTCACCATACTTTCACTTCAAGATAAAACCACTTTTTCTGGTAGTTTTTGACCTAATATTTTGAATCAATCTACTTTATATCTGTTACCAGCTAATGTAACCTAGTGCAGATGACATGCACTGCTGATATGTCTTCCTCAGAACAAATTAACTTTATCTAACCAAATTAAACTGATCTAACCAAAGCAAACTAGCCTCACTTGACTAGCAATGCTAAGAAATTAATATGAAGTCTTTATCTTATTTGTCTTTATAAAATCTGGTGATACAATGGAAACAATCAAGGTGACACCTGGTCTGTTCAAGTATCTTCCATAGAATGATTCAAATTCAGTTGCTTTCCTCCATAAACCATTCTGACTGGCTAGATTTATTATGTATTATTTCAATTTCATGCATGTGCAAATAATGTGACAATATGCACACATGAACGAACACACCTAACAGCTTTCCTCAGTGTCCGCCATTCCATCACATATGTGGGTGTTGCAGCACATTAGGTTTTTTCCCCACAAAATGGTATATCTTTAGAAATTGTTGTCAACATTACAAACAATTTGCAATGGGCATGTAAGGGTTTAAAGTACTCAGAATGAGAAGCTCTATATGATGAAAAGGGCAAGAAAAGCCACAGTAATTAACGAGAAAGACTGTAAAAATACCAACAAATTTAATCTAAGCTAACCTAATCAAAGTTAGTTTAACCCAACTTAAACCTAATCTAATTATGTTTTTGGTTGATTTTCAAAAGCATCAATATGAGTCAATAATAGCCAAGTGCATCAAAAAATCTTCAGACATGAAATACAGTGAGCATACTACCACAACATGCAGTTGTGTCATATGCTACCGACAAGGACTGATAGAAAACATTAACCAACCTCTAGTTCCCCACATGCCCCCAAGCTTGTTTGGGATATGGGCAGTGGAAGACGGTGGGGGAATGTGGATGCATTGTAAAAAATTATCAGGCAGAGTCAGTAATCATGAATGAACTGAGTTGGTAATGGACCACGTTGGATGCACAGCAAACAAGCTGTAACCTCCTATTGTGTACCATGTACTGACCTTACCTTTATAACCATGGTTTCTCACCTTGATGAGGGTCTTCTCCCTTATCAGTCACAGTTGTATCTTCCAACCACAATGTACACAAATACAAGAAAAACATCTGGTGGGTGGCTAATTGCAGATGCAACAAAACTGATACAAAAAGGAACAACTAGCAGAACTCATAAGGGCATACAGTAGACCAAGAAGATTTTCAATATGACATTTGAAAGCATGAACAGTAGTTGATGAAACAGCCTTCTCGGGAAGAGAGTTCCAAAAAGTGATGACACAAAAAGAGAAGAAGCAAGCTCAGACATCCGTTGAATAGTGTGGCTGGAAAATTTTTCTACTATGACCTCTAGTTCTATCATAATCTGATTTTCAAATAGACAGCTCGTGGGGACACAAACCATTTATGACTTTCCATACCATTATCAGATCAGTATGAAGAAGCCGACCCTTAATAAAAAATAAGTTAAACCTGAACAGTCTCTCAGATTAAGATAAATCAGCAAAACCATCAATTTTCTTAATCCACTTTCTCTGATCCAATTCAAGTAAATGCAAATGACCAGTATAAACTGTGTTCCACAACACACTATCAAGATCAATAATAGGACAAATATGAGCAATAACATAAAGTTGCCCTTAGAATAACATTGGCGACACCCTAATGTGCAGATGAAATTTCAGTGAATCGTCCATCAGGACACCAAGATCCCTGACTGAAGTCTTATTTGGAATTGGAATGAAGTAGTCAGTAACAAGGATGGAATTAAATCTAAAAAAATGGATATGTGCACATTTGCTGACTGAAAGTGAGAGACCCCATGACTGGCTCCTGTGATACAGTAATGATATACCACTCTGAAGTGTTAGATTGGCTCCAATGCAATTTGAATTATTTACAATAAGAGCTAGATACAACTTTAAAACATGAGCAAAAAGAAAGTCCCTAACCCACTCCAACAATGAGTTACCAGTAACAAGTAGAGATAATTTAGTTAATAAAAGTTTGCAGTTACCATAGTAAAAATATAGTACATAAACATAATTTCCAAGGTCCATTAGGACACTAACATAGTCATACGCAAGTAATAACTGATCAGATACAGACAAACCCCACATGAAAACCAAAATTAGAAGGCTGACAATAAGTTGTTAATAATAAAAATTTATAAAGTCTGAAAACAGTAAGTCTTTCTAGGGTTTTGGAGCAAACAGAAGTCATACTGATAGGTCTGGAGTTGCAGGCAATAGAGTGAACAACACCCTTAAAGAGTGGCATAATATTTGCCAAAAGATAAGGAACAAAGGATAAGACAAGACAATAGCACACTTACGGAATGAAATATTAGTAAGACCATCAGGCCCACATCCGGGTGACTCTTTTAACATAATCAAAGCTTTTACAATCTCTGGTACAGTAATTTCACCGAACACAAACTGTGTAGCAGAGACGTGGTGAGGCTATGAATGAGGTAGTTCTTCAGTAGCATACACAAAAGGAAAAGTGCTCAGCTAAATGATTGGCCATAGCTCTGTTATCATCCCACCATAAACCCACCACAAACAATGGGCCCACAGAAGGACGATTGACTTTCTTATGACAAATGTAACCATAGAAGCATTTCATGTCATCGCTTGCAGCAAGGTTACTCTAGTATTGGGAAAGGGCAACATTACTTTTAAATTTGGTATTTAAATCTCTAAAAGAAAACCAACTCTTCAAGACTACAGGAAAATTCTGATCAAATTGTCTCCTTAGCTGTTTTATACTGCTTCCAAGCTACACTCCTCCTGGCCTGTAATCTAGCTAACAAATTCTGTGTCAAAGGGGATTTAGTGGGACAATCAGTATTTACAGGAAGAGCAATCTTGAAGACATTAATAAAAAAAAGATTGATTTGGAGTAACACTGATTCACATCACAACCCAAAAATTCAATGTCCTAATTAATACAAGACAAGTAATCACTAATTGGCTTAAAACCACATCTGAACCAGTCCAAATTATTAGCTGAGTTAATAGCAGAGTATAAAATAGAGTAAAAAGAACATTTAATAAAATGCCCACATGACCACAGCCAAGGAAGGATTCAATACAACACACACCAGGAACTCGGTTATCACCTAAGGTAAAAACCATGTCTAACACATTCCCAGATTGAGGAAATGTGGGAAAAAGACAAACTGACTTAGATAAAGAAAATCAAACATATAAAGGAACAACCTGCTAAGGGCAGAGGTGGCACCTGGTACCAACCCATACCAATCTATAAACAACAAGTCAAAATCGCCCGATAAAACCACTTCTTTACCAATACAAAGAGAGCTAATGAAAGATAATAACTTGACATTCTCACATCAATATAACCAGGTGGTCTTTGAATAATTAAAACATGAATCTAGAGCTCAGATAGATGGACTCCCAATGTATTTGGGTAGCCCATGAAAGCTTGATCCACTCTTATTTCATTCCTTAAATATATACCCACACCATGTTTGCAATACCAGATCGTGAATAATTTCTAATAAAAACATTAAACCAGGGATATTGACAAATGAAGTATTGACGGCACTGTCCCCGAGAAACCGTCCCGCGCGCTTGCCTCGATTCCCGGCTCCCCCTTCCCAGCTCCTCCACCCAGTTGATTTGACTTCCCATAAAATGAGAAATAATATATGGTACATAATTTTGTTTTTGCACAGGGGTTCCTTGAGACATGTCATGTATTTTAAGGGTTGCACAAGGGTAAAAAGGTTGAAAAAGGGTAAAAAGGTTGAGAAATGCTGCCTTATTCATTACCATACACTCTCTCTCTCCTTATTCGTTTTCATATTTTCTATCTCTCCTTATTCGTTTTCAGATTCTCTCTCTCGACTTATTCGTTTTCATATTCTCTCTCTCTCTCTAACCAATAGCGTGGCTTCAAATATGTGACGTCAAATCATCTGGGTGGAGGAGCTGCGAAGTGGGAGCCGGGAATCGAGGCGAGTGCGCGGGACGGTTTCTCGGGGACAGTGCCGTATTGACTATTCCAGTAAGCAATACACACAAAACCAAAAGGATTTTCAAACAAAAATCCCAAACATAATCAGCCTTATTGACAAAGCAATTCAAATTAAGACAAGACCACAGTACATGTCAAACAAATTACGGCCCCAAGAATTTACCAACCTGTCTGAAGGCTTGCGACCGTCCCTCACTGACCCGTCCGTTATCAGGTTGGAAAGGGGTAAAGGATAATTCTGCATAGCAAAGGAAATGACCGACGTCAGACCAGCAGGGAAAGAACAAGATAATGTTGAGTTTAAACTCGTAGCAACTACAACAGCATTAGCAGCCCTGCCCTCACCCATATGTTGTGCCGTATGGTGTACTCACTGCCTGCCTATTTGTTACTCACCAGCCTCATCACCTCTTGGAAATGCTCAGACACTTCGACGAGAGTATGTAGGACGCTACCAGCCATGGCCAGAGCAGCTGCAGTCTTTTCAGGCCTGCTGCCCCCACAACATTGGCGCCGCTACCGCCACCACATCAGCTGATTGACTGACATCTAAAGTCTAAACAGTTTCTCATTTTCACTTCGCTCAAGATTTACATTCGGCGCCTCACTGAAAAACAATGATCATATTTCCCGATATGGCGCGGGCAAATTTATGTAAAGGCCGTGGACAAAGAGCTAAAGCAGAAGGTGATCACACTTTCAAGGATAAAACAGACTTAGATACCTTCGTACACTTCCAGTTCAATAATTAGATATGAAAAAAACCTACCATCATATTACCAACTTACCATCAAATGATAACGGGAGAATCGGAGAGTCATGCAGTCGCACTGTAATCCTGATTAATAAGGTAGCAGGCACCAGGCGTCAGTTGGTAGTAACAAATGTTGGGATCTACCAGGGACCAAAAAATAAAGCAGTGCAGCTCATCATGATTAAAGTCTACTCTGTTTTTCTTACACAGATATATTCCAAGTTATTTATCTAATGTAAATTACACTAGAATAATTATTTTGATAAATTACGCTAATTCGTCGCTCCTTGTCAATTCGGCCCAGTACCAGGCATCAGCTGAGAGAAAGACCATGGCTACTCTGCAGACTATCCTTCGCTCGGCGGCCAAGGTGAGATATAATGGATTCACTAGCTACGGTTGTAAGTCAGACAGTACCAATCAGCGGCGAGGGTGACCCAGGTACTATATTTTTATCAGTACCTAGCCCTGCTGATGTGGCGGATATGAATGAAGTGGACTGGCCTTCACAATCCGGCACGAATAGGTAGACTTTGGCATCCATCCCCAAAACCCAATAGATATGCTGATGAAGCTGAATGGCCTTTGCGTAATAGATGATGGCAAGTGAAACAAAGGCACGAATATGGTGGTGGGTCTAAAAAAATGGGTAGAACACTGCATCTTCCCCTCTCTCTTTTCAGCCTCCAACAAATACAGATTACAGTTGGTGCCAAATGAACCAAAACAAAAATAATAATGTGGCGATATTAACCCCGTTGTCCCTAGCTGCAGGTCCCTTACACCTCACACAGCATGAAGTGCAGTTCTTGGACATTACAATTCTTTCCAGTTTTGTACTTAGGCGCTAAAGGGATTTCACATATGCTGAAGAGTTCACTAGAGACTGAAGGAATTTCAAATATGCATTAGTTCATCAGTCATGAAAATACTTCCCTTTCTCCTGCCCAGTTAAAAACTTATCAATATTCCTTGCACCATCTTGCCACTTCTGTTCAGACAGCCAGACTCAAGGGATGAAGTAAGTATGTGTAGGTAACTCTTCTCCAATGTTATAGGTTGTAATTGTTTAGTAAAGTTTAATTTAAGGCTCGCCTTTATTTATGGAATATCCATTTTCTTCACAGCCAGAGACTCGGGTCTTGTGTGCTGGGCTCCGAGCGATGTGCACAGAAGCCTCTGAGCCACCTAAGCCTGCTGCACCTAGTAAATCTGCACCACAACCTGCAGCACTGAAGTATTCCTCAGCAGCAACGCCACCGCCTCCCTCACAGCGTACGTCTCATGCATAGTGGGACAGATAGTGCAGAAACAGGTTTTGTATAAGAGTGAGCAAAATGGAGATGACTTGAAATCAAATACAGTAATTTCATCATATATTATTTTTAAATCTTTAATTGAAAAGCAACAGCATATGATCCTTAGAATTTTTGGTTGCTTTTAGTTTGAGAGCACAAAAGCATAATACCAAACAATAACTATTTGCTTTGTGGTGACATCAAAGGAAGTGACTGGGTGATGCAATTAAATTTTGAAGCACATACCTCTTTGGGAGAATTACTAAGCATAGTATGTATTTGTATTTTATTCTGTTTCATGTAGTCATTTACAGACTGCCTTCCACTATTAATGTGCTGGTACTTGAGAAACCATGGTATTATAATTGAAAAGGTGGTATGAGTAAGTTGTCAAGAGAGAGTAGCATGGCATTGCATAGCCATCCAAGAGGTGGAGAGTCCTGGGTTTGATCCCTGGTTGGTGCCAGGCTATTTTGGTTAAACACTTCCTCAACAAGGATTGAGTCAAAACTTTGGTGAACATCTTGGTAATCAATGATATCATATGGCATTCACAGTATGTAACTGCTTACTTTAAAGTGAAACTATTGATGACTGATTGGATAGTTGGCTTTGGATGCAAGTAAGGCACTACATAGGTAGTTTCATCAATGATGTTGATTGAAAAGGACAAAGGAATGACGAAACATATTCATATCCCAAACAGTGGCAAACACTGCAGTTTGCTTCCTATGATTTTTTTTTTTACAACAAAGCCATTATATGCAGTAATTGAAAAATGTGAGTGGTAACCATCATTAGGTAATAAAATGTAATGATTATGCACATATTTCAACTTTTAGGTCATCTTAATAAGATATGTATGTAATTTATTGTCCTTTATTTGCAGCTGTGGGTCCAGGGGCAGACAAAACTGGATCATACCCCAACACTGAGTATTACTCCTACAACAAGTTGAGTTACTTTGATTTGGAAGTGGAGATGTCTCCTGATCGTCTTCCCCAGCCAACAGCTGACAACGGTCACTTCTGAACAACATTGTGGAGTTTCTTTAATATGCATAGATAGTCATAATTTATGTACTATTGAAGGACAAATTGACTCATTCTTACATACTTGTGATTAGTTAATGTAAAATATATTCTTACTGTGTCCACTGGCAGGTGTAAATATTACACATAAACTATATATTTACAGTTTCATTTTCCCTGTGATGTATTTGTTGGCATTATATATAAATAAAGTGTGATGGGCTATATGACAATGAGACTATCCAGAAGTGCTAGAGGTATGGCAGCTGGGGGCAGATGTGCTGCTGGCGACATGCAGCTGAGTCAAGGGAGTGGGTAAGGATACCTTGTTCCAGTTGATTTCTGGCTGTATGAACTTGCCCCAGCCAGTCATTTTCCCATCTAAGGAAAAGGACAAATGGGAATATTACAAATAATAAGCACTTGGAAATAATACATCATAATACACAATTGAAAGATATTGGAAAAAGTAACACATTTCTGAAAATTACCAATGTGATTTAGTTTACTAGAGTGTTGCATGATCTATGAAATTGGAATTATTGATTCTTTAATTTCATACTGGTTTCAAACATTTTGAAACTCGTATTGCGTTGTTAAGCAATAATAGATGATATCGGAATAGTGTGCTGTGCCGTGACTGCAGTGGTGCCCCTCCCTCCCTTTAACTCACGGGCTGAGGATCACTGCAGCAGTTGCCAGCTGCCTCGCCAGGGCTGGGTGCAGACAGGCCACGCGACTGATGCACTGATGGCCTTGCTCTTCGTTACTCAGGATGAAGGCTGTGAGGAACATTAGATCATCTCTGCTCACCCATGGGAACCCATTGCCGCCATCCAAGGCTCGTCCGTATCCCACTCCTCCGCTCAGAGCCAGGACCACCACCACAGCCACCGCCTGTTGCAGGAAGGCAGCCCTTAGTTAGTAGTACTAGACACGCGGGGGGAGAGTTATGTTGAGCCTAAAAGGGATTGCATGAAATTTCAAACTCCATCATATTTTCAAATCCTAACTAAGCTAACTAACCATTACACTTACTTTAATTAATACAATTAATTAAAGTAACTATATCACAGGCGAAATTATAATTACGGGTATTATTGTTTATAGGGAAACATATGTGTTTGTCTTGGCTACTCTTTGATGGTTCTCACTGAAGAAAGGTTTAACTAGTGAAAGGAAAGAAAAGCTAGTACTGACTCTGAAACTACTGCCCTTCCACTTTACTGTACTACTAAGCTGCTTTCCACGACTCATTTAAATACAACAATGTGTGAAGCTACTTGTTAACTGTACCTTAAGGGCGAGGAGAAGGAATATATTGTTGTAGTTGACTTTTACAACTGTAGACTGAGACGTGTGTGAGTCTGCTGATATCACGGAGGCCGCCACCATCACGGCTGCCGCCACTATCACCATCCGCATTGTGCCCAGCTGACTGTAAAGTGTAAACAACATACACACAGGCCCTTGTCAATACATTCCATTAAGGACACACACACACACACACACACACACACACTGGGACTGTTTTTGCTATGGGCAATGTGAGCGACCGCCCAAGGACGTCTTAAAAAAAAAAAAAAAAAAAATGTCACCATGCTGTTTTCTACACTAATACCGCTAATTTCCACGTCAAGTTAGAGGAGTGGTCTTTGGGGCACCACTACTATCACGTCAACATGCTGCTGAGTCGTGTATATTATACAATAGTGTCAGAAGAAAAGGGAAGAGGGCGAGTGAGACTTATAGCTTGCGCCTGTGAGTCTCACTCTCAAAAGAAAAGCAAGGGGGTGGGAGATGTGGGGTTTGAGTTTGGAGAGGGGGCGTAGAATTAGCCAGGACCCCCTCTGCACACACACACACACACACACACACACACACACACCGCGTAGTGTAGTGGTTAGCACGCTCGACTCATAAACGAGAGGGCCGGGTTCGAATCCTGCCAGGGCGCGGCAAGGCAAATGGGCAAGCCTCTTAATGTGTAGTCCCTGTTTACCTAGCAATAAATAGGTACGGGATGTAACTCGAGGGGTTGTGGCCTCGCTTTCCCGATGTGTGGAGTGTATTGTGGTTTCAGTCCTACCCGAAGATCGGTCCATGAGCTCTGAGCTCGCTCCGTAATGGGGAAGACTGGCTGGGTGACCAGCAAACGAGAATGGTGAATTACACACACACACACACACACACACACACCATGTCATATGCACCTCTTATGTCATTAGCTTATCATCGTTCTGTTCCGATATTTACTAACGACCAATCAACTTACTGGCCCTTGTTAGTGTAAACAAACCTAGCACTGCACTTTTCATATAACGAGGAAAATATATATATATATATATATATATATATATATATATATATATATATATATATATATATATGTACTAGTATATAATTATCGTAAACTTACATAATTATTATAAACTTACACTAATGTACTCAATTCAATTTGTATTTCTACTTGCAATTCTCTTCAGCTTCCTGTGACAACCACCCGTCACAATAATTCCTAGTTTATTTAATAATCACTACATTGTTTTACTGAACTGGTCAAAACGTACTACATGATATCTTATATGCAAAACCTGTTCTTGCGACCAGTAATAAATTTTTTTTTATTCATTAGTGCTATATTCCACCTTACTGTCATATTTCCTTCCGTTACTTTCTTGAACAGCCTTCTTCCATCACTACATTTACTGTTTAACATCGCCACATTTCCTACGGAGTTCTTATTCTAATGTTATTGATTACTTTGCTTAATTAATTACATTTATTTCCTCACGATTAAAGTTTTTAACTACATAAATCTATTTTTGAACACAACGGGTTGCATAAAGGCAAACTTATTTGAGTATCCGAATAACACTTGCATCAGCAACACAATATACGTACTCACCTACAGTCACGTCTGAACTCTGTACTCACCATTGAACTAATAAGCTCTTGCTGTAGCCTCTCCGTTCTCATGTTCTCTCGGTCAAAAACTTTGCTCAACAAAACAACACCCCATAATAATACATACACTATTCAATAAGCTCCAGGATTCCACAGCTTAGGAAAATATTGGAGAGCACATCTTTCCTGTCATCAAGAGGGGAAAAAAAAAAAAAACACTCAACTCTTGCATATCTCATTATAATGAGATATAAATGAAGCTCTCTAAAGTGACGCTTGTGTTTTGCTAGTTGGATGATTCATCAGGATACGAGACCGATGGTTCGCTCGAATTACCTAGACGAGACAAACAAAGAAGGAAACCCGTAGTTATAGCGTGCAGAAGTCATGAGCGGCTCATTTTCTCTTCATTGATAATATGATACAGCCAGAGAGAGAGAGAGAGAGAGAGAGAGAGAGAGAGAGAGAGAGAGAGAGAGAGACTGACTCGCTGGGCATACCAACTCACTGCTTGTTATATTACACGAGTTAAATGCGTTGATCTCTGCAGCATGGAGATAACAAAGACTTAGAATAAGTATATAAATAATTTTAATAATTTTAGTAAGGTGAAGTGTTATGCCCATAATATTTCTTACAACTTTCTTACAACCAGTTCGCCATGGTGTGTTTTACTACAAGTCACGTTGCATGCACACAAATTTACAATGGCTACATCACTAAGTACATACCCTCTACAACAAAGAAAATGTTTTAAAAGCGCACCGAATTCTTTATGAAAACGGCAGCATGTATGGTCAACAAATCAACTTTTAACAAGGCTCTGTACCACAACTTCCATCTCCATTATGGACCTTTACTATGCAATGTACTCGACCTTTCTCACTTCGTAAATCAATAAGAGTAGGGTAAGCATTAGCTGGCAGGCTGTAGTAGAGGCATCATATGTACGAATACACTCGCTCACTAAGTCACTCACAGACGGTGTACAGACAGGGGACTGGAAGCCTGGCGTGGCGTGCGTGACAGACGCCTCTCCACTGGTCCTCCACCTCCTTTATCCTGAGTATATACCTGGAGTGCGTGACGTCATGCAATTCCGTGACATACTCGTCCAGTCAGGCACATGAGAGAACAACTCACTCCCGATGGTGAACGCAACTTATGACAAATACGAATGCCAATTCACATGCAACAACAGGCAAATGTTAATTGATTTAGCATTAAAAACACACACACACACACACACACACACACACACACACACACACACACACACACACACACACACACACACACACACACACACTCACTCACTCACTCACTCACTCACTCACTCACTCACTCACTCACTCACTCTCACTCACTCTCTCTCTCTCTCTCTCTCTCGTCACAGTAGAAGTGTAAGTTGCAGTGAGGGCTGAGGCGTCACGATGTAGGTAGTGATCGCGGGTGACGTGATGTGAGGTGGGTGGGGGACTCACTCTTGCCTGATTCCTTTGTGGACATAATGACAGGTGACTTCCGTGCCGCGTCCTGGAGAAACCCTCTACTCGTCTCCTGAGATACCGTTCACTTCCTAGATATGCTCTCTCTTTCTCTCTTTCTCTCTCTCTCTCTCTCTCTCAACAAAAATAGTAACAAGAAATTAACAATAAAAAATACAACAAGGAATTAAATAGAGGAATGAATAAATAAATAAATAATACATGATAAAATGCACAACTATCTTTTCAGTAAAAGATGTGGCGTGTGAGAATTACGCGAGGTGAAGGGGGGCAGGGGAAGAGGGAAGGGGTATGAGGCGTTGGGAAGGAGGTCGCCAGTAATCGACTAAGATTTTCTGCTTCAAGTCGTCTGCAGTGGTGTGGGAACTATAATTTCACAAGATCGCTATGAAAGTCGTGGTAATGATGATGATGATGGTGGTAGTGGTGGTGGTTGGTGGTGGTGGTAATGCGTTGCTGTCACTCATTTTAACCGTAAGTTTCACTGTTAGCGTGTCCGTCAGTAAAATTATGTCACTTTCAACGTCTTCGCCATAGTAAGCGTCGTCGTCAGTTTAAGTAACATTTGCATCACTGTCAGCATCTTCGTCAGTATTAATCTGTCACCGTCAGCATCTTCGTCACCATAATCAATTATGTCTGCGTCTTCGCCAGTAAGTATAATTGTATGATCGCCAGTACCTCTATCAGTACAGTATAATTGTATCATTTGCAACACTGTCAACGTCTTCCTTTGTCTGTATCGTAATAGTATCACCGTCAGTCTTCGTCAGGGTAACTGCATCAGCATCATCATCACTGTCTGCATCTCCGTTGGTATAATCAGAACATTGTTATTATCATTACCACCACCACTAGCAGCATTTCGAGCCGACTATGCTAACTTTACGTATACGGATAGACACCACCATGATCACAAATACCACTACCATCACGTTCTCTGGGTTCATAAAAGAAAGTTTCCACACAAAGGCAATGAATTTTTAAATAGTGATAACATCCTTAAAAATTTGACGCCAAAACATAACATCAGTGTTCTCAAGCGTCTTGCGGCCTTATATCGACTACTTTTAAAAGACTTTATAGAAATCATTGCGTTTTCAAGTTTTCTCATGATTCCAGAGATAGTTTAACAAGGATCTTACACCACCAATGAGAAGAAAACACGTCATGAGAACTCAACTAATAATCTTTACGGTTGTTTTAAATGATGCCCCCATGAGAGAACAAAACCTTAAAAGAACACGGTATTTTCCTCTTCTTCTCGCTCCCCATGCACGCTGCAGCAACCCTTGAAATTCACCCTGCATGGCGATACACGGTTTATTCGTGATGGAAATACAGCACGAATGGATGGATGGATGGATGGATGGATGGATGGATGGATGGATGAAGAGATTAGTCGGAAGAAAAGGAAAAGAAAATATCAATAGCCTTTCAGGTGGAGTAAATAGAAGAATAAGAATAAGAATAAAAATAAGAATAAGAACAATAATAGTAATAAGAAGATAAGTCGGAAAAAAAAGGAAAAGAAGATATTGATAGCTTTCAGATGAAGTAAATCAAAGAAGAAGAACAAGAACAAGAAGAAGAAGAAGAAGAAGAAGAAGAAGAAGAAGAAGAAGAAGAACAAAAACAAGAACAAGAACAAGAACAAGAACAAGAACAAGAAGAAGAAGAAGAAGAAGAAGAAGAGGAAAAGATAAGTCAGAAGAAAAGGAAAAGAAGATATTGATAGCTAGATGAAGTAAATCAAAGAAGAAGAAGAAGAAAAAACTATCGGCAGCCTGGGAGATGATAAAAGACGGGACAAAGTACGGGAGGGGCCATCGCTACTGGTGACTGGTAACTCTGGTGACTTAGCCCGGGAGGAAGGTGCCGGTGAAAGATTGCCTACAGTTTCGAGGTTGCGGTTATTACTGATGGAAGACTACATGTACGTATAGGAGACTACAAACAACTGAAAGGCTACAAGTATTACCAATGGAATACCCCAGGAACAGATGGGAGGCTAAGTATTACTGGCTCTTACAGATGGAGTTAACAGTTCGAGTGGAGTGCTACAGATACCAGTGGAGGTTTGCGCTACAGGTTGGGCAGGACGGGGCACAAGTATTGGTCGCAGGTGTGGCTGAGTCCGTTTTGAGTGACGTCCCCGAGGCGCCCCAGCTGCTCGCGGTAGTGGACGGGCACCCATCTGGGGAGAAAAGGAGCGGCGTGAGTCAGAAAGGGTTGACCCAATAGGTATGTACAGTAATGGACCTATGGAAGAATTTGGAGGGTTTAATTTTGTGCGAATAATCTTGAGTGATGTAATGGAATCAGAGGAAGGATGGGAAGTGGCTAAGAAGAGTAGGGGTTAGCAATGAAAGAGATATCTTGGGAGTTAGAGTAAGATGTGAAGGTGCGAGAGAAAATAATGGGAGGAAAAGTAAAGAACACCGAAATCAAAGTCAAATTTTGTGAGGGATGCCAAGTACAAGGGAAGTTTTGTATTGTCCATGCATAGTCGTATATATCTCTGTGTGATGAGCCTCGTGACATTACCTGGAAAAGAAGGAAGTGAAGATGTTGGGCACGGCAAGGTAGCGAGCCGATCTCTCCGGGTTGAGGCAGACGACTCGCTCCAAACAAGATTCGTCCCCGCTCGCTTCCCCTAGCAGCCATGTCAGCAGCAGCAGTGAGTCCTGAAACACGGGATTCGAAGCTGCAAGAATAGTGCGGCGATACTGATGACCTGATAAGGCATATTAGTTTAATGAAGTAAGTGAATCTATTTACTTATTTATCTATTTATTCATGTATTTCTTGCAGTATTACGAGCATGCTCCGCGACAGAAATTGACGTCTAAAAGCTAACGATCAGTTTCGAAATGATAGTTACAACAAGAGAGATTCAATACTAAAGGTTCGCCAGGTGTCTGTTTAGAAGTGAGAAGAATGTTCGTCTTGATGATTATGTATCATTTCTCAACCTTTCCATTTCAGTTCTGATAAACCGATGACTTGTAAGAGAATTTTCTTCATTTTATCATTTTATCAACACATCCTTTTCTTTTCTTCCCTTCTTTGTTCCCATCTTTATCAGGCTGCCAGATATTGTGTGCGAGACAAAGATTGCAGAATAAAAAAAAATGAAGTAGAAAAATAAGAGGAAAAAGTAGACTTCCCATATCGGGAGAGGTTTTTTGGAGATCAGGCTAGGAAACTCTATTAAAGACCTCAGAAATCATGGACTATTTCCAAAGGTCAACAAGGATTAGTTGGATTCTCTATACTGTTTCTCTTGTTAATAATGTAAAAAAAATATGTATTGCTAATCTGTCACTAGAACCATGAAACGCTCTTCAGAACCGGTCACTTCAACTATAACCCTTTAAAAGTAGTAGAGGTGCAGGCAGAAGTGTTTCAGAATATGGCCCACGGAAGCAGGTTAATGAGAGGCTCACCTGGTGGTCGGGGAGGGGCAGAGAGTGCAGGCTACGGAAGGTCTGGCCAGTAATGAGATAAGGGTAGCCGATGGCCAGAGTGAGGACGCTGGTCACAATGATGATGGCCACGTACGCCATGATCCATTTAGTCACCACGTATTTGGATTCAGCAAGATCGAATATATTCTCCCCGTCTTCCTCCTCCCCTTCCTCGTTGTCATCCTCGCCATCGTCATCCAGCAGCCAAGGCCAGCACGGGTGATCGTCTCCAAGACACTTCCTCGCTACCTGTTAAGTCGAGGCGTCGCTTGTCATGTCTGCTTCTCCTTGGTGAGAACTTTACTTATCAGTGACTTAGTCAATCATATAGACATATTTAATTCATTTGCCTCCTAACGCAGCTAACCACCACCACCACCACCACCACCACCAAGAACAGCAATAGTATCTTACGTCCTCTAAGGTTTGGACGACATCGCCTGTGGCCTGCTTCTCTTCAACCTGTAACAATATCATAATGTTTTTCATTACACACACACACACACACACACACACACACACACACACACACACACACACACACACACACACACACACACACATCTAATGTCCTATGTCTTTCTGCGTCGGGATCAGTTATCACACAAGACTAGAATTGAATTAACACAGGTTATCTTACCACCGAATTACTGCCGGTCATGAAGTGGTTGAACATATCTCGCAGAAACCTGTGAAAAAGCACATCATGAAGAGAAGAAAGGCGTGTAAAAAAAACAACAAAAAAAATCCCTACGCATTGCCACCTTTAACTAACCCTGCACTGCTTATTTCTAGTGAAAGGCTGCAAGTTCACGCAAAATCAAGTGGCACGAGATGAAGTAAAGGACATTAAACAACTGACTGATGGTGGAGGACGGTGTTGCATAGAGCGGCATTTTGGCAGGGACGGGGAGACGTAGGCTGGATCAACTTACCTGAAGAGGGAGATTATGTTGATGGGTGGTGCAGACAATCCTTGGGGACCTACGTTCAGCTGAGCCGCCGCCGACCCGGCCAGCACCACCACCGCAAGCGCCACTGTCAGTCGCATCCTGAGGTGTGAAAGAGGAAAGGTTACTGGTGTCATCTGAGAGAGAGAGAGAGAGAGAGAGAGAGAGAGAGAGAGAGAGAGAGAGAGAGAGAGAGAGAGAGAGAGAGAGAGAGAGAGAGAGAGAGAGAGAGAGAGAGAGAGAGAGAGAGAGAGAGAGAGAGAGAGAGAGAGAGAGAGAGAGAGAGAGAGAGAGAGAGAGAGAGAGAGAGAGAGAGAGAGAGAGAGAGAGAGAGAGAGAGAGAGAGATGCATTTATATTTTTAACGTTTTATTTTCTTATATTCGTATTGTATCTATGCCGTAATTTTTCCTTAAATTGATTTATTTTTACGAGCTACGAGGATGATGTCACGTTGAGAGTGTGACGCCTGGGGAAATGCACGGCAAACGTCACTAGGTTTAGCAATGAACTTTTCCACGTAACCTTCCATAGAGGTAACTGAACTTCCGTTACGACACACATACGCCTTCTTCCAATCAGTTATTCCACGTGTGTTGGCCCCCTTCCCCTTTGTGTGTGTGTGTGTGTGTGTGTGTGTGTGTGTGTGTGTGTGTGTGCATCGCGAGATTAGCTTTCTCGACCTGTCGTTGTGTAGGTCATTATCATGCCAGGAGGGATGGAGGGACTGAGGACAATATAAGGTTAGTAACCGCATCACCGTTATTCCTCAGCCGCCACGGGGAGGGAGGGAAGGCTGGGGCAGCCGGACGGATACTGACACTGACCCACTTTTTGGCAGCTTCCCCGTCCACCTGCCGGCCGGCGGGAAGGGCGGGGCGGAACGGGGCGGGGCGGCCACACTCTAGTTGTGCCGGATTCTCAGAGTTGCTCACCAAGGGCAGAGAGCTGACTCAGCCTAACCCTCTTCTCTTTCTCTGCATTTTCAGTATTTTGTTTATTGTGTTTAGTAATTTACTGTATCTAGTTGATATTCAAAGTTGGCTTCATGACTTCTTATAGAGTTTCTCTTGCTTTTATCACGTTATGTTTGAGATGTCAATGCTCTTCGTACACAATCAACAGGCCAAGTTCTACGTTTCGTTTAGTGTTACTGATTCTGCTTGTACAAATAATTCCTCCTTCACGTCTTGGCAGAAGCATGGCCTCTTTTCCATACACTATTTAGTTCCTCAAGCAGGTTTACTTAACTCTTTCCTTCACATATCACGATGTACTTTCAGAGTCCCGAGGCTGTCTCTTCAACACATAGGCCCGTAATCTGTCTGTTACATGTTCGTCTTGTCGTTACCCGAGGAGCCATAAGGACTATTTTTAGAGGCCTCAGAAATTATCAGTTGGGGGTCTTATTGTTTCATCGCACTGATGGTAAAAGCTCATTGTAAAAGTTTCACTGAAATCACGCGAATACCAATGCAATCCCAAATAACTCCCAGTAGTAGCCGTGGTCAACCTTAATACTGAAACGTCTGGCAAAGTAGTTCCGGTGACGATAACCCCCCGGACATGCCGCTAGTAACTTATGTTCACTCTGTTATTTGGGTTTAAAGTAACACAGATTTTAAGGAATAAACCCTTCTTAATTTTTGCCAAAATCAAAATCAAATATCGATAACAGGTATCTACTTATAAGCTGTTGGGAAAGTGGCAGGCACTTCAAAGTAGCTTCATCATGATCATGCATACCGGATTACACGTGTCTTCCTTATACAAACTGATTGAATAATTAACAGATCGACTGATTGACTAATTGATAGATTAAATGCGTGTGAAAAGACAAAGTACTAAAAGGAGGTAAAGTTGGATTGCGTTAGAAAATAAAAATATAAGTAATCATATAATCCCTCATCAAGTTGCCACATGACAACATCGCTAACAACCAGCATCATTTTGGTCAGCCATTTGACCTCAGGGAAGCGTTTGTTACCTAATTACTTGGAAGCTCACGTGAAAACAAAAATACACTAAAAGGAAAGTAAATTTGCCTTCGGTCACGCCACACAACTCGAGAGTCACACAGACAGTGTGGTACTTTGTTGACACACAAGCTAATAACTCACACACACTTTGCAGTTGCTGACACTGAGGGACGACTATTGGACCCACCTTCCTGCCGCGCACAGAGGTGAAGTGTGAGGCGTGAAGAGGAAGGTCAGTCAGTATACGCCCTCCTCACTGCTAGTGTAGACGGCACACACTGTACAACCCTGCCAGACGTGCCCATTATGTGTGTGTGTGTGTGTGTGTGTGTGTGTGTGTGTGTGTGTGTGAGCTCGTTCCACTTGTTCTTTTTTCCGTTGCACAAAATCGAGCTTCCTGCTTTTTCATTAGTGCCAAGAACACTGATTTTTTTTTTTTTTTTAACAGTGGAAGGGCATTCTGTAACATGTCTTTTATGACGAGAATAAACATGATCATGATGAAATGTATTTGAATGACGTAGTTGTGAATCTGTGCAGATAAACATAAATAGAAGGAAATGCAGAAGGCTGGCAGAAATTATATGACAGTACTACAGAGGGGCATCAGCTGCCGGGAATACGATCACTGCCTTGGCCGGCGTGGAGCAACAGCTGCTGGGTGCCGCCGCCCGTCAGTGATCTGTAAGCACACCGTGGTGTCCGTGGTGTCCGCGGCTCGACATCAATAATTCATGCTATCTCTTCCTTAATCCTTTTCCGTTTCCCAGCATTGCCATACCGGATTATTCACACACACACACACACACACACACACACACATACACACACGTTTATGGGTGTAATACAAAGGTATCGCGGGTGCAGGCTGGGGCCGGCCATTCATGTCCTGATTTCATGCAGCTCAAAATGCACGTACAGGGTATTAGGCAGGAAGAATCATACGTCATACAAAAAATCAAACAACTAAAGAAACCATCAAACATACAAACAAAACAAACAAGTTTCATTAGGTTTTGTTCTTGTGACATCTTTAGATTGTTCTCTTATTCACAGATCACTGAAGGCTCCGAAACAAGGGAAAACCGCAAGTGGCGAGAAAAGTCTATCCCTATAGAGAGTAGAATTGAACAATTTCAAAAGCTGTCTTTTAACCCTCGGTGTTTTAATAAAACAGCTAAGCAATGAGGCAGTACCTGCTACAGGGTAAAGTGCTGTGCGAGGCGTCTCACACCTCTTCGATATTGGCAGACATATCATGTAGCTATGATGTCTTTGATTGTAACACTTCTATTAACGTTGGTATCATAGCAACAAACCATCAGGTATCTTCACATCCGGCAGGGCATGAGCATGAGGAACACCACGAGGGAGGAATACGCCCTTTATCCGCTTTACACTCCTGAGAGGTTTTGGAAACATACGCCACAAGGTTTTTTTTCTGCATATCTATTAACATGAAGCCGCTGATATTCATCCATACAGGCTACATTATCACATAAATGACTTTGAAACTCGTTAATTTTATCTGAAAATTCAGTTTCTGATGCTATCTATCAGTCTTACAGAACTTGCATTGTAAATAGTTTGAGTCTATACGTATACAACGTATATATACGTTGGGCGGCTCCTGTCTAATGAAGGCAATGATCTCCAGCAGGAGAGAACATCCTCATGACTCCGTTAGGCCTGATGATTGCATCTCCTAGATCGGGAACAGCGGGTCTGCGATCGCAATGGCAGCCTAACCTCACTGATTTGACGCTGTCATCAAGCGGGCCGAAGTCATATGTCTGAAATCAGGATAGGCGTGATACTAAAGTCCTTTCCAGCAAGCTGTACTGTTCACAAAAGACAGCCATCAACGCAGGCAACTAGTCATTAGGAGAGAGAGAGAGAGAGAGAGAGAGAGAGAGAGAGAGAGAGAGAGAGAGAGAGAGAGAGAGAGAGAGAGAGAGAGAGAGAGAGAGAGAGAGAGAGAGAGAGAGAGAGAGAGAAGGGGGCAGGGGAAAGGTGGCTGTGGAGACTCACAGTAGGATAGAAGCCGACATGGAGGATGTCACCATTAGCATTCCCAACAGATTCATAGCTGTACAAACACAAACAGTGTCCGTTGAAGCCCGTCTCACTGTAAAAGAGGAAATAGAAAAATAAGAAGAAAAAATTTGGACGAATTTCCGACTCACGTAAAGAATGAATGATTAGGTTAATATATCCATAAACTTCCAATGTCCTTGACATACAATGACGAGTCAGGGATACTTATCAATAGCTCATAAACATGACTAATAGCCCTACCCAGCTCAACCGTACAGTCGCAGTGTGGCCTACCAACACCACCACACTGACGGAGATATGAGTAGAATGGTTGTTTACTTACCTGTAGATGGTCCACTGCATCTTTCCAGTGACTATCATTGAAGAGATCCTGTTATGCAAGTAATTCAAGTCTTTTAAGCTTTTAGTCGTAAACAGGTCTTTCTTAGTGAATTCCGTACCCTCGTAGAACGATATCGCGTCCATCTCATTATGGCTGCTGGCCAGTCTTATTGAGGAAATCTGCAGAGAGAGAGAGAGAGAGAGAGAGAGAGAGAGAGAGAGAGAGAGAGAGAGAGAGAGAGAGAGAGAGAGAGAGAGAGAGAGAGAGTTACTCACGTTACTTGAAAGTTGTCATTTTGTGAGGATGAAATGTCAAAGAAACTATTAACTTCCTCTACTCACGCCGCGAATGACTTACCTTGCCATGGTGCTTAGCGGGGATGTTAAATTTTGCATTGATACCATAGGAAAATAAAACCACTCCAGGATCCCTGTTGTAGTTGGTGTTCTCGTAGAAAATCCATCTGCAAGAGAACAAAGTTCATTCGTTTGCAGAATCATTGTGCTGTAGTTCATCCACGGGTCACTGATGAATAAGAGGATTGTTTACGTATCCTCTAATCATCTTGATTCTTGTATTCTTCCTATAAGTTATCTAAATTTTTTGTGAGATTAGCCTTGTGCAATTAGACCGTTTTTCTCTACTGGTATTCTCTCACTGACCAGATGTAGCTTTATACTAGCAGTGCTTCCCTTACACATGCCTTTTAGTTCCTATATATATGTTTTCTCAGCTATCTTTCTATTGATTCTATTGATGGCTATGCTGGATAAAACTATACATAGAAAAAAATAAAATAAACCGCAGAAGACTGCAAAAACCGCGCGAGCACGCGCGTTTGCGTGTGTGTGTGTGTGTGTGTGTGTGTGTGTGTGTGTGATTCACCTCGGTGACCTGCTGGTCACCTCAGCCAGTCTTCCCCATTACGGAGCGAGCTCAGAGCTCATAGACCGATCTTCGGGTAGGACTGAGACCACAACACACTCCACACACCGGGAAAGCGAGGCCACAACCCCTCGAGTTACATCCCGTACCTATTTACTGCTAGGTGAACAGGGGCCACACATTAAGAGGCTTGCCCATTTGCCTCGCCGCGCCGGGACTCGAACCCGGGCCTCTCGATTGTGAGTCGAGCGTGCTAACCACTACACTACGCGGTGTGTGTGCGTGTGTGTGTGTGTGTGTGTGTGTGTGTGTGTGTGTGTGTGTGTGTGTGTGTGTGTGTGTGTGTGTCTACAATATTATTCTAATTCCTCCATCCATATAACAGTGGCCTACACGCCAGTCTGCACGACGCTGCTGGTGGTGTCGTCGAAGTTGTCGAGGGACAGGTCTGAGACACTTTCAGGGTAGCACTTGGTATATCCAAGCTGGTTAGGTTTCGAGTAAAGTGTGATCCTTGGCCACTTCTTCGCGCACGTCCCTGGAGATTGAACATTATATTATAGCCATGAGAAAGTAAATAATTCTAGCGATAAGCTTGTCATGGATGTACATGCATGTGTAATAAACACAAAGTGTTATCTTACTATAGTCTATGTCGTGAAGGATAGCAAAGTTAAAAGCGAGTTTACCAGGTTGATCAGAAAATGGAGAAGAATGCCAGAGCTGGTGGTGAACATTAAAATCTCTAACAAAATAGATCTCCACGAGAAGAAAGAGAGTCAAGATGTGTTCCACTTTGAATAATAAAAAAATGTTTATAGTTATAGGACTTCGTTGAGAGGTAAATGCACAATACAGATAAATTTACTTTCTTTATACCTCTGAGGTCAAAGCCAAGTGGTAGTAGATTCAGAAGATTCAAGAGTATCGGCACGAAAACAAGTAAGGTCGCTGCACACATAGCTTTGGACTAAAGATGTATAAGTAGGAGAGAAGAGAGAAGTGCTTACTTTGAGTGGACTTAGACACCTGGGTATCAATGAAGAAAAGAAGACAAATTTTAGTAGATAATAAATATTAAATCTAAGGACATTCATGTTGTAAAGGTTAATGAAAAAAAAATGTTGATGGTGTGTGTCAATACTAGAAAAACAGTCTGACTTGGGGACATTTGTTCCTTCCCAATACAGGGATTCCGAGGTTGAAAAATTGGAAATCTTAAAACTTGAAATTTGTGCGAAAGATGTATGTGTTAAGTGCATGTTCTATTTTGTAAAGGATGAGAGTTGTCTTTAGAGGGCAGGCTGTGTGTTGTGAGAAATAAAGGGAAACCTTCACTGATGTCGCAGCTAGCTCATAGATAGGTTCAAAAGAACTCTCTGATCCAGTGCTTGAGATCTCACTACGAGTAATTATAATTTCTGCAGGTGACTACTGCCTCCTCCTTGTAATGGGTACTGAAAGTCAGACGTTTTTTATCTATTGAATTTTCACATAATATGAAAGATGACTTGATTATTTTAAGTAAAGAATTGGTGAGGGGAAATAAGCTTGATGTACGAGTAATAAATATTGAAAATGCATTGGGGAAGTTGTATAGAAATAACTAAAATGGTTAAGACAGATAAAGTGACATACGAAAGGACCACACATGATATGTCACGCCTCCGCCACAGTAGTTACAATGGTCCGCGGCATCACACGAGATCTGAGTGGTTCCTGAGGATACTTACCGAGCACGAAGACAAGAATGATAAGGAGTGATTTCATGGTGTCGTTCTTGTTTGACTGACGACGAGTGAGTGACAGCAGATGTTATATAGTGAGAGATGGGGAGGAGGGGTGCTGCCCGTACTGTAGGGGGGGGTTTATGTAAGACGGGGAAACCGGCCAAGGGCAACTAAACAAATGGAAAGGAAAGGGAACTCCTTGGCTAGTAGAGGAGTCATCATACTTTTTTCCAATCATAAATTTTGAGTGGAGAATGTATAGGCGTGGATGTAGCTTTGTGTGAAGGAGGAAAGTTGTATTTAGGGGGCAGGCTGTGACTGCCCCCTTGTGTTGTGAGACAAAAAGAAACGTTCAGTGAGGTCATAGCTGGCTTTAATGATAATTTCACAGCACCCCCTGAACCAGGCTGTTAGACCTCACTGGGAGTAGTTATCGTTTCGGCAGGTGTCTACTGCCTCCTCCTTGTGGAACAGGTTGTCACTCATTAGACATGAAAATGGATCCATTCTCTATGAAACTTGTTAATTTCAAGAACTATATTTAAATCAAAGGTAGTTTTTGAACCATTTTAAATGAAGTCCCCAATTAAGGAATGAAGTTCTAAATAAAACTTGTACCACACAGTTTGGTAACATTCACTGCTGGCTTCAGGATTGGAGTAAAAACTTTTTTTTTTTTATTTCAAAAGAAATTTCGCTTACGCTTGTGAAGAAAGAATCAGTTATCAAAATTTGTTTTAGTCTGCTTAAGCCAAGATGCGTGGTTATCTAATATTATATATTCGAAACATTAAAAGACTATGAGAACATAAATGCAAAAGAAGACACGAGTTTTCATATTATTAGATCATCGTCAAAAGAAGCCAAATACTTTTGCATTTGGATCTTCAGTATCAAAATTTTGTCAACCCTCCAATATCGTCGATAATAGATATTTTATGTAACCTTTCCTGTCTGCATGGAGACTTCGAAAACAGTTTCGATTGGTAGCTACTGAAGTAGATTTGAAGCCATCCAGACTAGATGGTACACTATAACCTAGTACCTTAGTTTATGAAATAAACCATTCCCTTCGGATTTCAGCAAGAATGTGTTCCTAAATACCAAGTTTCTTTGTTTACCATTGCTAATTCTATAACACCACAGGGAAAAAAGCGATTTGAAGCAAATAATAAGACAAGATTAAGTTTAATACCTCCCAGCTAACACTGCTCATGTCACCCATTCTATGTTTTTCTCACATGATCACCCACCAATACCAATATCTGGGGAACTTATTGCATTACTTTAGAAGCGATATTTGACGCAAAAATAGAAAAAAATGATATCGTAACGTGAATGAATAACCTGCCCGCGTCCCACACAACATGATGAGAGGCGAACGCCGCACGATTGAGCACGACTTGCATTTTTTGCATGATAACAGACTAATCACATAGCTGTGCGATAGCTGCCAGACAGTCACACGACAGCTGAGATGGGCACACAATATTACTAAGATTACAACGAGCATAGGATGACCATCTAACGATATACCGAGTTGCTATCATTATTTTTTCACAATTCCAGTACGACATTATAAAACACTATAGTACGATGGACACGACCCAGACGATAAAAATAAGATGTTACTCGAAGGTAAATCGAGAAAAGTACGATGTTAACGACAATAGACAACTGAACGAATTATATGAATGCCGCCCGACAAACACAAGCGCGATACGACCATTTTTTTTTTTTCCTGGAATTCACGTCTGTATACAAATTGTGGCCCCACATTTGGCTGTCACAGTTACACAACAGCATCCACTGACGTCACAATATCGCATCCCATGCAGCATGGCCTTTTCCACGTCCCTGCCCTGCAGGACATGCCTGGCCACATGGCCCTTCCACACCTCCTTAGCAAGACAGTGATTAATACTACACGGATGAAGTTGATATAAATAGTCTGCTGATCAACAGCCTCAAGATTCAACTTTATTTTACCCACCTGCTTGACACGGACCAACAACCGAGGAAGAAACGAGGGAGGAAGGCTGTCAGGTCGTGGATTGTACAGTATAGTATGGCCACTACTACCAACTTCTGCCACACCTCCAAGAACATGATTCCTACAGATATTACTTGCTGGTCGACCACACCACGTTCAACGAAATATTGCAGCAAATTACACCTCAAATGAATAGACAGGACACAAATTAGAAGGAGAGACTAGATCCAGGGGTCCGTTTGGCCATTATGTCTTACAGCACTCGTGGTTGTCGGACAACGTTCGGTCTGTTATTTGTGTGATTCCTAGCATTACCGTTTTGCATTCGTGATTGTTGGGATGAGTGACGACGTTATCCTTCTATGGTTTATCGCCTTTATCGGATTGTTTTCAGTCTACACTCGTGGTATTCTTGTTACTCTCTATCTATTACTGTCGGAATCGTGATGACTTCAAACGATAAACCGGCCACTTGTTCTAGTGTTACTGTACCTTTATCGACTTATTATCGTATTTATCGTGTTATCATCGTCAAGATTTGATTTGCAATTGTGATATACCACGGCATATCGTGCTATTATTGTAGTAGGTTCGTTATGTTATAGGTCCATCATTCTCCGTTCGGTCGATTATCATGCTGTCATCTGGATCATCGTACAATTTTTGTGAGGCGACGAATACGACGACCATGCGACGAATACAATGAATATTACACGACAATCATAGGAATGTACACTGATAACAGTACGGTAGGTTTGTAACGCTTTCTTTGACGATAAATCGCAAAAAAAATAAGGGATGCGTTATTTGTCAGGATGAATCGGGAAAATGCACGACTATCACGATACGGCCTAGACCAGAGGTTCTCATCAGGGGCGTAGCTATACGCAGTGCAGCCAGTGAAGCCACACTGAGGTCCGTCATAGCTGAGGGCCCGGTTTGGGCCCTCTCCGGCACCGCCGGACCCATTGTGATGTCAGGGAGGGGTGTTATGGCTTCAATTCCCCTTGCAGGGCCACGGTGACATTGAGCATCAGCGCCCCCGCGGGAACAAGTTGCCCCTATTGTTATTTTATAAAGTAAGTGTCATGAACGGCCATTCATTCACTTACTCACCTGTGTCACGGTTTCACTACTTCGGTTGCAGAAACTAAGTCAATTAGTCACAAAAGTATCAGTGTATTTTATTGTTTATGGAGAAAACATGATTTGCATTGACACAATTAACATAAAAATGATGAAAAAGTAACTTTTTCATCACTATATGAATCCCAAAAGAAAATAATTTATTTGGTTTTCACATTGTGATGCATTATGGGTAATATGTGTATGCGTTCGGTCGTGTTGCACCGTTAATGACAATGTGTGTTCAGTTAAAGACTCTTGTCCTGCGTGAGTCGAGGTTATTCAAGTGTACATTAAAGGTCCCGTCTAAAGATCTTGCGCTGTGGCCCGTGGACAATAAGTTCCGCTACTGGTTCTCATCCTTTCTGTCGTTAAGAATCCCTTGAGTTGTAAGACCATCAACTCGAACTTCCAGTAATTTGACACTGAACATAAAGCTAATTAAGTGAATAACACTAACTCAGTATACAATGGTACTACAAAGAATATTATTAGATCATCCATCTAAGTACTCCGGGAAATCTTACAGAATGTTAATTTAGTGAATGACATTAACTCAATATACAATGGTACTGCAAAGGATATTATTGGATCAGCCATCTAAGTATCCCTGGAAATCTTGTGAACCCCTTGGGGTTCACGAACCCTAGGTTGAGAACCACTGCATGCCCTAGATTGTCACTCGATATTTCATGACGCCAGAATCTTTTTACATGATGTTACATGATAGTTTCATTTTTATCTATATACGCAGCCTTTAATAAAGTTAATTTCAAACGTTACCTAAGATAATAATGAAACAATCCCTACACATTCACCTTTAAGGATATTTTGCCATCACTAGAGGAGGATGAAGCAAGCATAAACAACACAGAATGAACATACCCCAGACTCTCAGCCGCCTTACACCGTTCATTCCACTTATTCACTGGTTTCCAGCATCCAATTATTACTAAAGCTAATCAGCCTTGGCTGGTCTTCAGTCCTTCTCTAATATCACTAGAGAAAAGTTACTTAATTCAAATTTAAACAGAATAGTAGACACAGATCAAAACTTCTAAGCGAGGGAGGAAGGAGCCTGCCCAACCTTCCCATGGTTCACTGGTTCTGCTGTCATGCTAAACTAGTTCCAACTTAGGAGAGTGTTGATGTAAATAGATCAAATCAAATAATCGGTCTTTGTATTTATTCATCTTTTATTACTATTATTTTCTTCTTCAAAAAAAGAAGATGAAGGACATGGTCTATGAACCCATGAGCAAGGCATTAAATAACGTGGAGGCGGGCATACGACACTCGTGTGGAGCAATGTGGCAATGAAGGAGTGATATGAACCAGTGAACTGAAGACAGACATATACCTAAATGGGAGCTCCTACAATAGCAGTTAAAGGTTTCAAGAAACCATATAAAGCAACCTGCTCCTCACAGAAAGAAAAAGTGTTGCCACAGCAAAATTAAGATCCCTCTGGAGGTGTCAATGTTTGAGGTTGCTAGTGGTGGTCTGGTACTGCTTTACTTTACTTGAGCAGTGATGCAGTTGTGATGCATGCAAGTCTTGTTCCTGAAAAACAAAATCACTTCACTAGGTACTTCATGCGCAAAATGAACCCATATGCATAAAAAAAGAAAGACCAGAAACATTATAAAGAATGAAGAACTGGTAAGACAAGACAAATAAAATATTTATAAATTATTCAAATAGTCAGTGTAGAGGGCAAAAATCAAGCATATCGCATGTTAACATTTATATTTTAGGGTGCTCAAGGTCCAAAATTAATGTCAAAGATATATTTGACTCTAATCAAACGTCATCTGAATTATACTGTGCGATTCTAGTCCCTATTTTTAGAGGGATATAGGTATGTTATAGTCAGTTCACGGAAGAATGATTAAAAAAAGACAATAAATGAGGAAATATGATAGAGGTCTCTATAAGTGGTACAAAGGCTATAACAAGAGTGAAATAAGCAAAATCTTAATCAGTAATCAAGGTAGGACAAGAAATACATCACTCCAGCTTGATCAAGTTAAATATTAGGAAGGAGAGGATAAAATTGGTTCTCAAATAGAGTGAGGGATGAGTGTAATGCAGAAATAATGTTGTTATTAGTGGATCATTAGAGAACTTTAAAAGAAGGCTAGACAAAGATATGGAGGAGGATCATTGGTGAAAATAGGCGTTCGTGTGTGTGTGTGTGTGTGTGTGTGTGTGTGTGTGTGAGAGAGAGAGAGAGAGAGAGAGAGAGAGAGAGAGAGAGAGAGAGAGAGAGAGAGAGAGAGAGAGAGAGAGAGAGAGAGAGAGAGAGAGAGAGAGAGAGAGAGAGAGAGAGAGAGAGAGAGAGAGAGAGAGAATTTCAGACGAATTTGATCATTGCAGTTTTGCTCCTGCTCTTTGCACCTGCCTGTTATGCATTCCCTCTCGTGCTGGGAATAGGTAAGAGTTACGCAAATTGATATGGTTTTTGACGAGCCAGGTGCTTTCATCACGACATTTCAGGCCGTCCCCCCCAGTATATCAATGGCCACCGCTCTCTGTCGATCGTCAGTCTGTCTGTGAACGCCATCATGCAATCACTCCTGGTCAGCTCCCTCTTCGTGCTCCTGGTCAGCTTCCACCTCGTGGTTGGTACGTAGCCCTGCACCCAAGGCACTGGTATATTGATAGAATACATCTATAACACGCCAGAATACAGGACCAAGTAAAGGTTGAGACTTCACTCGTCTTTCACAATGTCAATTAGCAACTTTCACTCGTGTGGTCGTTCTAGCTAACTCTCATAGCAGTGTAAAAGATGATTTAAGATCGACACTGGAGACACACACACACACACACACACACACACACACACACACACACACACACACACACACACACAAAAGGAAAAACAAGAGGTTTACTTCGTCCTTTCTAGCTTACACAGTTATTTAAAAGAATATGGTACATATGGCTAATTGATATTTTAGGAACCTATAAATGATTACTGGAGAAAAATAATCAAGTTGTGAAAGGATTAATTAATTTGCTTCCTTGAATTGCCTCTAGACGTTTTTGCATGATTTTATGAAAGCCTTTTTCTTTTTCTCAGCTCTTCTTTAGTTTTACAGGACATCTTCTGAGGTGATCGATGATAACACGTCCCTAAGCACAGAAAAGACTCAACAGAAAACGCAGAGGTTAAGTTTTTATCAGCTACCTGAAAAAAAAGGAAAACTAAACTCCTATACAATATTTTCCTTTCCCTGACCAATATAATATGAGGATCTCTTCTTTTTTTTTTCTCAGGTCTGGAAAGGGAAGCAAAGAGAGTTACGGCTGTCCTGTATTCGGAACTTGATGGGAAAGGATCCTCGCTATGCACGCACAGAACTATCCCTTATCTGCGTTCATTCACCTTCGACAACAAGATACAAAGTGTCTATCAAACTGGCATGTACGTTAACAACTATAATCTGAGCCTAATTTTCGCTTACATACACACACACACACACACACACACACGCCCGGTAGCTCAGTGGTTAGAGCGCTGGCTTCACAAGCCAGAGGACCGGGGTTCGATTCCCCGGCCGGGTGGAGATATTTGGGTGTGTCTCCTTTCACGTGTAGCCCCTGTTCACCTAGCAGTGAGTAGGTACGGGATGTAAATCGAGGAGTTGTGACCTTGTTGTCCCGGTGTGTGGTGTGTGCCTGGTCTCAGGCCTATCCGAAGATCGGAAATAATGAGCTCTGAGGTCGTTCCGTAGGGTAACGTCTGGCTGTCTCGTCAGAGACTGCAGCAGCAGATCAAACAGTAAAAAACACACACACACACACACACACACACACACACACACACACACACACACACACACACACATACATACAAACCACCCACCCACACACACACACACACACACAGTGACACACACACACACACACACACACACACACGCGTAGTGTAGTGGTTAGCACGCTCGACTCACAATCGAGAGGGCCGGGTTCGAGTCCTGGCGCGGCGAGGCAAATCGTCAAGCCTCTTAATGTGTAGCCCCTGTTCACCTAGCAGTAAATAGGTACGGGATGTAACTCGAGGGGTTGTGGCCTCGCTTTCTCGGTGTGTGGAGTGTGTTGTGGTCTCAGTCCTATCCGAAGATCGGTCTATGAGCTCTGAGCTCGCTCCGTAATGGAGAAGACTGGGAAGATCGGTCTATGAGCTCTGAGCTCGCTCCGTAATGGGGAAGACTGGCAGGCGACCGTGGTGAAAAATTACACATACATCAATATTTTTACACGCATTTTTCTCCTTGCAGGTGGATTTACTATGAGCATGAAAGGTTCAACGCGTTTGGCCATGGTTTCGTTTTACTCAAATATGGTAATAAATTGCTTGAAAATTTCGAAAGGAGATATAGAAATAAAGTGAGTTGCTTCACGTCATCGCTGGGAGGGTGGCTGTTACCTGCTCTATAGTATTTACTCTCCTATATCTGCCTACTCACCTCCTCGTATTCAGTATATTGTTCTGTGCGTAAATTTTGAATCATAGTAAGTACACGACTACCTTGCTTTTATTATTTCTTCTTTGTTTATTTATCTATTTTCTTTTTCAACAGGTGTCTTCCGTACGCCTGGTAAACAGCTATAAAGATAAGAGTCATGACGTCATCACGTTCTACAAAGGCATCCAGTTTACAGACAGGGATTTAGCCACGGGGGTCGACATGCCTTACCTTGGATACTCGATGGATGTCTCCTCTCTGATTGTCATTGGAAACAGTCCATGGACAATATACAGGTAAGTGAATCACCACAATGCTCACTTCCCTACCAGCAAATGGAAGGATAGACGGAATTCTGCCTTAGGAGGATCACACCAATGGCACAGTTAAACGGGTGTGGCAATGATTTTGGCGGAGTTTAAGCGTTTAAGAATTTTAAGTGAGTGAGCTGTGACACATATTTTGTAACTGTCAGCAAATCAGTGGGTGTCATGATGACAAGAAGGGCGAGCGTTACAGAAGCGACGTTTGAGGTGTATTAGGAAGTGGTGCGCATCACTTGTATGTAAACATTCGGGCAAGATGTAAAAGTTATCCAATTGTTTTCTCAATCTAAGGACTCGGAGTAGAGTAAAAGGAGGATTAGAAGGAAGTTATGAGACTTTGCACTGACGTTAAAATATTTGTCTTCTTTTTCAGTAAATATCACTACGGAGGACACAAGGAGTGTGTGTATCCTGAAACCGACCATTATATAAATGGGAAAGACGAACGCATCCAATTCGGCCTCTATCCTAACGTAAGTTAAGTGTTTACAAAGGCACTCCCGTAAGAAGGATATGCTTTTGATTAAGTGGAACGCAAGCTATACTATTACCAATTCCCTGCTTTCAGATAACAAATGTGCCCTTTTTCGAGAAAGGCGTCCAGTCAGCGAGGAAGGGATGCTGGTAGTCGCATTGTGAAGATGGACGAGAACATGAAGTCTAACAAATCATCGTGTCGCCACCCGCTGAGGACTTCAGAGTGAATGTTTCCATGGCGCTCATTGGCTTGTGTTGAAAAATGGAACCAACTAATCCACATATTGCACATCACTTTGTTAGCAAAAAAAAAAAAAAAAAAAAAAGAAAAGACAAGAAAAAAAATTCTCAAAGATGACAGGTCTGCTCATTTGTGATGGTTAGCCATTCGATAATAAAAACATATATACAAATACCACGTGTTTCGTCTTAAAAGGGGAGAGTTCACACGTGTCATATGCGGCTGGAAATGCTAGTCGCTAGAAGTATCCACAGAGCTCTGCTAGACGGAACACGCTCACATAATAGCGGCTAGGAAGTATCGGCTGGTTGGCCTACATACATTTCTTATAAAAAGAGTGTTCATCTTAACAAGACTATGCACAAATGCGATCAAATTAAATCATCACAAATATTCAATTCTCACCTCTAACTAACACCCTGCAGAGAGAGAAACAATCTTCGGAGAGTGGCAGCGATCTCACCCAATGTAGTTCTATGTAGGCTGTTTTGCTGTACAACTAATTCACCGGATCCCAGACAAGCTATTTGTCCCTCACTAGCTCCAATATCCTCCTCTCTGCCTCTGGATAATTACATGTCCAACCCTTCCGTGACATCACAATGTAAACAAAGCCGCTAGCCGCTGGACAAGACCAACATGTCGGTCTTGTTTTGCGTCTAGTTTCTCGTCCCGCTAAGCATCGATATTTAGCCGAAAACTCTACCGACTGGCAATTCCAGCCGCATATTGACACGTGTGAACCCGCCTTTATCGTCAACAGAGAGAGAGAGAGAGAGAGAGAGAGAGAGAGAGAGAGAGCCAATCACACACACACACACACACACACACACACACACACACACACACACACACACACACACACACACACACAGACACACACACACACACACACACACACACACACACACACACACACACACACACACACACAAACATACGACTCACAATCGAGAGGGCCGGGTTCGAGTCCCGGAAAGCGGCGAGGCAAATGAGCAAGCCTCTTAATGTGTGGCCCCTGTTCACCTAGCAGTAAATAGGTACGGGATGCAACTCGAAGTGTTGTGGCCTCGCTTTCCTGGTGTGTGGAGTGTGTGTTGTGGTCTCAGTCTTACTCGAAAATCGGTCTATGAGCTCTGAGCTTGCTCCGTATATGTGGAAGACTGGCTGGGTGACCAAGCAGGCGACTGAGGTGAGTTACACACACACACATACACACACACACACACACACACACACACACACACACACACACACACACACACACACACACACACACACACACACACACAACGAGTGTGCATAGTTTTAAAGATAAATTGGATAAGTGTAGATATGGAGACGGGGCCACACGAGCATAAAGCCCAGGCCCTGTAAAACTACAACTAGGTAAATACAAACACACACACACACACACACACACACACACACACACACACACACACACACACACACACACACACACACACACACACCTCAAATTAGAAAATTCTCAAGGATCATGCCCCACATCACCTATCTTCTCCCTGTTCAGCGTCCTTCAGGTATGGAAGCAGTTAAATGATTGCCCTTCACGACACGAACATGTAAGAAAAAAGTAAGATAAGGACTTGGATACAGAAAACAGTAGGAACAAGTGTCCGATACAAGACCACAACATCATTAAACTGAGTAAAAAAATAACGATGTCACACAACAATCAATTCCTTGGTCTTCACTCTCACGGACGCCTCTACTCCAGCCTATTTATCATCGGTCGCTTGCTCTTAGTGCTGTCAGTCTGGCATCGAGAACGACAGCGTGAAGTTCCTGCTGGTTCTCTCGCTGCTCGTGATTGGTAAGTATTTGACGTGTTTCTCCCCAAGACCAATGTTTAAGCTTTTCGTTTAGATTATTATTTTCTTTAACAATATTGGCTATTTATGGGATTTTACCGGCGTTATTTGGGTACCTCCTATCTGAAATATCATCCATTTGGGAACCGTTGCTCCGAGTGGATGCCCCTCTTACCCTTGCACCTGGCCAGGATACGAACTCATGTGCTTAGGGACTCCTCAGCTCCCAAAGCGTGCGTGGTTCCACTGTAGATACAAGTTATTAATCTTTGTGACCGTGCCATTTGGTGGGGACCAACCTGGAAAACCAGGCCTGGAATGGGGGAAGATCAGCCACCCGGTTATTATTTTCAGGACTGTTTCTCCTCCCTAAGTAGCGTGTCTAGTGCGTAAGTACCTCATCACTCTTAGGTGAAGAGAGAATATAGTGAACAGAAATCCGTCCATAGATTTCTGATTTACCCGAGAATCGAACTCGGGACCTCTCGATTGTAAATCGCGTTCGCCTACAATCCAGTGTGTGTGTGTGTGTGTGTGTGTGTGTGTGTGTGTGTGTGTGTGTGTGTGTGTTCATTATATTCCCCTGTTGGATTATCTGTTCACTCTGCCAGAGTTGGACGGTGCCATAAAAAGAAAAGAATGAAAACAAAGAAAATAAAAGTTACAATGGATTATGTCCTGGAATAGTGACCAGATTGCGCTGTTTCTTTTCTTTTTTTGTTTATGTTAAATGTTTTCAATGTGGTGTTTTCAGGATTGTTTTACTTCATATCATGGCGTCATGGCAAATTGATTATGTTATATAAATCAGGAAATAAATTGTATATTGGGCCCTTTTTTTTGTCTTTTTGTTGTCCTTGGCCAGTTTTTCCTTCTCATATAAAAATACAGAGATAAGCATCAAGGACACGTTTGCAAAAAGTATACGATCTTTTGAGTTTAAGGAGATTACAGTTTTGGCTTTTTATTAATGAATGTCAGGCAAGGATACAAAAATGTTGAGAATGTTTGGAACAAATAATGACACTATGATTACTGATTGATTTTGCCTTAGGGATAAAGAAAAGTCATATGTTGTCTTTGTTGGCTTCAGGAAAGCGTACGACCGAGTTCTACGTCATAACCGTCACCTTAAAGACTTGGACTGTAGTAAGGTAATGCTTTTGGTTGTTAAAGTTATATATAAATGTGCACAAAATGTCTTAAAGACAGTTCACTTATCATCAGTCGGAGTACGACAGGGTACACCAACAAGCTGTTTGTTGTTTATCATGTATAATGATAAAATGCTTGAAATGATAAAGGAAACAATTCCTGTCGATGGTTTTCCGTGCACTTTACAGTGTTTATTATTAATGGATGATACAATTATACTACCCACTTCAAGAAACATGTGTGAAAGGAAACTTAATCTTTTATTTGATTTTTGTAATGTATACGGCATGATTTTAAATAAAAATAAATCTAAGTTTTTGTCATTAATGGGGATAATAATGATAAATTATCTTTGTATAGCAATAATGTAAAAATGAAATATTGTTCTAAATATCTTTATCTTGGTGCATGGTGTACCGATCTCGGCAAAGCAAACTTTCATGATGCAGCTATGTCTGATTTAGTTAGTAAATTCACACGGATATACTATACGTGTACAAAAGTGCGAGTGTTTAATGCTGCAGTGTTGTCATCATTATTGTGTAGTTATGAGACCGGGTTAACCTCAAATGTCAAGAAGGTAACGGGTCATTATAATCAGTTAGCGAAATGTCTTCCTGTGGTGAGGAAAATACGTCTACTAACCTTTGTCTTATTGAGTCTGGTAATCCACCACTAGAGTTCCTTTTGTGTTAGAAGAGAAAAATATGCTTATAAGAAAAGTTGAGGTCACACGACATGAAGGAGCCATTCACTCAGGTACGTATATGAACTTTGTAAACGGCACAATATTCTTTCCTTAAAAGGCACTGAACCATGAAGCTGTGGCGCACCCACTAGAACCAGCTACACACTTAATAAGAAATAAGCTTAAATCGTCTACAAAATATGTCACGTACAGATCCACACTGAACACCAGTCTTGCAGTGCACGATATCTACAATAGCAAAGATTACATACCAGACCATCTCAGCATGGCATGTACAAGACTGCCTGATGTCACGCAATTTTAGAATAGAATCAAGAAGGCGGGGCGGAACACCAGCAGGGTTATGGTTGTGTAATTGTGACCAAGGTAAATTTCAAGATGAAGCACATGTTCTATTAGAATATCCTTTAACTAGAGGCTGTAGCAAAGCTTTACCTTTCTTAGATTTTTTCAACAACGGTCGGTTTCCTGACTGACAAAGATAATGGTGACATGCTCTGTAAATTTATGTTTACTGTATCGCATGCTGTGAATGGCATTGTGTAATTTTCTTTCTTCCCGCGGATACTTATTTTCTTCTGAATTTACATATTTCTTTTATCTTAATTGTATGTTTCATAATGATTTACGAACAAAATTTCTAATCAGTGCTTTAATAATTATTAGCATGGTATGTAGAGTTGGTTTCCTAATTTTCATCTATATTTTTTTTCTGAAGATTTGTATTTTCATGGGCTCATATTTTGTGTCGCTTTAGGGAAAGTTGATTTCCTGTTCTTTTTACCTTATTTTATTCTTGTTTTCGCTTTGTGTTGTGGTGATACTTTCCGCTTGCAAAAGTTATGTATTTTGAAAACATGATAGTTTATCTTCTTGTTAGTGATGTTTACGGTTTTGGAAAAGAAATGTGCTTTTTCATTTTTTTTCATGAATATTTTTTTTCATTCATAATATTCAATGAACATCTGTATCGAATAGCTTGTAACATATATTTTTTGTCAATAAACTATGAATATTACTGTGTGTGTGTGTGTGTGTGTGTGTGTGTGTGTGTGTGTGTTACACACTATGGGGATTTCAGTTCATTAGTGAAAATTTCCTCTGTTATATGAACATTGTTAGAGAGAGAGAGAGAGAGAGAGAGAGAGAGAGAGAGAGAGAGAGAGAGAGAGAGAGAGAGAGAGAGAGAGAGAGAGAGAGAGAGAGAGAGAGAGAGAGTAGAATAGAGTATTTCTATCGCAACATGTTATGAAATACAAAATTACTTTTGAAATATGCTTACTTCTTTCTATTGCACAACAAACAACACCAGCATGTGATTTCATAGAAATGCGAAAATATCTTGCCCTAAACATCTGTTATGTTGTTGAGGCTGAGGCACAAAGTTTATGTCACGACATGCCAAGTTGCACCAGACCTACCTCGCCTTCAGCTGGTCTTGTAAACAACGCGTGCTTTGTACAGACTCGCGGGGCACGTATATGTGACACGTGTTGCTGATTGTTAAGTTTACTTTCACGGCAGTCTTGAACAGAAACTCTTGATAATGATGAGATGTCTACATCCTCAAGCCAGAAATTTCTTTTGCTCGAGGTAGAAAATGCAGTCAATATTTTCATAAGGCGACGAGTGTAACTGCGAGACACGTGTATTGTGTCACATTCCACGCTGCTCTCTGTCAGAAGTCACGTTGCTACATTCCATGTAGGTGGATTTCAAATCACGGAAACAATCCTACTGTTTTTCATTTACCTATTTAACTTACTATGTAATAAGTGATAATAATAATAATAATAATAATAATAATAATAATAATAATAATAATAATAATAATAATAATAATAATAATAATAATAATAATAATAATAATAATAATAATAATAATAATAATAATAATAATAATAATAATAATAATAATAATAATAATAATAATAATAATAATAATAATAATAATAATAATAATAATAATAATAATAATAATAATAATAATAATAATAATAACTTATCTATTTAGCTATTGTTGTGTTTCTATCTAATTATCTATTCATTCATTTACACATCAATTCAGTGTACTGGGAGCGATATGTGTGACTTGAAATTTTCTCAACAAAGCTAACGCTTTCATCAGTTGATTTTTCCTTCCTCACACTGTATTCCCCTGCGCAGGACATGTCAATGCATTTCAAGGTATTCTGAAAGAAGCAATCCAATTTCCTTACATGCAATGTTCTTAATGATTACAGGACTTGATATAATTCCTAATTAAAAAGTTTTCGGTTCAACATGTAATGTTTAATATAACTAGCTATACTGCTAAATCATAGAATGCCCTCGAATGGAAAATATAACAAGCTCTGCCTTCTTGCAATGTTGATTATTATTTGACTACGAAGAAGAGTTTGTAGCAGAATACTTCATTTGATATAAGATTGAAAGTTATCTAGCTGTTTCTGGACTTATTTTTACTTGTTCAATATTACCACTGAAATGCACAAATGATCAGAGATTTATATATATGCATATATATATATATATATATATATATATATATATATATATATATATATATATATATATATATATATATATATATATATATATATATATATATATATATATATATATATATATATATATATATATATATATATATATATATATATATATATATATATATATATATCTTTTTATTCAAGAGGGAAACTAGCCAAGGACAAGAAAATATAGGAAAAACGCCCCCTTAAACTGCAAGTTCCGTAAAAGATTAAGAAAAAAATTCAGCTAGAAGACAGGGACAAATGTCTTGAAACCTCCCTCTTAAAAGAAGTCAAATCGTAGGAAGATGGAAATACAGAAGCAGGCAGAGAGTTCCAGAGTTTACCAGAGAAAATATGAATGATTGAGAATACTGATTAATGTAATGAAGAGTTGGACACAATAGGGATGAGAGGAAAAAGAAAGCCTTGTGAAGCGAGGCCGCAGGAGGAGGGGAGGCATGCAGTTAGCAAGAACAGTAGAGCAGTTAGCATGAAAATAGCGATAAAAGATAGAAAAAGATGCAACATTACGGTGTGGAGAAAGAGGCTGAAGACAGTCAGAGGAGGGGATTTGATGAGACGAAAAGCTTTTGATTCCACCCTAACTAATAAAACTGTGAACCCCAGACAAAAAAAAAAAAAAAAAAAAAAAAAAAAAAAAATCATGCAAAGAGTACTCCATACAAAGATTAGAGTTAACAGTTGGAGGGGCGAGAAAAACTGGTGGGGACGCCTCAGAACGCTTAACTTCATAGAAACTGTTTTAGCAAGAGATGAGATGTCAGGTTTCCCGTTAAGATTATGAGTAAAGGAGAGGCCGAGAATATTCAATGTGGAAGAGGGAGACAGTTGAGTGTCACTGAAGAAGAGGATATATATATATATATATATATATATATATATATATATATATATATATATATATATATATATATATATATATATATATATATATATATATATATATATATATATATATATATATATATATATATATATATATATATATATATATATATATATATATATATATATATATATATATATATATATATATATATATATATATATATATATATATATATATATATATATATATATATATATATATATATATATATATATATATATATATATATATATATATATATATATATATTAGTGATAATGTGAGAAATATTTGATTAGCATATAGTGAATATTTTTTTACTCACCAACATAACAACCCCTATGGTCTTTCACTGCTGCATGTGAAATTGATTTTTATCATTAATGAAACAACTACCCATAAATATTATACATTTCAAAAGTACGATATCATTAATTTTTTCCATTATTTGCACATCTAAGAAATTATCATCTAATGTTATCGTCTTAAGATATATTAACATCTTAAGATCAAATCCCTAAGTTTTTATTTTGAAATATCAACCGTGTTGTATTGCATCAGTCCCATAGCGCCTCCTACTCGTTTTAAAGTAAACACACGTGACACGTATGTGCTATATAGCTAACACGTGTTATTGCTTGTTAACCTTCCTCATATCACCTGCAAGCACGATATTATGAAAAAACGGATCTGGTTTTTGCATAATCAAGAAAAAGGTTTTCCATCAGTCTGCAAAGCGCACGAAATGCTCAAGTAAACAGACACGGAGTGAAATCAGGCTACAGCTACAATTATGCGGGTCAATAATTTCGCAAATAATTTTGAAGAAGAAAACGACGAGATAAAGAATAACTAACTGTCCGGCTAATGCTAATGGAGCTCTCTGGACTCAAGAGATACCACGCATGAACCTGTGCAATGAAATAATCAATCCGCTGAGTGTGAACCACAGTACAAGCTAGGAATGTCCTGACAAAGGCTGGTGATATTTTTCTATGACATAAAAGGGGACTGGCCAAGGGGGAAAAAAAATATTGAAAGGGAGAAAAAGAAAGAAAAAGAAGAAGAAGAAGAAGAAGAAGAAGAAGAAGAAGAAGAAGAAGAAGAAGAAGAAGAAGAAAACCCCAGTGAGAGTGCCAGTCCCTAAAGCAAGATCAGAAGGATCATTAAAAATTTGCTGTTAGGTATCTTGAAATCTTTCTTTTGAAAAGTTTAAGTCATAGGCAGGATGAAATACAGGAGTCAGGGAGTTCCAAAATTTATCAGAAAAGAGAATGAATAATTGAGATTAATGGTTAACTCTTGTATTAGAAAATCAAGTGTTCCGTGGTTCCTGGTAGAACCGCTTAATTCCTAAAGAAAAAAAAACGTAAAAGAAAACGTGCTGAGTGGCGTTATCAACATAGGAATGGATAACACATTAAGTTAAGCTCAGAACATCGTGGATGAATAATAGAAAGAAAGTCAATGACAGAACAGAACATGAGGAACAACAGTCAATAGACTTATCTGAATGCAGGGAATCCTTAATAGTATAGCCTGCGTTCCACTTAATCAAAAGCATGTCCTTCTTGCGGGAGTGCCTTTTGAAACACGAGAAAAAAAAACAGTGATTGTCTGGCACAACGACAACAGATTTGTGAGAGAAGTCTGTAAGTCACACAGAAAAGATGAGAAGCCGCGGGAGAGTAGTTTGGTAATTATATATATATATATATATATATATATATATATATATATATATATATATATATATATATATATATATATATATATACACACCTACAATGTTAGAATGTTTATTTAAGAACAAAGTCAGCAGCACCAACGGCAGACGATGCAAACCAAAATATAGTTTCTATATTTTATCCCAGAAATTTCATCATCATCATCATCATCATCATCATCATCATCATCATCATCATCATCATCCTAAAACAGGGCTGATTCGTTTGTCAAATGAAATAGATTTGTTTCGTTCACACTACATGTCATACCTTCATGATCATTTCAGTTTTTTTTTTCTTTACATTCAGAGCCAATATGTATGCATTAATCTATTTCATCTATCTGCCCCTTTAAGGAAATCTCCAATTGGCAATGGAGGTGAGGGGCCGTGCCTGGTGTCACGGCGTGACTGTCGCTGTCGCGGTGCTTCCTGAACGCTGCGTCGTCTCCTGACTCATGCACAACAGTGGCGTCAGGCATAAAATGTTAAGTTTGTTTAGTCTATGTACAGAACATCTTTTTCTTTTCTTCATTTTTTTTGTGCATAACATTCAAGGTTTGTAACTGTTTGCCATGCAAAGAGCACCGTTTTATCATCCATCACAAGACCGTCAATCAAGACTGTACACCTCAGAGTGCCACAGCAAATATTTTTTTTTTCTCATTGGGAGCGAAATTATCATAAATCACATGACAAAGTTGCTACGCGAGAAATTCTGTCCTCCCACAGCGCGACGAACATGTGACTAGTTAGTCTCCAGTTTTAGTAAAGCGGGTCTGGTTATAAAGTATCGGCAGGGGCAAGAATGCTGATATATATATATATATATATATATATATATATATATATATATATATATATATATATATATATATATATATATATATATATATATATATATATATCAACAGATTACGCAAGGACACAACAGAACGCTTGGCTTCTGATCTCTCTAAGATTTCT